>NC_060256.1:1934286-2301429 GCF_921293095.1 Ischnura elegans
GACGATTGTCTTCATCAGGCCAAAATGACTCAAAATATGGTCCATAAGGTTGTTCCGTCTTCTTGTCAAAGTTTTCACAAGGCTTCTCTTCTCTCCTACTATTCCGAGGAATCTTTCGTTACTTACTCGGTCGATACATTTGATCTTCATCATTCTTCTGTAGCACCACATTTTGAAGGCCTCTATTCTTGCTTTCTCCGCTGCGGTCATTTTCCATGCCTCCCTTCCGTATAGGAGCATACTCCAAATGTAGGTTCTTATAAATTGTCTCCTTACTTCCATATTTAAGTTTCCCTCTGTACGCAGGTCTTTCTTTTGGTGTAATGCTCTCTTCACCTGGGCTATATTGCTGATAATTTCTTTCTTGCTTCTCCCGTAACTAGTTATCTTGCTTCCCAAATAACCGAATTCATCCACCTCTATCAGTTTTTGCTTCCCTATTAATCTTGCCACCTCCTCTTCTACTGCATACTAAGATCTTGGTTTTCTACGTGCTTATTTTCAGTTGATATTTACCCATTACCCTACCCATATTAACCAGTATATTTTTCAAATCCTTCTGTGTCGGCTATAACGGTGATGTCATCGGCAAATCTTAGCATGCTAATTTTTTCTCCATATATATTCTCTCTATAGTTTTTCGGGCACAGTTAAAACTTGGCAAGAGTGCAGACCATATATCACGAGCTAATTCTAGATGAAGTGTATATTTTCAGTAAGCAATTCATTGTGAAAATAACAAAGTAAGAGCGGGGAGCGGATTGCATTCTATAAATAAGTGATATCCAAAATCACAACATATTGATTAATTTGGGCTTGGACAACTTCCGACGATTTCTCACTCGCTTATCTTCTTCTACTATGTGCCACGGAAAGAAATCGCTGGATAAAGCGCTCCTCAGCACGTATTTGTCCCCGTTATCTACTAACGACGTGGCTTTTCTCATTGAGGAGAGCATCTCCAGCCCACCTCTGCGCTTTTTTTCCTATGACGAACGATCGCGGACGACGAGGACAGCAAAGCAACAGCAAGCGCAACGCAACCACAGGAGCGAAGACTAAGGAGTTACTATTTGGGGAATTAACCGACAAAATGGAGGTGAGGGATTCAAGGTCTCCAAGAATAAGAAATTAAGCAATGAGGCTTTCATAGATGTCCCTCCTAAGACGGGCATGATGTGCAATGGCAAGAGTTAAAATTTTAATGTAGTGAATAAATTCCACGGACATATGTATGGCTGCAGGACACGGAGGGACAGCTGTGTTTAATTTAATTGGAGCTCTTCAATTCGATCTTTCGACGAACTTCGAGTTTGTAGATTAGCAGAGAGCAATATCCAAAATATGGTGGAATCTGAGGGCAGGGGTGGCTTGACAAGCATAAAAGAAAATGGCCCTTGAAGGTGGCTGGGGAAAAGAGGTAGAATGTACCTATCGTTTAACCCTTATGGCTTTACATTTTGGCTCTAGGAAAAAAAATGCACAGCTAAGGCACTCGACAAAATAAGTCAGTGGGAGATGTGGGACCTCGTGAAAAAGTTCTGCGGCTCGACTTGGCAAACATGCAAACTGTAATATATTGTAAGTGCACACAGAAAGAGCACACCTTAACGGGAAGATTACTTTGTTTGTGATATCAACTATCCCGATGCTTACCTCGATAACTGTTAAGGAAGCATCGTTGATATAGTTCCCAACATTAAGTCGATGTATTTTCCAGCATTGCAATCAGGAACCTAATGCATAGTTATACCTTTACTGTGAATGACTTAACTTACTGGGTGAAAATTCATTTTGAAATGCCATTGAGGGAAGTGTGGGACGCATAACATTGTGTAGAGCAGACTTTTATGCCTATCTGTCGAGATTCAATTAAGGAGCACTTCTTCGTTAACTGTTCGTCCCTCGCACATGTTTCGATCGAGGAGAGAGACCTTCGATATTTGGTGCTCCAGAAGAAGGATGAGGATCAAATCGATCGACCAAATAAGAACAAGGAAGTCCTGAGAAGAGTAGGAGAGAAGAGAAGCCTCACGAAAACCTTAGCAAGAAGACGGTACAACCTTATAGGCCACATCTTGAGACATGATGGCCTGATGAAGACAATCGTCGAAGGACAACTGGAAGGCAAGAACGGAAAAGGAAGACCTCGAACAAAATATATAGAACAAGTAAAGAAGGATGTGAAATAGAAGAAATGCGTAGGTGTGAAAAGATTAGCTGATAAGAGAACTGAGTGGAGAGCTGCGTAAAACCAATCCTAGGATTGTTGACCAGTGATGATGATGAAGGTTATTAATGGAAAGAGAGGCTTGAAATATAAGAGAATTCTTTGATGGGATAGGGAAACCCATTAGAGTTGTGCTGCTAGATAATCTAGCATAGATTTCGCGTGACTGAGAGTTCAATCAGCGGCTTCATCAATGGCCAGTGCAAATGCTGATCGTGGCTTGGTGGCATTTACACTTTAAGCCTTTAAGCGAGAGAGGGCTATTGGTAATTGCTACAAGTACTAGAACTGATAAGAATATTGCCAGATGAGGTAGTTGGTGAGTTCAATGCGAATTGACTTAAGAACTTATCAAAACGGAATTACCGGCAATTGCAATCACTGAATTTACTGTCTGATTTAGGGACAAGTGGAAGTCGAGATCGGAGAAGGAAGACCTCGAACAAAATATATGGAACAAGTAAAGAAGGATGTGAAAGAGAAGAAATGCGTAGGTGTTAAAAGATTAGCTGACGGAAGAATTGAGTGGAGAGCTGCGTCAAACCAATCTTAGAATTTGGTGCGAAAGCTTCCTCCAATCTTATGATGGTTGACCAGTGATGATGATGATGATGAAAATATCAGGAGTAGTGACCATAATTTCCGCAGTATTGCCGAACGAATGAAGAATGACGAGGAAGAATGTCTTCGTGAACTGTAGGACACCCAACGGTGCATTTAAACAAAAAAATGGTGAAAAATAAAGAAGCAATATTCCGCTGAAGGTGCGGGATAATAAAAGTGAGCAATAGTGTAGAATATTTATTGATGACAAATAATGCTTGCTTTCACGTGTGGTAAAATATGAAAAGGAAAAGGAGAAAGAGCAAGCATATCAATTGCATGATTCGAATAATTTATGCGCAATCGGCTTAAACAGGTAGGAATGCTGTCACAAGCAAGCGCCACCCTACGGGGGCAGTAACAATTACCTTTAATTTATGGATGATGAATTTCGGATGCTCCACTTCTATCTGAGGAATTACGTTTTCCATTTTGTGGCATTTTTTAGTGTTCCCCCCCCCCCCCAAAAAATTTCTGGTACCCCCCTCCAGAAATTCCTCGAACTTCCTCCGAACTTATCCGCAGAACTTATCCCGCCAAGAAAGGTTTTTTCGCGCAAAGGATTTTTCGCGCAAAAGGCCCCTGTAGCAAAATGCCGTCTCGCAAAATCCTGTCTCTGCAAAATCCTGTCTCTGGAAAATCCTGTCTCTGGAAACCCTGCCTCTGGAAACTCAGCCTCTGGAATCAGCCTCTGAAACAGCCCCGAAACAACCCCGAACCAACCTACCTGCAATGCAAGACTTATATAGGACTACTGCAGAGAAATACTTACTCCTTGGCAAGCAAGGGGAAATCGGTGCTAAGGCCTTAGTATTGCACTTTGGAGTGAGAAGTTTTACCATTATCCTATCACAACTCTCTCTCCCTCCAACACCTCACCCCAGTATCTCCTTCCCCTCCATGTGTTCCAATGAATTATCCCGCTGATTCGACTGATGGCTCAAACCCAGAAGTTGAGGGGAAAATTCTGGGTGCTGTTGACTCAAAACCAAGGAATGGTGTTTTGCGGAGCGGCCGTTCGCCAGGGGCAGTGACGCATCAGTGGCGCAGTAGTTGAATTCGCCTGGCTACCCCTCCACTCCCTGGAAGAATCCCTCCTCTCAAATCCTGTCTTGTCCTGAACAGGCTCTCGCTCTTCTGCTCGTGGCCTGGTCGGGGACACATGTCTAGTGAGACATGGCAAATTTAGAGCAATTATTCTGCTGGTATTTAGCTGGTAATGTTTCCTTTGGCATCATGAATTACTATCATTGTTTTCTGTAATACTTCTGATTTTTGAATACTCTATTTTGAATAGATATCGAACGGTAATAACTCGTAAATTATTTTTTGCTACCTTTTTCTTGTGAGCTGTTTTTTCTTGTTTGTGAAGTCTTTCCCTGATCCAGCTTGTGACCGACGGTTGGAGTATTTCCCTTGTCTGGACTTACGTGAACAATCAACTAGATTTACGACGTAACGTCACAATTTATAATAATTAATAGCGCGACAGCATAATCAGAAGAGCGCCTAAATGCTGACTGGAGGGTCCCGGGTTATAGCGTAGGATGGTCGGATGGTTAAAATTGCCCGAAGTACGAGGAGGCTCAGAGAGGAGACCATTACCACAGAACAAAGAACACCTTACCCTCTTTACGGTGGCGTCACCACGTCACATACAGATAGGGCACGCTTACCCTATCTGTAATATATAATATTTATTCCATTTTTCAAGCAACATCGTAAGGTTAAGGTTAAAATGTTGGGTTGATGTTAGTCTTATCAATTCGATTCGTTTCGATTGCCATTCCTACCCAGAAGCCTCATTTGATAACAGATTCATGTATTTTATCGGGGCGATATTTCCGTATAGATTAACAATTCAACTGTTACTAAAAATTTATAAAAGTCTAAGAGTCTCTCAATAGCCGAGCGGCGGGGAGAAAGAGCACCATCCGATTGCTTATTAAAAGGAAATCCTCCAACAAAATTAAGCCTAGCATTTATTAAAGTCCGTCCTCGTCGGCTGTCGGTTCCGCGAATGCAAAGGATGCAGGTTGCTTCATGTGCCAGCCTCCCAAGTTTTCACCGACCCGGCCCCATCAGTTTAGTAGGTCTCGTGAGATATTATTGAAAACCATATAAAATTCGGGTAATACGAAAAAGGACTTGATGGAGAAGAATACCCGATTGGAATTTTGCCACATTATTCGAACATTGAAATATCGGTATAAACGAATAATGATATCAGCGGAAAAAGAATTAATTTTCTCCATTCTAAATTTTATAACGACAGCCTTGTTTAATTCAGTTAATATGCATTAAAGTGGATAAGAAAAATATGTTACTGCCATACTATGCATATGCACATCAACACCAACGCCGAATTTTGATCAAACATTTACAGCCGGATTACCATCTTTTGCAAATCCCTAACTGTTAAAATTGATAAAGAGGATGCGTCAACTCATTCCCAATTCCTATCTTTTATACTTATCACGCGTTACCATCAATAAAAGCAGCTAAAGCATTTGCAGCGAATTTAATATGATAAAAAATGTAGCAAAAAACGAATGAACGAGCTGAGGAAAACAATGAGTTAAGTAATCCGATAAGGGAACTCGATCCCTAAGACTCCATTATTCGGGTAGCAAACATTCGCCACTACGCCACCACCGCCACATGCAGGTTAAAGTTATAACACGCAATAGAGAAACCAAGAGTAAAAACGGGGGCAAGAACGTAGAGGATTCACGCGAAATTATCATTAAATCCAACTTAAATGGAAACAGAATGATAAATTTGCAAAAATGAAGTAACTTCTCCAATGGAGTGCACACATCGCCCCTCGCAACGCAGGAGACGAGTGGTATTCATTTCGCCGCTGCCTCGCCGGATGGCGCAACCATCGTCTTCCCCTGGAATCCAGCCTCCTTGGTCCACGAGAGATCTGGAGGAAGGGGGTTGCAATGGCTTGAGGGGGGGGGGGGGGGCACCTTTTGCACAAGAAGTAACTTGGGCTGGGGTAAAGTCGCGGTTATTTACAAAGAGATAAAATAAAAAAAATGTAAACCTACCTTGACTGGTACCAATGATGAATGACGAGGATGTGAAAATAATGTAATGATTTAGAAGACCCTTGAAATAGACGTTGTAGAAATAAACATGTATGGATTACGAAAACTGCCAGAGATACAGAAGCCCACAGTTTGGTGTAAAAATTAAAATAACGAAAATGAGGCCGCGTGTGATGTTTTCACGTCATTTTTTAAACATTATTGCGACGTTAACAGACTAGGGAAAGATCATATGGAGCCATAGCAGCAGTGAAGGAAATCAAACCTTGGGGAGAAAGGACAGTTCGCAAACAGTTAAGCCACTAATTTTGAAATTTTTACCTATCAAATAAATGGCGTCCATTTTTGCAAATCAGATGAATGGAAGGAATCTGGGATAGCTATTGTCATCATGACAACTGCAGATTGTATGAGGATGGGGATTAAACAACGACGCATCCGATATGCCAACGTTCCGTAAGAGCGGGAGCTCTATGTAGCATGCACCTGGGCTCACCCTTGATTCAGTCCGAGGACGTTAGAAATGGATACATCGAGGACTGCTGGACTTAAATAGATCAGAGGTAGCAAATATTTTCCACTGCCACTCGCACATGCTGGAATTCGAAGAGATAAGGCCTAAAAAAGTTCTCTTTAAAGAGTAAAGACATCGATCTCCAAGGATGAATGATCATTGATTGGTGGCTGGCACAATGGACCCTTCGTTGTAATGAAACGATTAGAATGGTATCGGCATTCACTCATGCTCATTGAAAAACTCCACAACAAACTTAAGTATAGAAGATGATATTCAAAACTTCGATTGCAGTTGAGTTTTTCAATGAAAATACACAGAAAGAAAACTATTTTTATACTTTATTACGATTACTTCATTATTTGCAATCATGCCTGAAAAAAACGCAATAACTTAGGTTCAGTCCCAAGTTAGAGCAGCTAACCCACCTAAATCTCCGATCTAATCTAATTTAATTTTCACCATTAAATTTGAAATAAACGAGGTGTTTATTTCTTCCACTTTTGTTCGCCTCAACCTCTGGCACTATGCAATCGACACACTCACTTACTTCCTCTTTGGACGAATAAAAATACCTTCCCTAAATGATATATAAAATACCATTCGGAACATTAAAAGTTATCTCCCGAAGTTGGTTGCGCAGTCGCACTTCCTCCTTCGCGTCACCATGGAAACGGGTGATACACACTACAGGACGTCGTCGCTGCAGAGGCATTGAGAAAAATGGCGCCCAATTTCTCCGCGGCCCAAAAAATATCGCTCTCTCCGTGCTCAACCGGAAATATATTTCCGGGAGGAGGATTCCCGGAGTTCACGGATAAACTTCCTCCTGAGTTAGAACAACACTTTTCCGCCCGCATCCAAGGAGGAATGAAGAATTTATTAAACGTATCCGAAAATGGATGCACAAAGATATTTAAATTAATTATTTCAATTTTCTAACCCATTTTCCAATAGGATAACACTTGGTTTATCCCAGCTCTGGGGAGCTTTCAAGCTAGTGAGTGTGGCGATCTTAGATATATTTCACGCACAAGCTTTTATTTGCACGTGATTCTTATTATATCCACTGGAGACTTATTAACTTCGTAGAACTAAAATGCTAATTATATAAATAGGTATAAAGAATGGCTTTCAAATGAGCTATTTTGTGTCATGCCCTCACCATCATACTACAAACGGAAACATCACTGCTATTCTTACTTTAATGCGCATGGTTTAAATTCATCGTGTTATTCAATACCGAAAAATGTAAGTTCTAAAAAAGGATAATATAGTGTAATCAGTCCCACTTGGAACATGGGAGGGAGTTTCACCGTGACAAGCAGAGCAGAAGTCGATTTTTTTGCGAGTGGGTTTTTCCAGTTTGTTTTGCGTGTTTTGAATGTGTGAGTGTGACGCGAGTTTTCCATTGCCCCGAGAGTTCCCCCAACTAGAGATGGGTAAAAAAGAACCGAAATACAGAAACGAAATGTTCATTGAAATGAACCAGTTCGAAG
The DNA here is from genome assembly GCF_921293095.1 of Ischnura elegans. Classification (NCBI taxonomy): domain Eukaryota; kingdom Metazoa; phylum Arthropoda; class Insecta; order Odonata; family Coenagrionidae; genus Ischnura; species Ischnura elegans. Next base: position 1,942,189 of record NC_060256.1, read on the forward strand.
ATGAATAGTTCTCTAAAACTCCCTGTTCACTGTTCATGTCTGCACTGCACACTTGCGGCGTATTCGGTCCATCATGTATGCTCACGAAGAGGTATTTTGAACTGCAGCTTACTCCAGCAAGTGCTAACTGCAGAAAATGCGTTGCGATTACAACAGATGGCGGTTACGATGCAGATCCAAGGCAGCCAAAGTGCGTCATAGACGACCGAGGCCCTCCCCTTCCTTCTCTGCCATTCCCCTCCGTCCACGAAAACGAACAGTTTCACTGATGCACGATTCGAACCGTTCGAACGCCCTAATATTTTGAACGGGTGTTCATTTTTCTGAAGCCTGTGCAGCCTCGGCGTAGCAACTCTCCCCTGCCAATGCCAATGTAAGAAAGAAATGTGCATAGAGCCAAGAGCTACCAGTTGTAGGCGTGCAGGTCGCCACAGGGCGATACTGGCCGTCAGCGGAAACGCGCACACGGAAAGCCGGAGTTGGCGGCATGCGAGCGGGATTGAAGGTATCGCAGAGCGATAACGACGCGTTGCCGGGCGACAAGCGGCTCCGAAGGATGGCAGCAAATGGCAAACGACCCGTGATATTTTTGAATTTCTCGGGTAGGTGATGAGTCGCAAGGGCAGTTCTTGGCCGGAGAGTCTCAAGAAGGTGCGAGGGTGATTTCCGGCTAACGGCCACAAGGGAACATGATCAGACATTGTTGGAGTGGTAAGAATTAAATAGAGCACAGTGAAATGACAATTAGCGGGACTGAGAGCGTTTCGCCAAATCATGCAGTCACAATCGTCAGTTCGACGTCGAATTTTCCATGTTCCCTGCGGCACGCTTGGCGCAAATCAAATATGGAACGGTCAATGGCTGGGCTTGATGCGAAATATGAGTGAAAAAGACAGAGGAGTATCAGAGAGGCGGCGAACCGCTCGCAACGTCATAAACTCTTTTTAGAGAGGGTAAAATCCGTCAATTTTTCGTCGCGAAGAGAAGGAGTTGGTTCGCTGTGAATCAAAGAAACGAAAATCACAGCAATGTGTGACACGCTGCAGGCGCATAATAGCTGTTCCGGTAAACCAAGTTCACCCTAACCAGCCCGTTAACAATACATTTCAGGTATATTGCGCGCATTTCTTTGTAATGTGAGTGTAGTGCTGTGTTTGTGTGAGCAGAACCTCAAAACTTACATATGTGTTGACTATAATGAGAATGAAATATTGATCATTTATTGACAGGTTTACAACTTACTTTTTTCATTTAATGTAACCCGGTTTTTTGTTGGTTTCATTTTTTTGAACATTTTTTTATTGCAATTAGTGGTTTTATTTGTTCTATACTTTTTGTTTTAAAAATTTAAATGAAGCATATAATATTGCAACATTTAAACAAATAGTGTATGAACAATTTAACTACTAATTCTACAGAAAGGATAGACACAGAGAAAACTCATAGAAGATAATTTGTTGAGGCAGTTTGAATGTAGTTGGAATTGCTGGGCCATAATTCGAGATGTTTGTGAGGAGCGAGTTGTGGGTTTCCCCGAGCCGGTCATGAACTTTTTGACTATCTTTGAGATGAACTCATTTACTGTGGGCAGAAAAGACGTCAGACATTCGGACAAGGCAGGGTAGGTTTAGGAGTAGGCGAAAGGATTTATTTTCGTAATTATCCACTTTTTTCCTAATTGACGTTGAATTTGCAAATATTTGGCAGCCGTACAGGAAGGTGGGACAGATGGTGGATGAGTTCAATTTAATTCTGTAGCTGTGTGATAGTGGAGAGGTGTGGAAGGACAATGAGCTAACTGCTTGGTTGCCATATTCGTACAATATTTCAGATTGGCAAGGTACGTTAGTGTTTCGTCTAATAGAGTTTAATTGTATTTTCCAAGTGCGTCTCCATTTAAAGATGAATTTCAGGTGTGTGTTAAGTGTTTTAATGTTCGTGAATCCTCACCGTGACGTCGCTGCGATGGCGATGTCATCGGCATATATGTCTTATGTAGAGTTGGATGTGTGGGGCATGTCCTTAACAAAAAGTGTAAACAATGTCGGACTTGGGGTCGATCCATGCGGAGCGCCCATCTGCATTCGACGGAAGGAAGACAGAGTTTTGGCTCCGGCGGCTCGGCATTGTTTATGGAACAAGTATTATTTAATGAAAAGTATATCATAGGGGGAAATTTTAATTGTAGGAGTTTATAGATAAGACCTTTGTGCCATACTATATCAAAAGCGTGCGCGAGGTCGAGGAATACCGCATCTGTCGAGAGACGGCGATTAAAATTGTGGCTGATTTTCTCCACCAGGCGGAGAATTTGGTGAGGGACAGACATATTGCGTCGGGATTCGATTTGTTCATGTCGAATGCTTTTATGGTTGGAAGGAAATTACTTAGCTTTTCCTTCCAACATAAACATTTCCTTCCAACCATAAAATATGAAATTCTACAAAGTAAAGGCCTCAACAATTCAGTGCATCAAATGCTTTTATTGTAAGTGGAAAAAGATTCAAAACAGGTGTCTGTATTTATCTATCTTACAATCGACAGTAAAAACTTTGGCGAAGCAAGCACATTCTTAGATGGGAAAATTGGGGCAACACTCACCACCTTCGACTTGACAGGAGAGCGACAGATCTTCCCCCTCCAGAAGAGGTCCCAGAACACCGCCAGTGACCTCCTCACCCGCCGAGTCCAGCACAGTGACTTTCTGCGGAGGCACTGCAACAAAAGACGGACGAAGAACCGATGAGCAATCAGAGGCAATTACATTTCTTGGTTAGAGCAATCAATCCCTCCGTCGCAATGCCATCAGCGACTCATTGTGTTCTGTCTTGAATTCAAAGCACATGAAAACGCTTTCAAACCCTCCCTCACCTCTTCTTATGTTAACACCAACTATCAGCATGGATTTTGCGGCATACTATGACTCATGCATGAATCACCTAACTTAATTAACGTTTCATTTTTCTATAACTAACCAAAATAAATTATGCTTTATTATAGTACATAATGCATATTGGTGTTGAAATATATATACAAAATATACATTAATACATTAGTTGCATGGTAGCCAGTTCGTGTTCCTAGCACTCTCCTACTTTCTGGTGTGACTGCATCTCGCTGGCGTGTGTGCTTGACCTGTGTCCGGCGAATGATCACATTTCTGACTGGATGGTGTCTACAATGAGTGGTGCATGCCTCGTGTAGAATCACCCCGTGCCTCACACCCTGCTGATGGCTTGCACGGTACCTCTTACACGTAGATGTATATTGTTAATAGACTCTCTTTAAAGCAAAAATAAATAACCTCAGTTAGTTATGGCTATAAATCTCAGTATTTTATTAAATGTTATTCGGTATTACTTTGAAAAATATGCGCAAAGGAACTTCATTGGTAGCGTCTCCTAAAAATATGAATATTTTCTATATAGCGTTTCAAAGTATTCGTATATATTTTGTTCGTTACATTAAAAATCGTAAATTAACTTTTAATTGCTTCGTCTGTCTTGGAATACAGTAAATTTGGAAATTTATTTAACAAGCTCGCTAACGGGAAATAATGCAAACGTGGGAGATTAATATGGCGGTCGTATCGGTAAAGAGGCTTCTGCTAGCTTCCCTTTCATGAACACCCTTTTTTTTTTATCACTCTCTCTATAAATTTCGACAGTTCATTCTGAGACAGTGTAAATTGTTGTAGAAAATGTAAAAGTTTTCAATTGCTGATTTGACTTGTTTTACGTTTTTCATTGCTCTTTTGTTTTTTTGGCTGACTGGGTTTTTATCGTGATTATTCCCTGTATGAGTCTAGTCTTGTTCTGCGCTGCGAAGAAGCAACAAATAAATTCATGTTGAGATAAGTCGATCTTTTATTACGGAACCTCAACATGGTAGCAGAGCGTGGCTCCTTGCGTTCCTTGGTTGCTTAAATAGTCTTCGTTGCTTTCAATCGTGTTTTTTCGCGAGTTAAATAACGTTTTCGCGCCACGTTCTCGTTTGGAGATTTGCTTGGTTGCACTTGTGAACGAACTGTTTGCTGTTAAGTGTAAAGCATGGAGCTCCATGGAATCGAGAAGTTACGCGGTAGTGAGAACTGGACAATTTGGAAATTCTCGGTGAAAAATGTACTACGAGGTATTGAAAATGCATACGAGGTCTGCACTGGAGAGGTCTCAAAACCAGAGGTTGTGGGAAGCAATTCATCCTCTAATGAGCGCACTTCCTATGATGCAGCGTATAGAGTTTGGGACAAGGCGGATCGAGCGGCATGTCAAGTCTTGGTGAGGTCTATTGAATCTAAAGTGGCTGCTCTTCTCGTCGCGTGTGACTCGGCGAGAGACATGTGGTGCAAATTGCATGCTGTATTCGAACAACAGACTAAACAAGCTGCTCACACTGTTCAAGCGGAATTTTTTGGCTTCAATATGAGCCTCGCCGACGATATGGTCACTCATATCGCGAAGTTTGAAGGGTTAGTCTTACGAATGCAGCAGTTAAACGTGAAGCCGGATGAGTCATCGTTGATGGTTAAGTTACTGGACACATTGCCCGACGAGTACGAGAGTCTGAAACAGGCATGGTGGGCGAGACCTGAAGATCATCAGACCTTCGCAAATTTGGTGGCAGTGCTGACATCTGATGAAATACGTCGTTTGAAACGAGCTGAAAGAAAGGAAGAGGCAGTAGCACTGATGACTGTAAAATCTAAAATTCAGGGAAATAGCAATTTTTCCACTTATGCCGCAGGTTCAAGTAGAAAGAAAGGGGAATCTTCACGAGAGAAAGTAAAAGATAAAAGGAAAATCAAGTGCTATGGTTGTGGTGGACAAGGGCACATGAAAAAGGATTGTCCTAGTTGGAAACAGAAGAGGGTACAAAATAAATATAGTGCGTCAGACCGTAATGATGAGGCTGATCAGGCTTTCATTAGTGAACTTTTGAATGCAGAGACTGTTGATGATATGTGGGTTGTAGACACCGGTGCCACCGATCATATATCTAACCAGAAAGAATGTTTCTCTTCTTTTGAACAGTTTTCAACGCCATTGAAAATACATATTGGCGACAAATCCACAATGGATGCACTAGGTAAAGGGACAATCAAGTTTGAATCCTGTGTTAACGGTAAATTGCTACCGTGTCGCATGGAGAATGTACTATATGTACCCACTGCCCGGAGAAATTTGTTCTCTGTTGTTTCCGCCCTTGATAAAGGCTTGTCTTTTAAGTCGTCGAAAACTAAGTGTGAATTTCTTAAAGACGGTGTAGTGAAAGCTTGTGGCGTCCGGTATGGACAATTATTCAGACTCCACATCCGTGTGCTGAAGTTAGATGTAACGGGTGCCAAAGAGATGAATGTAGCATCGAAAGACACACTACAAATTTGGCATGAGCGTCTTGGTCATCAAAATAAGACATGTCCTGAAGTTTCTCAAACAACGGGGAATCGAAGCTACTGAAGGTGAAAGTTTTTGTGCCGCTTGCGTTCAAGGTAAGCAGCACAGGAGTAGCTTTCATTCAAGAAGTCAGCGAGCCAAAGAACCTGGGGAGTTGATACACGCTGACATCTGTGGGCCGATGGAGTGTGAGTCTCTGGGTGGAGCACGTTACTTTCTATGCTTTACATGCGATTACTCGAGGTTTCGCATGGTCTACTTTCTGAAGGAGAAGTCAGAAACTGCACAGAAGATTACAGAAGTGAGGAATCAATGCAGACGACCTGTGCGTGTATTTCAATGCGATGGTGGTCGAGAGTTTGTCAATCATGAGGTAGAAAAACTGTTAAAGTCAATGGGTGTGGATTTCTGTGTCTGCAATCCATATACGCCAGAGCAAAATGGTTGTGCAGAGCGTAGTAACGGGACTGTGGTTGAACTCGCTCGCACTATGCTATTAGCAAAGAATTTGCCTAAAACATTGTGGGCAGAAGCAGTTAATACGGCTGTTTACGTTCTCAACCGAACAGGCCCAAGCAGTGTGGATGGAAAAACACCGTATGAGATCTTTACAAGGAAAGAGTTTCATTTAGACAAACTTCGGGTTTTTGGTATCAACTGTTACATTCACATACCAACAGTCCGTCGGAAGAAATGGGACCCAAAGTGCCAGCGTGGGGTTTTTGTGGGGTATTCTCAGAATATAGATGGATTTCGAGTGTGGATAAAACCTGGAAACAAGATAGTTCGGAGTTGTGACGTCGTATTTGAATCTGAGACTTGTGGGGGGCTGCTGACGTAATTTCCAACTGACGTGCATGATGAGCTGGAGCCTTCAAATGATCCTGAAGAGGACTGCGTTACTGAACCCACTGATAAATGTGAGAGAAACCTACGGGATCGTTTGAAAATCAAACCACCTGAACGCCTCATTGAGTCAATGTTAGCTGAGGTTGATGAGCCAAGCAGCTACTCGGAGGCAATGAAATCTGATCAGCGATTACTCTGGGAGAAGGCTATGGAGGAAGAGATGGCTGCCTTAAAGGAAAACTTGACCTGGACCCTCACTACGCTACCAGGTAATCGCAAATCCATCTCTAATCGATGGGTTTACAAAGTAAAACGTGCAGGTGATGGTCACATTAATAGATACAGGGCTCGACTTGTAGTGCGAGGGTTTAGCCAGCAAGAAGGAGTAGATTATAGTGAAACTTTTAGCCTTGTTGCCCGGCTCGATACTATACGAGCTGTATTAAGTATTGCTGCCAAGGAACACATGCATGTGGCACAATTTGATGTTAAAACTGCTTTTCTCAATGGGGTTATTGACGAAGAAATATTCATGAAGCAGCCAGAGGGGTATGATGATGGCACTGGCAGAGTCTGCAAGCTTCACAAAAGTTTATATGGGCTAAAGCAATCCCCCCGGTGTTGGAATAAGTGCTTTAAGGAAGTTCTTCAGGACTTTGGACTGTGTGAGAGTGAAGCAGATCCTTGCTTATTTTATGGGACAAATTGCCATGACAAACTGATAGTGGTCATTTACGTTGATGATGGACTTGTGGTAGCATCAAATAAACATAAAATTACTGAATTTATGCAACGTTTAGAAATGGAGTTTAAAATCACTAGTGAACCAGTGGGATACTTCTTGAACTTACACATAACTCAAAAAACAGATGGTTCAATCTTCATAAACCAAAGTTCTTATGTGGAAGAGGTGCTGCAGCGGTTCAATATGGCTGAAGCAAATCCAGTTTCTACACCAATTGAGCAGTATTTGAAAGAAGAGGAAAGGAAGGATGCTGAGAAAACAAGTGCACCTTATCGAGAGGCTGTGGGCTGCCTGTTGTATCTGGCTGTTGCTACTAGGCCAGATATAGCATTCTCGGTGAACTATGCATCCCAATTCCTTGATAACCCAGAGGTAAGACATTGGGGTTTAGTTAAACGGATTTTGAAGTATATGCAGGGTTCAATGTCACAGGGGATTCTCTACAGTTCATCTGAGAATGGTGGGGAACTAGTTGGTTACAGTGATTCTGATTATGCCAGCGACCCCACTACGCGGCGGTCAGTCAGTGGCATTGTGTTTATGCATAGTGGTGGTGCTATCACCTGGGCCAGCAGGCGGCAACAGTGTGTGTCGCTGTCAACCACAGAGGCTGAGTACATTGCTGCTAGTGAAGCCGCAAAAGATGCTGTCTGGTTGAAGAGACTCTTTGACGAAATTTCCCCATTAAAGTGTCCCCCGGTGTTGTTCTGTGATAACATTAGTTCTATTAAGCTTGCTAAAAACCCTGAATTTCACAAGAGGTCTAAGCACATTGATGTACGTTATCATTTTGTTCGTGAACAACTCCAAAAAGGACAATTATCAATTGAGTATGTTCCAAGTAAAAATAAAGTTGCAGATGTTTTTACTAAGCCTGTTCCAAGAGTACCATTTGAAAATTTGCGTTCTTTATTGGGCATGTGTGAACTTTAATTTGAAGTTGAATGTGAATTATTTATTTGGAATGTAAGGGTTTTCTTTTAATTTTGCTACTAATGAAGTAAGAGTCATTTTGAGCAAAAGAGATGTTATTGATATTTGATGTATTTCTTTTGTTTGTTATTACAGCAATGTAAACTTTTTGGGGGAGTGTTGTAGAAAATGTAAAAGTTTTCAATTGCTGATTTGACTTGTTTTACGTTTTTCATTGCTCTTTTGTTTTTTTGGCTGACTGGGTTTTTATCGTGATTATTCCCTGTATGAGTCTAGTCTTGTTCTGCGCTGCGAAGAAGCAACAAATAAATTAATGTTGATATAGGTCGATCTTTCATTACGGAACCACAACATAAATAATTATGTCACAGCAATGCCTCATCGACAAGCATCGAGAAATTATTATAAGTTTCATCTGAGCCAATGAGACTTCTTTGTCTGTGGCTGCGTTCGGAATTGATATTTTCGGTAGCACCTGCCCAAAGGGACAACTCAAACAAGCAAACGAGCAATGTAAATTCCATCTCTCGTCCGCCTTCAAGGCCTGCCTCCGGCCAACAACCACCACCGTCGTGTAAACTAGGAACGGAAAATTCACCTTATACGATCGACACTGACAATTTATTAGCAGCCATTGCCTGGCCGCTTAGTAAGCCATCATCAAGGCATATGAAAATAAAAGTAAATCCCTAAGATAATTTTAAATCAGGAGTGGTGTTGATGGAGGTTCAGGTGGCGCTGCTGTCCTTCCGGATTGCCCTCCGCTTCGATTCATCTTCGTGGTATCGACAGTTTCGCTGGCGCTGCACCTGGTGTCTTCGGGTTTGAACTGTCGAGTGAAAGTTTTTGTCCGTCATATATAGGCCATGGTTTTTCCCAGGTGCGTCGTGATTGGTAGATTTGTGGAAGAGTCTCTTCCAGGCGAAGGAGAGCGAATAACTGTCCTCCCTGTTGAAAGTATATGTTTTGGATATTTCGAGCGCCTCTCATATGAGTCGGGGATAGTAATTCTTCTCTCTGGTGATGAGTCTAGTCTCTTCAAAGTCCGCATTCTGCGTTGGTCCCCCCATATGTGCTCGGCGATGACGGGTAAGCGAAACTGTCTTTTCTTGGTGACCCTTTGATATTCCTTCATTCTGCATTGCATTGCCCTTGGTGTTGGCCGATATATGAGTCTCCGCAAGAGCACTTGACTTTCTAATATGTGATGCACTTATGCACTTCTATTATTGTGAACTTGACTTCGTAATATATGATTTTTTGACTTCGTAATTTCGAAATTTCTTAATAATGAAGTCAAGTGCTCATATTTAGTTCATTGTGGTTCTGAATAAACAGAGGAAATATGAGTATGACTTACGGAAGATTGTTGGTTTATAAAGAAGCTTAAAATTAATTTATAAAAGAGGCTTTTATTTCCGACAATCGGCTCTAATCGTAAGCACTTTTTCAGCTAAATAGTGTATTCCTCACCCTCAGCAGAATAAGAAGAATGGGTCGCTTGAAATCATTTTAATTTTTCAACTTCGGATCGTAGCTACCTGGTTATTAATTTTAACGGAATAACTTTAAGCTACTATTTGCTATATCCTTAGCAGGGGATTTAGTAATCTACTCGATAGTATTAAAAGAGAGAAGATTTTATAGGACTCAGGTTCCAGGACATACTTAGAGAGTTAAGAAGACTTACAGATTCAATAATATGAAGTCAACCCTGATCTGCATTAACCCATTAAATCCCAAGCATGTTAATAACTTAAAAATTCCATATATTTTGATGAATTAGCAATAAAATAGACCCAAATAAGGCAAATTATTGATTTTTATATTTTTATTTTTTTTTTAGTTTGCGGTTGGTGAAACGATGCGTATACGCAACGTTGGGAGTTCCCCAGGTCAAATGAGCCGTTTTACTTATTTTTCGGAACTCTATTATTTTTGCAAATAATTCGCTTTTATTGTAACCCAAATACGTAATTAACCCAAAATATTGATTAAATTTGGTATTGTTCATGAAATTTAGAGGACCAATCAGTATGTAAATGAATATTGCACTTTTGGTAATCACTAAACGTCTGGCAGCTACAAACTCGGCATCGTCGTCGTGAATTTTTTCGTCACGAGCAATATTGTGGCCAACCTTGTCTTTCCTTACTGTATTTCACAAACTATTTATTCCGTTATGTCCTATATTATGGCAAGTTTAGTGACTAAAAGTGTAGTTGCTCAAATCGAAACTTGAAGCTTGTACGTGGTAGAAGGTCCATATTGTCAATAACAGACACTTTGTGACTTCCACAAAGTATTTATAAAAATTTATACTATTTGACAGGTTTCGGCTATTACACCATTATAATGTACACAGAATATTAAGAAACCGGTCAAATAATAGATATTTTTATATCGCGGAAGAGACAAAGTGTCTGCTATTGATAATGAGTAATTGCTCCTTCACTTTCGCCAAAATATGGCATCATCTTCTCGTCAAAAGATAATCTAAGAGAAGTTTATCAAACCGTAGAAATATTTGGTTGAACTCGCAAAGTATGGACGTATCTTAGAAAACTTATCCCACTGGTCCAAACTTCTGTTACCATTCAGGCGTAAGAATATTTTAGGTTCAACAAAACGCTTCCGGGACATCGTTTGACGCACATTAGGAACGCGTCCTTACTCCAGTAATATTTTTTGCTAAGATGTAATAACCACTAAACATTAGAACGGAAGAAATACCACGCTATTGGAATATTTTCTGAGAATTTCACGCACTATGATCACTGGCGATAGTGAACAACTTAGGCTGCAAATGTGAGTTCAGGTTATTTGGAGGGAACGATTGTACAACAGACAACCACAGATATAGTAAAAGCAGATGGAACGGAACATCGCCCCTTCTATATACCGTAATACCCAGATAGCCCTTTACCTTAGTCAATATGCCAAGAAATATTTTTCTTGGAATCCTTGTGCATTCATAGTCACTCATAGTTCTCAAAAAATTTCTTTCGAAATGACCTGCACCCTCATTTGGAGCCTTACCAGCTCATTATCGTCAGCGGCCAGTGGGCATGAATTTCTCAGAAAATACTGCGATAATGTGATCCCTCTTATCTCTCCATTCCTTTTGCTCACTCGCCAACCCCCGCTGTGCACGGAGACCCATTGGTGCCGGGATATCCCCGCCCAGCCTAACTATGATTTTTACCCTCCCACTACCTTCCCTTTGGACCCTAGTCAACAACACCACGTAAATACGAATTTACGATCTATTTGCTAACCCTCACATACTCACTTGCTTTTTGCATACTTGTCAACTGTGGTAAGCAGATCGTTCTTACCTTAGGATGCCAGTATATCTTGAAATTGCAGACGCCTACAGAAATCATTATATTTTCTGGACAACTCTATAGCAAAGTTTTTATGCATCCTTTGTTTAGGTCACAGTAAGTTTCCACTATAGCTCAAGTAAACGCTGATTTAATCTTGCTCGATACGTGAAGTTAAAAATATCAAACAGCCACAACTCGGTGAAAATTCACCACCTGCCAAACATCCTAGTAAAGACCCTTCAACACTTATGTAGATGTATGTTTAGGACTAAAATACTGTACAATTGCCTGAAAATAAAGTTTCACCATAAAAAGGTAACATATTCTTGATAAGCTTTTCATTTTTCAGTCCAAAAAGAAACGGTCTACACGACTACCGCCGCGGCGCGCCGTTTCTCTAGGTTACCGGGGTCCTCCCAACGTTGCGTGAACGCAACACTTGCTTTATTCTTAAATAATTTGAAAACCACTAAGTCAAATTCACCCAATTTGTTGCAATGGCCTAGAATACAAATGCATCATTGTATTTACAGAGAGATATAATCATCGAGTGCCTCAGATTTGACATAAAATGTAAACTTAGAAGATAACCTAAAATAACGACTTACATATAAATGAAAAGGCCATTGTAAAAACAGAAGTTATAAAATTTCTGCCGTGAAAAAATTCATAACATTTTAAAAAGTATTGAACTACCTATGTTAAAAATATTAACTACTTATCTATAGCAAATACGGAGAAAAAAATAGCAAAGTTTGCGTTGCGTTCACGCAACGTTGGGAAGAAATGGGTTACCAATGGCATACATTCTGGATATATAAGAACCTAATTTCACGATTTACTCGCATTAGATATTGCACCTAGGATGGAGATATTCAAGGTGTGATAAAAAAAGACGGGCTGATTTTATACTTGTTTAATTCGACGAATATAGCCGATTCGAACTTGTCACCCTCGAATTATATGTTTCGATTCTGCCAACGTTTCTTCCAGCTCACGAATCCCGCCTCGTACGTAAGCCGCATTTCGCGGTCCTCTTCAGGTTCGCCGTACAATTAGTTTTAATTTCCGCAATAGAGTCGATTCGGTGCCCTTTCAAGGTTGATTTTAACTATGGAAACAAAAAGAAGCCTAATGGTGCCACGTCTGGAGAGTAGGATGGCTGCGGGATCACGGAAGTTCTGGTTTTGGCGAGAAACTCTATCACGATCGGCGTGTGAATTGGCACATTATCGTGACAACGCCATCATGACGGACGTATTTTGACGCGCGTCTCTCCCAAAATGTCTATCAAAATTGTCTAACCGTATCCATGTTCCCTTCTTTGGCAACCTCCCTAAACAGCGATTTTCCCTCTCCAAATCTTTCACCAATTTGATATGATTGGGGTGTGTCGATGTGTAAGGCCGCCCCGTTCGCGAATCTGCATCTGCCGAGGTCCTGTCCAATTTAAAACATATGTATCTCTCAAAACCCTAGCTACGACTCAAAGCTTCATTAATAAAGTCTTAATAAACCATTTCAAATGTCTCGGTAGCACTTTTTCCAAATTTGAAATAAGATTTCACGCGCACACGCGGTTCCTTCATTGCTGCCGTTGCACGCGGCGACGAACAAGTTAAGACACATATAGCTTCTGCTACGTAACCACTCGACGTAAACAAACGCAAAACCCCTCGTTTTAGTCGTCATATATGTGACAATATGGCGTATTTCGTTTCGATCCGTTGAACGGCTTGCGCAGAAAACAATCCGTTCGGTCTTCTTTTCATCCCACCTTGTATTCTAATCCCAAAAGAGGCGTGGATCGCAAAGATCGTGTGAAAATAGGGCGAAATAAATACGCGTATACGAGATAAGCGCCAGTCTGGACGCTCTTAAAAATAAAACGATATTTTGGGAGAATAAGTACCATTTAAACACAGTTTTCCATTATTTGAAATACTACAGAAGCACTTCAGCATATTTTGATGGAGGATTGACCACAGGGATTGAACACAAGTATTAGTAAGGAACTTTGATATTATATATTGAACAATTTCTCGAATAATTTGAAACAGTATCAATAAAATATAAGGCAGCTAGGTTGAATGGGCGCGCATGGCTTCAGAAGTAGGGGGAGGGAGCCAACCGAGATCGAATTGCAATCACTTCCTTGCCGGGTCTTCAAGAGAGTATTAAAAGCATATTGAAAATAGCCTCATCCAGACCGCCGCTCTCAGAAGGCGAGTCATAAGCTCATGCTCGGGATTCAAGGTTCTTTTGCAGTATCAAGAACCACTAAAGACTTACGCGATATGAGCGGTGTGGAAGGAGTTGCCAGAACCTCATAAGAGGGTGAATACTCTTGCCAGAAGCAAACAAGGGAGGCTGCATTTTTCAAAATATATTGACTGTGAAGGCAAAACGAATCCTGGAAAGAGTTGGGATAAAAGTTACTGGGAATGAGGAAATGCATTGAAAACAGGCCGAGATGAAAGCATAGGACTTGGTGCATACAAACAATATATCCTGCGTGAATAGGGTAGCCTTTACTGGATCTTAAAGTCTAGCTCACATTAAAATACACATTGGAAACGCCTAGATATTGTAATCTACGATCTTTCATCGTGGTTTTGCAGGCAGTAATTCTAATGCTTTGGTATATTTTCCTTGAAAAATACGGATTAATTAACGTACATACTTTACCGGCTTATCAACAAAATAAAGATACATAGCGTAAAAAATGATTAATCATTGCATTTTGCAGTATCTGGTTTGGCGCTTAAGCAGCCAAACCAAACGCCACATGTACACACTTGACTTCAATCAAATCATTTGTAGGATAAGAGCTCAAGCATTTATATGATTTGGGGATCACCATCTTTGCGCTTATATCAAATCTTCACATTTGAATACCAAAAGCATAATGCACGCTCCTTAATTCGTAATAGATAGAAATATTTTCATAGAGTCCTCCCATCGTTTGTCTACCACTTAACATCTCAGACCTCATTGAAATCCCACCATCTACAGTGGATCCTGATAAAACACAGCGTTTAAATCCATCCGACGACGATCTAACATACGTGGCCTGGTGCTCTACGTAGACAAATTAAGATAAACTAGAAGAGGATAAGCTACCATTAATGCCTTTTAAATAATGAGAATTTTGAAATTTAAGGCTCTTTTTTGGACAACCCATTTGAAAGAGACGTAATCGTCGGAGTTTTTAATTTATTTTCATTTACAAAGAAAGGTCTCATGAAAAAGGTTATGTGATTTGTTTCCAAATTCCCAAAATCTAAAGAAAGAAATTTAAATAAGCTAAACTAAGACTTCACTCAGTCCTAGAAAAAACCACAATTCACGTTTGAAACATTGGACGATTATATTTGATAATGCTCGATAGTAAATATAAGGCTACAAAAATGTCATTAACTATACTCATTCTGACATTAAGTGTGAAAAAGCAAGAATAATGACGGAGCTGAGACAATTATGCGTAATATTAGCAGTTTACATCGAGAAAGGCATTAGTGAAATCAAAGAAAACGCCACAGGAGTGAATATTCATGGAGAAAAAAGTAGCGAACTTAGATTTGCCCATGATGTAACCGTCATAGGAGAGACAGAGAAGGATTTGAAAATATACTGGTTAATATGGGTAGGGTAATGGGTGAATACCAGCAGAAAATAAGCATAAAAAAAAGAAGAAAAATATTATGAAGCAGAAAAGAAAAGTCGAGTCTAGCATTAAAACTGGGGAAATAGGAACTGGATCGAGATGGATGAATTATTTTAATTGGGAAGCATTGTATATCTAGTGATGGGATAAACAAGAAAGAAATTATCAGCAGAATAGCAGTCCACGAAAGGAGAGGTCTGCTTTCAGCGGGAAATTTAAACTTGGAAATAAGGGAACAGTTCAGAAATCAGACCTTATATTTGGAGTAGGCTTCTCTTCTGAAGTGAGGCATGGATAAGGACAGAAGCGGAGAAATCAAAGGTAGAGGGACCTTCGAAATGTTGCGCTACAGAAGAAGGGTGATGATCAACCAAGGAAGTTATTGGTAAGTCCTAAGAAGAGTAGGGGAGAAGAGGAGCTTCATGAAAAACTTACAGACGGAACAACCTTATAGGCCATGTCCGCTTTTCTTACAAGATATCTTGAGCATATATTTTCTACCCATTCATATTCAAATTGGACCCGCTGGGAAAATTCAGGAAAATATGTCTCCATTATAATACGTTTCGTTTCAACAAAATTTTATTTTTTAAACTGACAGCCTGCTGGCGGAGCAGGAAGTGAGGATAGTGTATCTTCTGAGAATTCTTCATGAACATTCGAACCTCTCTGGCGGTCGCTTCTTTTGGAATGGGGTTTTCTCCTCCGATTCCAGATATAAAGTTGCCAAAGCAGCAGACAATATCCTTTTAGCTTTATCAAACGAGTCTGCAACATTATCAATAAATTCTAATTCAATTTCTTGCAGCATAGGTCTTGAAGAATTTTACATGCAAGTTTTTGCCAACGTAATCATACACCTTCATCAGGGGTAGGAATGAATTATATAATTTTGATACATAAATGGTATTAAATGTTGCGAAAATGCTTGTTACAATAATAAAGTAAGAAAAAAGAATTTAGCTGTATATTCATTAAAAAGAAGAGACTAGAATTTTGGCATACCTTTTTTTTGCAATGGATTTGATTTTTTTATTAATGGCAACTAAGATGATACAGTTCATTGTTACCTATCAATTTTGATTAATTAAGTCGTAATTAATTTTGCTCACGTTGCTATGTTACATTTATTTTCTTGTTTCCTGTGTTTTTTGGCTAATTGAACCGGATAAAGACAATAAGAGTCGTCGCTCAGACAAGGCATATTCTAGACATCTAGTAGAAATCAAGATATAGTGCTTAGTCGTTATGAACAAATATTTACGCTACCTATTTTATGATCTTGATTTTTGTGAAGCTCTAAACATAGGTACGCAGAGAAATTACCTCATGCAAAGTCGTGAGGTCAAATGGCAGCAAAATTCTATCATCTGACTTGAACAACGTTCATTTGTGGAGCCAGGAGTGGGAACTCGAACTTAATCTGAGCAAATGCATGGCATTACATTTCTTGCGGAATTCGTCCAACTCTATCCATGTTTATGCAGTGGATGGCATGAACATAAAGGCAACAGACGAAGTGAAGTACCTGGGAGTTACGATAACCTCGAAGCTCACGTGAGGAACACATATAAAGAATATTTGCGGCGTAACTCTGAAGAAATTAGGATTCGTCAAGCGTATTGTGGGAAGATTTTCGGATGAGAAAGTAAAAGAAAGGTGCTATTTCGCTCTCGTCCGACCGCACCTTGAATATGCAGCGAGCGTATGGGATCCGGTGCAGAAAGACTTAATCCGCGGACTGAATAAAATACAAAGGAAGGCTGCGCGTTTCGTCAAAAACTGCTACGGGCGCGCAGGCAGTGTTTCCCAGATGTTAAGTGAATTACGCTGGGAGCCATTGGAGACTCGGAGGCGGCGCATTACGCTTAGATTGCTTGAACAATTGAGAATGGATATCTTCAAGAGCGACACAGAGAACATAATATTAGAGCCACACTATATTTCCAGGTCCGATAGAAGCGATAAATTAAGAGAGATGTTTTCCCGAACGGATAGATATAGGAATTCGTTTTTCCCCCGAACCATAAAGGACTTAAATAAACGCTAGTCCCAATCTCGTTAGAGCCCTTCATGTTTTTTTTAATAGCTGTAAACGGCTGGTGACCTAACACCCCCTGCCACACGCCTTTTAGGCGGCTTGCGGGGTATTATGTAGATGTAGAAAATATTTATCCTCTTGACTCCTTGAGAGCACATTGGGCAGGGCCATTAATGGTTGGCCGATAAATGAGTACGGTACCATCACAAGGAATGGACAGAGCGTTTATTGTGCTAATTATTTGAGGGCGCTTGCTCAAGTTAGCAAACCAGTGACCTTACCTACAATTGCTGCATGGCCTTTTTATTCCTCGTGTTAGCTTCAACTAACACTCTAAGCCACGTTACACAGTATATTCATACGCACGAATCTTAGTGTACGAATGCGAGAATGAGCGATAAAATGCGCAAATGTGACCACTAAAACCGTGCGTATGCATGAGCAGAAAATATTAAAAAGTGTTCAAATTTGGTTCTAGCATTCGTAGATTATGTTCCTATTCAGTCCATATAAATGGATCCGGCATGCTCGTATTAAATCGTACGTATTCTAGGGGGGAGCGGAGTATTACTGTACACTAAAGAATTTGTATTTTATATCTTTGCATTGAAAACTTCAGCGAAAGAGATAATCACATTATTTTGAAGGAAATTCGATTCCTCACCAATTATTTGATTGTGGTGCACGGTATTGCCCCGCCATGCGGTTTTACTCCAGTCTCCTCTAACCTATGTCGTGTAAGCAAGCACTTAGCCACGAAAGAACCAGTATTTATAACCACTGAGTGCATTATCTAGAGGTTAAAGGCATATGTGTTAAGGTAATTCTGATGCAATTCCTCAACTAGCCGCCTTTTAAATTCAAAGTGATTCAGTAATTTTTAGAAAAAAGGATGTTGGCCTTTCAAACTCCCGCCGTCGTGGTTCGCCGGGGAGACGAGGCGTGGCGCTGCCGGCGGTTCGCTGAGGGAGTGTGTGCGGGCGACAAGACGAGAGCAGTCGTGAAGCGAGTCGTGAAAGGGAGCAGAACCGACTCACTTGTTCATTGTATTAGCAACCAAATTTGTTCTTAAATTGTAATAAACCATCTCAAGGCAAAACGACTTCGCGGCGTTAGAATTATTATCCAGCTGCAGGCGTTGAGACCTGCGTCAACAAAGGAGCTGAGGTTTTGTATTCAACTCACCGAAATAACTTTCATTCTCATGTCTGATTAATACATTTTTATCTTGATGAATGGTTTCTATCACTGAGCATCCAAAATTATTTTGTAATTTCAATGATAGAGTCGATTTTAAGGGCAAAAATATAACAATAAAATTTCCTCCGAAGGAGAGCCACGGTTGTTTCAAATGGATTCGCGGGAAAAATCTTCTTTATGGTCCATTATATGAAAACAATTCATTTATAGCGGCAGTTAAGGAAATTTATTTTAACTCGCACCTTTATTTGAAAAAGAAAATCAAAAATATATGATCATCCTTATTTTAGTTTCGCCAGTAAGCTCAAGCGAGTGACTTATCAGCGCGTCTGCGAAGCAACTAGCAAAAAGAAAGAGCAGGGTGAATAGAGAAGCGTGCGACCAGCTGAGCAGGCGGTGAGTACCCTCACGTATTTCTCTGAATGTTATCCTGCCGGAAGAAGCATTTGCTACTCAAAATGACCTCTCTGTCCCGAAGGATATTAGTCAAACGAACTCTAAGGAATGGAACGACGATGCATCCTCAATTGAAACAAAAAAGTAGTAATCCTATCTGCGGGAGAAATATGAGCACATTTTTTCATTTAATTGCATTACTTATCGAATGTCATGATGCCATAACTGATGCCATATCCAACGTGGCTTGGTCAGCACAGTTTTGACTGTTCCTGTGCGCTGTATACGGCGATTGTCATTTGATTGCATCGAGTTCGGTGCCGTGAAGACCACCTCCATCACGCACTCTCCTCGTTGCACACGCCCTCATGAAATTCGCCCGCGCCCCATTGTTCCCTTTCCCCACATCCTTTAAAAGTTAGATATACGGCTTCCTCCCTCACGCCTCGCTGGGAAAATACGCCATATTCCCACGATGGTCCTCACACCTTCCTCAAAGACGCCAGCCTCCCCGCCGCAGCCACATTGAGGAGGGCGCAAAAATTAATAATAGGATTTACTCTAGTGGGGCAATAAATATAAAGTTTCCCTCTCCGCTTTCAACCCCTTTTAAAACAATAATGGCCGCTTTTAAGCCACCCTCGAGCTGGGGGTCGTTCTAAGGAATGGAAAAGGGCCCTGGCACATAAAGGCGGAGCCGGAGAATAAAAAAGAAGGTAGGATAAATGAAAAGGGCCACCCCTTCCTGCACCCTCGGTTATCTTCTGTAAGCATTAATGGGGGCCCAGGGTGCGTAAAACCCTCTGAAGCACCATTATTAGATCACAGCACACCTTACTATCCATCGCCGCGTTGGCTAAAGAGTGGAGAAGAGAATTTTCCATTTTACACCTGGTGATAAATTAATACAATGATAGTATTGCGGATTGTAACAATTAAGGAAAGTTTAATTCGAATAGAGCCGTAAAATGGACTAAGTTCATAAAAAATATATATTGTACAAATAATGTGGCAGATGGCGGATGCCTTCTTAAGCAGCCGTGCTGCTTCCCAGCCAATGGCGAATGACTGCCCATACCGTCATGGGGCCTAAGACGGATCTTTCGATTACCCCACCCTGTCACCGATGGTTCTGCTTTCGGTCCGTCGCCATCAATTGAACCCCTAGCGTTGCAAAGAAAGCAGTCGTTCTTGGCGAGTATATAAAAATAGATAATATAAGCTATGGCGAAAGACTGCTTAAGAAGTCAAGAATTTTTTAAAGAAATATGTTTTTCTTCGCAGAAATATGATTATATGACATACTTGTACGGTAATCAGTGTTTTGAACATGAAATTAGAGAAATAATAGATTCGCCATTGAATATGAAATCAAAATTTACACCGGCACTAAAAGTGTTAAAATATCTCAAATATTCAAATTCGCTAGCTTGAAACGGTCAGACAATATTTTAAAAGCACCCATATGGGCTGAACACATCATTCAGTAATTAACAGTTGCTAAAGAGAGCTCATGACACTTCAATGAAACGGAGAAAAAACATATCTTATTTTAAGGTTCATAGTGCACCGGAATGTAGAAACGGTGAAGGGGAGTATGAGGAGAGAATATCAGGAACTTGTTGAAAATAGCACCCGGGAGATTGAAAGTACAAAGACTGTTGAGGAAAGATGGCATAGTATTAAAACTAGAATAGTCAATGCAACTAAGATGTCCATTGGCTACGTTGACAGTGGAAGGATGAAGAAGCCGTGGATAATGGAGAACACGATAAGAGAAATGGAGGAGTAG
Source organism: Ischnura elegans (assembly GCF_921293095.1). Classification (NCBI taxonomy): domain Eukaryota; kingdom Metazoa; phylum Arthropoda; class Insecta; order Odonata; family Coenagrionidae; genus Ischnura; species Ischnura elegans. The sequence continues at coordinate 1,962,534 of NC_060256.1, forward strand.
AGAAAGTGGAAGAACGTGGGCACATAACAGGGCAAAAGAATGTAGGGGAAAGTCGGGTAAGATGACGAAGCGGGTAAGATGACGAACTCGATTTTTCTCTTGTGCATTCATAGATAGCAGCATGAGTCCTAGCTCTTCCTGAGACTCAGGCAATTAGTTACGAAATTCACCGCAAAGAAAGGCGGGCCAAATGTTTTTGCGAGCAGTAGCGAGTGAGATGTGTTTTCTTACCTCGTGATTGTAAGTTTTGAAGTTTTTGGCGCAAGGAATTACTCGAATACGGTTAGTTGTTTTTACTCTTACCTATATTTTTCTCAGAATATAACCTGTCATGCAAAGAACCATGTCTTCAGTAGATTTTTAAGATGAGCTAGGGTAATGATAGATAACTTATAAACCAAAATGGCGACGTGGGGTAAGATGACGAGAAGTTTGCTGGTTCGTCATCTTACCCGACATCTTTTTGAGTACCTTTTATGAATAGCTTTTGACGTATTTAAAAAATTGGTTTCGGACTGAATTTTAGCTGGTAGGTTTGTCTATTTCAATAGTTTGTTTTAAGTTTGATTGGTGGTTTAGTTTTAGTTACTTTTAAATTCCTTTGGAAATCAAAATAACTACTGCTAAACCATCAATCTAAAGGCGGATCCAAATATGCGGTCAGCACGTCTGGCGAATGTTTCAGTTGTTATCATATAGAATTATTTTTATTACATTATATTAATGCATACATAGTATATATCTACGAATGATTTAGGCTTGACAAACATCATGCCACGAAATTACACGAGGAAAAGTGACAGAGGAAAGTGGGATAAGGAGGCAATGGATGCAGCTGTTGCAGAAGTAAAAGAAAAAACCACTAGTGTAAATGCTGCAGCAAAGAAATATAACGTGCCGGAAGCAACTCTACGAAGATATGTTAAGCAGAGATGTGGCCCCAGTGGGAAAGTTGTAAGTTTGTTAGTAAAAAAATATAATTGCCTGAGAATTATTATTTTAAAAATTTATGGATAACTCTTTTATTTGTTTTAGGAATATCCTCATAACTTAGGCAGATTTAAGCAAACATTCACAGATCAACAAATAGAAGAACTTAGACGATATATAATTGATTTGGACAAAAGAGCTTTTGGGATAACGAAAAACCAGTTTGGGAAATTGTGTTTTTCGTATGCAGAAAATTTAGGATTGAGCCATCGGTTCAATACAGAAAAGAAAGCCGCTGGAAAAGAATTCATTGCGAATTATCTAAAAATTTGCAAGCTATCGCTGCGAAAGCCAGAGGCAACATCGGTAGCTCGACTCATGGCTTTCAATCGAGTAAATGTAGGAAAGTTTTTTGAAACACTTAAAGAACTCAGATTGAACTATCTGTTCAAAGCCCAGAATATCTACAACATCGATGAGACGGGATTTTCCACAGTGCCAACGAAAACTCCTAAAGTGATCTCACCCATTGGATCCCCCGTGTGATTAAAGTTTCCTCTGCTGAAAGAGGAGTAACAGTCACGGCCTTATGCGGTATGAGTGCCACTGGTACTTACATTCCACCTTTTCTAGTCTTTCCCAGGGTAAGGATGAATTCTGATTTTTTAAATGGAACACCCCCAGGTACCAAAGGAGTGGCTCATGAATCAGGATGGATGACTGCTCAAAACTTTCTAGAGTTCTTAGAACACTTTACTAGTCATGCTCACCCAAGTAAACAAAATCCAGTCCTAATTATCATGGACAATCACGCCTCACATGTCACCCTGGAATCCATTAACTTTTGTAGGAATAATGGAATATGCCTTCTCGGATTTCCAGCTCATACAAGTCACAGGTTGCAGCCGCTTGATGTGGCTTTCTATGGCCCGCTGAAGACTGCCTATAGTCAAGGCTGCGAAGATTATTTGGTTTCTAACCCAGGAGCCGTCATAACAATACGAGAGGTAGGCAGAATATTCGGTAAAGCTTACCTTAGAGTGAGTACTATCCAGACTGCTGTGAATGGGTTCAGAGCTACTGGCATTGAGCCCCTAGACAGCAACATTTTTACTGATGAAGATTTTCAAGCTTCACACACCACTGATATCGTTGAAAATAACCAAAAAGATGCTCCTACCATAGGTATCCAGCCCATTTCTTCAGCCCGTACTACAGACCCCGCCATGTCGGCAACCCTACCTCCACAGCATCCTAATTCCTCAACTGTTCCTCAACAGCCATCTACCTCTTCGACATTGCCTCCACAGCTCCCCACTTGCTCAGCACTACCTCCACTTCCAATGGCCATCAAGAAAACAATCAGGCGACCCAGGAATAAACTGCCTTCTTACCACATTTCTGGAAGTCCTGTGAAACAAGCTCTTGAAGAAAAGCAGAAAGAAAAAGAATTGCTGGAAATAAAAAGGCAGGAAAGATTGAAAAGAAAAGCTGAAGCATTGGCGTCAAAGAAAGCCAAGGGTTCTAAATCTGAGGAAGTAAAGAAAAATAAAACCGTAAAGAGGACAAAAAAAGTAAAGAAAATTAAAAAGCATCAACTGGATGACGAGTCATCAGACGAGTCACCGGAAGAGGTTCCTTACATGGAGGACGACATAGAGAACGAATCAATATTTGATGAAAAGTGCATTATTTGTAGAGAGTATGGAAAGGAAGAATTGTGGTACCAGTGCTTCAGGTGCAAATCTTGGGCACATGCTGCATGTTCTGGCTGGAGTAATAGCGAAGCGAAAGACACGCCCTGGAAATGTGATTTTTGTGTGTAAATTGTATTTCCTGGTTACTATGTTCTTCTAAATTTTTGTATTGCCAAATTTTCAATGTTTTGTTTCATTAGAATCGACCGGTTCTTAATTTTTTGTGCTTAAAATTTGACTTTTTTTAAAATTCATATTAAGGGTTAGCAAGCTAAATGTTTTTCTGAATCCTTAAAATAAAACTTTTCCATCTTAACGTACTACTTTTATCTATTCGTCATCTTACCCACCCCCATTCGTCATCTTACCATCTTACCAAAATTACACTTTTACTTTGGTGAAATATTTTTCATAATTCAAGAGAGGAATACGTGGTACCAAATTTTTTTATTAAACATAAAGGTTGAAAGAATTGTCCTTTCGAATTTTAGGATTTTAAACCTGTTAATAAATTAAGGGAAAAAATCTGAAGCTTAAGTTCGTCATCTTACCCTACCTTCCCCTATAGACAAATTAATAATCGATTACGGCGTGTAAATAAGAGAGCAAGGGAGGCTTGGTAGAAAAGACAGTGTGAGGAAATGGAAAATTTTCAGAAGGAACAGAAGGAAGGAGAGGTAGGCGCGTTATGTGCCAAAGTTAAGTCGCTATCGGACGGCAAAAGTGGGCAAGCCATGCCTAAAATTAAGAATAAATATGGGAGGATGCTTAGCGAGTGAGAAGAGGTTCAGAATAGATGGAAGGAATACGTGGAGGATCTGTATGACGGAAGGAACAGGCCGGAGAGATTGACTTTAGAGGAGGAAAGTGAGGTGGAGGGGAATAATGTTGTGCCGGCGATCCTACATGCGGAAATCGAGAGAGCACTTCGTGATATGAAGGCTAGGAAAGCAGTGAGAGTAGACATTATCCCGTGCGAGCTGCTGAAGAATCTAGGGAGGGATAGTAAGAAAAGGTTTTTTCGAGCTAGTACGCAGGATCTATGAGGAGAGATGTTGACCGGAGGATTTCGAGAAGACGGTTCCAATTCCGCTACCGAAAGAGAACTATTGAATGCGCAGAATATAGGACTACTAGCCTAAATTGCACGCAGCGAAAGTTGTACTGAGTATTGAACAGACGAATGGAGGTGAGGGCAAGAGAGCATTTGGGCCGACGTTGAAAAAAATTCCTTTTTCAGGTCTTTCATTCATTTTTTATTTCTTTGTACGCTTCAAATCATTTTTTATACGCTGCAATAACGTCATTTACTTTTTAAAAAGTGTAATGAGCCACATAAGTTAAGAGTAGGGCAAGTGTGGTCTTATCCTTTTTAAGAATGGTTATATGTAAAAAGAATTTGGGAAAGAGAGTCAGCCGGTGGTAAAGGGCGGATTAAAACCCGGCGTCAGCGTTGTTGAACAGTTCAAAGACTGTTGTAAAGACACACACATTTGTTAAGTTACTGAAACTTATGATTCTTTTTATATTAATATTGATCTTTCCTTTTAACTAAAATTCATTTGCTTCACACTCTCCTCGGTTTTCTCGGTGTTACTGTCAGATATGAAAACTCACTTCACCTTCTGAAGAAACTTTACCTTTCTAGAGTGTGCGCTTTTTGTGATCATCGGTATTGGTTAATTTACCTTTTTTTGCGTCATTATATGATGTATTAGTTGAGATATATAGCCTTCATAATCATCTCATGCCACTTCACTAGGGTTTCGCGTTGAATGTGTTCTCTGGTGCTCAATTAATGCAACGATCCAACTAACCTCTCAGAACTGATTCGTTCAATTAATCGGTGAGCCGAAAAAGGTAACTTGTTGATGTTATCATTACTGTTGGACACGAATGAGTAGTGGGGAGGGGGTAAGATGAGAAAAGAGGGACCGCCGTTTGTGGGATAATTTGACGGGACGGGGCGCAGGAAGCGAGCGCGATGCAGCAGAGGGCCTAAATGAAAGAACTTGCTTCCCTAACTTATCCATGCCCCCGTGCCGCTCAGCTGGGAGGGAGGTACACCAAGGGCTGCTGCAGCGCCCTCTCCCGCGCGGCCGCGAATATTTATCCACACATTAACCATGTCTGAGGCACCGAAGACTTTCACTCCCGCGTCAGGAATACCTTGGAGATAGACGGAGCGGAAAGATGGGAGGCCGCAGACATTTACTGCGGGCAGCATAAATAGAGTTATGAATGATCAATGACATGACACTCAGATATAAGCAATATAAGCAAGTTATTACTGCTTACGTTACTACTTATATGTACAGATGGTGGTGGTTCTATATATTAATTCCTTGACAAGAGGCTTACATGCATTCAATCTCGAGGAAAATTTACCCAATTAGAAAACACGGTTTCCTTTATAATTCGTGTGGTCGCAACAGACCAGAGTAGAAATAGCTGATGCCCAAATTACATATGGATAGTTTGTTCCTCGCCGGACGAGCAGTAAAGACGCGAGCACGACTAGTGCGCCGTCTAAGCTTTTCACAAGGGTACGAATGAACACGGGCAAAGTCAAACCGATTTTGGACATTGCAAGCTAAGTAAGTGAATATTGAAACAGTCGCCGTCGACCTGCGACGCATGTAACACCGAAAGAGCTATTGCAATGAAGCAACAGATGTCGCCAGTTGCGGTCCTCTCAATGCGAGGACAGGGAGATGGGATTGTAGAGGTGTTTTTAGTTCGCGTCTAATGCTCTTCGCCACCCGTTTCTTGATCTCGTTTTCCATTTTGTCATCACATCTACTTTAGGGCTTGATATTTAATTTAAAATTAAATCGAAACTAGAAGTGTCATCACTACTAATATTGGTTTAAAAGTTGAAAAGCATATGATAATAATGACAGGAATAACATTTAGAAAATTCAAAAGAATATGGGATACTGGGTAAATCAATAACCGTGAAAAGATGGCCTAAATATCTCTAAATGGAGAGTTAAAAGCCAAAAGCATTCAAAGTATGTATACAAGATATGGTCTTTCGCTACTAATCCTCAATTAAGCTGATGTGGAAATTTTATGATAGCCAGGAGACCTAACTCCTGGGGCCTGGGCGGTGATTCTCGTTCTCTTTTCGCCCGGGACTTCGCTTCTCCACGACAACTCGAAGCGAAAATTTTCTTTGCAATTATTATCGTTATATTCGCTCCTCCTATAGCTTTAGTTCCTTTCCCCTGGGCTACAACCTGATTATGGGCCCTGATTCTGTTTTTTTTTCAGGCTTAAGCCAACGCGATTTGTCGGAAAGATTTGCGAGCCCTAATGCATTCGTATCCTCATTTTCATTCACTAGCTATTTCGCTAGAAATGCTTCGCTTTGTCCCTCTGACGACACAAAAATTATTCTCGTTCTGACCGGTGATCATATAGCGAACGTAAACATTCACCAAATGCGAATTTCGCTAGTGACTACAATTCTCTGAAAAAATATCTGAAAAACTGAACCAATTACTCTATAGATGATATAACATACTCGTTCCCATACCGAAAAAGAAGAGAGCGGAGAAGTGCCGTGAAGGTTTTACAGCCACAAGGCTAACGGCATATTCCTCCATCATACTGACAAGAATAACCTAAAGGAGAATAGACGAAGAGCAAAAGAATTCCTGGATGAGGAGAAATTCGGAATTTGGACAAGCAAGGGAATCAGAGAAGCAATTTTGGCTCGGGCTGCGCATAGAGTAGAGAATGGAGAAGAACAAACAAACTTTAACAGCATTTGTTGACTTGGAGAAGGCAAGTGATAAAGTGGAATGGAATAAATTGTAGTGCTCTTCAATGAAAGCAGAATTGGGTACAATTTGCATAAAAACCAAATAGCTGTGATCAAGTGTGGACCCAAAAGTGCATAAAAAATAATAGGAAAAGGAATGAGGCAGGGATGTACACTGTCCCTAGTAATTTTTAATAATCACGAAGAAGTTTTTCTTCAAGCACCGATGGGCCATGGACAGAAAAAGAAATGACTGATGAAACATTATTTCATTGGTAAATTTTGAGCACTTTTGTGGTAGCCTTTCGACATAATCGCCTTGGCGATTGAGGAATTGGTTGTGTCTGTGAACAAGCTTACTTACACCTTCTACTTCACAGGGTATTGCCGTCAATGACTGCCAATGAATTTTGCCTCTGTCCTGAAGCTCATCGCCTTGTATGGCAGCAGATCGAAAATGTCCCATTGGAATTTTTAAAGGAACAGTTGAGCTGCATCAGCGCTGAGATGACGGGCGTTGTCATGGATGAGATCACTTTCAGAAGTCAGCATGTCTCCTCTTTTGTTTTGAATGGGAATGGACGAAATATTTTACACTGTTTCACATTCTAGCCACACTGCATTAAAGAAAAATTCTCTCTCATCGGCATAAAGATCGAGACATGTCAATGCTGAAGCCATTCGGTGAGTTTTCTGGCTCTCTCTCCACAGTGCACCCTTGGCGGGAGAATCAATTGAGGCAGTGTAGTAAATGAGATTGCTACTAACATTAATATAACAACTCACGGTCAGAAATGACTTAAGGGTGTGGTACGGAGGACGCGCAGTTGCCTCATCCGCGCAAAAACCGTCAGTGGCTTTTATGGTGTTTTTGCTGAGCAATCAGTGGTTGAAAAATGATTGGCCCTCATATATTTAGAAGCCATCAATAAAATAAAAGAGATGACTGGTTGGTGGTGGGTGAGTAGAGGTAGCTTTTAGATAAGGAGGAGACAGAAGGTGGAGGGAGTACTTAGCGGGGAGGGGATCTGAAAATGGTGTTAGAGGGTATAATGTTAAGGAAAGGAGGGAGAGGAAGGAAAAGAATAGGATTTGTTGATAGAATAAAAGGGAGTAGGCCTTAATATGAGTTGAAGAGGGAAGTGCATGATGGAAGGGGAGTCTCCCAGAATTCTTCTCAAGTACTCCATGGAATCCTACCTGAATCGGTAGATTGCTTTACTAATACGAGAGGTAGAATTTCCACCTGACCTCAAAAGCTAATTGTGGTTCGCACATCCACTGTTGGGACAGCGTTTGTGCTTTCATTCACATAAATTCCTACATTTTTTCGTGATCAAGCAACTTTGAAAACCATGATTATCCATGGAATTAGAATTATTTCTCTATTACTCTAGGGTTATCGAAATGATTTTATCTATGAATGTATCTGATTATTTAGAAAGAATTGTAGTTCATTCGAATAAGAATTTTTCTCAACTGGGATTAGACAGCAATTAGCCGAAAGGACACGAAGATACCTCTGACCCAGTCTCCACTTATTTTCTCTCGGTTAATGAATCTGCTAAGAAATAAATGTACTGAAGTAGAGAGTCATTACTTTAATATATTTTGTCGTATAAAAGAATTCGATATTAATTATTTACTGAGACAAATGTGTCTATTTTTTGATGCTAAGAATTATTCTATTGCAAATTAAAAAAAAAGATCATTACTCTGGATTCGAAACCTTCCAAAACTTAAATGCAACAAATGCGCGTGAAACAAACATATTCAGTTACAGAGCCACTTCTACCTAACATGTAAACGTTGAGTCCAAATATGAATCTAAAGAGAGGAACAACTTCGCCCGAATTAAAGCACTCCGACGACCAAAGCGTGTGCCCGCACGTGTGTCTTCTCGGTGCATTCCATTTGCTAGGGCATTTGCGCCTGGAGTTTGACTCCTGTCTTTGTTTGAGCCCAATCGCTCCCTCGGTCCATCCTCGTCGGCTCTTGGAGGCGTACCGTTGATGGATGCAGGTTACATCATGTGCCAACCTCCCAAGTTTTTACCGACCCGACCACATCCGTTAAGTGGGGCTCGTGCGTGTCCACATATTATCAGAAAGGATGGTACAATGAACGTCAGCCCAGAGAGCCCTTTCAGGTTTGAGGTGGTTCGAACATGCTGGGATCGAAGGGCGGCCGTGGAACGACATCTTTGAAGGGAGGCATGAAGCGCCTCCGTCAGCGCAAGCCTTAAACTCGACTCAAACCGTCTGGGGCGAATTATGAGGAACAAGAATGTGCGAGGGAGGACGACAAGTGTGCTTTGATGGGAAGGAATCGACGTCCTCACCATTTATGGCCACGATAAAGGTGTTGGACATTAGCAGACCCGCTATTTAGTCTCATGTGTCCCGTTTTATTCAAGAAGTTAAGGTGATATTCCAAAGCTAAATGATACTACACTATGCCAATGAGTATTTAAAACAAAAACTCATATTGTGCCGCATTGCTTCAAGGCAATGACAGGGTAATATGGGTTCATTGCAGAGTGATGGGTGGGAAGATGTTCAATCTCGCGATTCAAATAAAAATACGCTCAAAAAAGAATATTATCGTAAAAATCTCTGTCGTATCAAGAATGTGTTGTATTCAGCAATATGATTTAAAAAAAAACTACGTGGTCTGACGGATAAAGAAAGGTATTGGATAAGAAAAATTAACCTGTCATTCGCTCAGTCAAACGCAGGAGAGGGTGGCGAACCAGAAAACTCATATGGAAACGCTCTTGGAGTTTGAAAAAATTACTGTCAAGATGATCATCATATTGATAGATGATATACTACGAGCGGTAAAAAAGTTTTACGCAGTTAGACGAAAATGGGGTTTGATTAAAAGATGAATGTTTGTCACGTAGTGATATGGGCGAAATATTTTTGATTACTATTCTTGAGTTCTTCCTCAAAAAGCCATCGGAGTTCAAGAAAGGAGAATCAAAACTTTGAAAGTGCTACAAAAACATTAATTAAAATTTATGCAATTTTTATGGCTGATGAATCGAGACAAGAAAGCAACAACCTTGGATTCTGGAATTAAAAATATGTATGTATGACATCACAAGTTAAAAATATCACATATTGCTAAATAGTAATGCCACACTGCATTATCACACTTTACTACCACACTGTATGACCAAACTTTAATACCACACTCTACCGTAATGAAAAGACGAAAGAAACTAAATCAACTCACTTGACTAATTGTAAGTTTTGCTCAAATATGTACACACAACAGAATTAGCTTATGGATAATTTTTCAAGTGAGCATAATCATTCAAATTGACAGGTATAGGTTTGAAACAACTTTCAGATAAATATGCTTAATAATTTTTTGAAAAGCTTTTTTATCAGCACTTCACTTCTCAAATAGCAGGCTCTTTCTACAGCACGAGCTACACAATTCAATTCTCCCCTTCCTGGCTGTGAAAGTCAAAATCATCGTCGCTTTGAAAATCTCTCTTCAGCATGACCGACAGCTTTGTGCGAATTGCAGACGAACCAAAATGAAGCGCAAACGATTCCCCATGCGTCCCGACGTTTCTTCCAAAGTTAATTCCCATCTACTGTGAACAACACCTAACACTCAAAACATGATGTAAGCTTAACCATGCCAAAATGGCTCCCAAAGTCACAGTGCAGTATGTACCACCTATTTTATAGCTTCAAAGCTAATAATTTCCTTGAAATCAAGCCGGAATACAAGAGTATTAAATACTGGATAAGAAACCTATGACAATTACGCTCCAATTATCACTGCTTTATCGTCGAAAATTAATTGAAATGCCTATAACAATAGATCCAATTACTTACAAAAATATACGCAAAATGAAGAAAATTTTTCTTTTGAAATTTAATCACAAAATTGAACGTAGGTTTTCGCAGCAAGAGGCATCGTTGCTAACGGCTTCCGGGTGCAGCTGCGTGTTGCGCTTTGTCGTGCAAGCTTTCGCGACCGTTGCAGGACGCATCATCAGGCGATGAATGAAATTACGGAATTGGTGGTCAATTAATATACTCGTCCAACCTCCCCCATCCACCGGAGTTGTGGGGGAGGAGGGCGGAGGTGACGTCAGCAGAACTCACACCCCTGTCCTTGAGCGGCGAGCGGACTCTTCTTATCTAGCGAATAACCTTGTTGGTAACATATTCGCCGTCTTCTCTTTCGGAAAAGCTTGCACGACAAAGTGCAACACGCAGCTGCACCCGGAAGCCGTTAGCAGCGATAATCACAAAATTGTTCATAAGTGTCGAGTGAGAAATGATAAATATTATTATTTAACTATGGAATCTTTCTAGTTCAAGTAACTAACTATTCCTCTACTCTTCTATACCATCTAACTACGATAACCGCGTAAAAAAGAGCAAATCGTGGGAACTAATAGCTACCACGATAATGACAACCCCTAAAGAGCCTCCCCTTACCTTTGCTGAGGTTGTCCTTAATTTTGGTTCTTCTGGCATTCGCACAAAGCTTTCGGTCATGCCGGAGAGTGATTTTCAAAGCGACGATGTTTTGACTTTCACAACCAGGAAGGGGAGAATTGAATTGTATAGCTCGTTCTTTGAAAACAGCCTGATATTTGAGAAGTGAAGTGCTGATATGGTGACTAGAATAGGAAATGGTTAATAGAATAGGAAACTGTCGGATCTGATTATATGAATTAATGAACCTCTTTAAACGCAGAAGAAAATTTTTCCGTGAATTCTTTCTCCGTACGGTGTATTCAAGGTCTCATTTGTGGTCGTGTCTGAATTTACCTATCAAAAAAGCGTAAAAACTTCGTATTCTACGCAAAAACCTTGAATTAAAGTCTTAAAAACCATCATTTTTAGTATATTCTGACGTACTTAATGAATGCCCGGCTGTCTGGTCCTGACTACATGCAACACCAAAGCCTACAAAAATATTTAAACGAAATAAGTCCATGAAAAGTAATTAATGGTTACATCATTTTGAATATTTACTGAGGACAATTAAAAATGCCCAACTCGCCAGGTATTTAACCTGAGCCCATCACCAGGGGCGGGCGGAGGACGTGCGACGGCTGTCTCAGATGACTCGTCCTCACAATTGAGCTTTCATCTCTCTCTCTACTTTCCCCTTCGTATCCCCCACGCGCATTGAATGCGACAGAACGCAATGACAAATGAACAGCGAGGGCTCGCATTTTGGAATCCATTTGAAATCATCGCGAGCGGGGATTATTAGGGTTGCGGTCCCCAGCCGCCACCAGGGAACGGCGCGAGGGTTGGTCGTGCCTTCAAGCAAATTACGGCGGCCAGCCGTAATCTTTTTTCTTTTCTGCATCGATACACCGAATTCGTTGCTGTGAGACGCGGTTCCACATCAGTCGCCATGGAGCGGTCGCGAGTGAAAAGCTGGCTGGCACGGCCAAGGCGTCCTTGATTTCTCAGCCCCCAGCTCAGGAGATGCCGATGCTCGGATTGGATATTGGATCAGTTGGCCATCATGTCCGCTGATGAGTGCAGGTTGAAAGCGAAGAGAAAAACTTATAAAGGCCAACAGTGGAAAAGGAGAGCGCAATTTGGGGATTTCTATTATCGCCGCGAAAAATACAAGAAATTCCTTTAGATCTAAAAAACAACTGGCGCCGCGGCGCGCCGCAGTTCATGCAGTAGAAAGCTATCCCGCTGCATCAAGTATTTCAATCGATATCTGTGAGCAACAAGTGTAATGAAATGGTGCTAATTTTTAAAATTCCTAGCAAAAAAAATAGATAGATGAAATAGTTCATGTTCCTCTCAATGGGACATGGTCAACGCAAGAGCATTACTTCTTACCATCCGTTGTTTAAATCGAATGAATTTATTTACGCATGAACAAAAATAAAGGCGTTGAAATACTTAATGAATGAGTCAAAATTTTGCCAGGCGTCATAGAATACTTCACAGTACATCCTTAAACTTATCTACTCGAAAACGAAAGGATATAGCTTGAAAAGGGGATTATGGGTGGCTGTAGTATACCTATTAATATCATGAGTGAAGTTCTACGAATTAATGGATTCTATGAAACATTTCCGACCTCAGCTTCATTGACTATTGCTGTCGTAAAAACTGCTGTCCGAAGCTGAAACTACCACGTTGGCGATGACACCAGCCATTAAAATCCACTTCTATATAATTTTAAGCTATCCACTTCTATATAATTTGAAGCTATCAAATAGTAAGATCTAGTGCTTTCCCTGCGAATACTGTCAAAAAAGGTTCTTCAGGCTTCCACCCGGGCTCTCTGTCTCTCTCTCTCTCTCCCTCTCTTCCTCTCTCTCTCCATTCGGCCGACGTTTCGGAACCCAAGTCGCGTTCCATCATCAGGGCTTATTAAACAGAACGCCGAAAACAGTAGTTATTAACCTTAAAATTTGAAATTAAACCGTAAATTGCTATGGAAAAGAATACTGCAAACCATTGATAGCTCTCTTCCCCTAGCTAGTTCCTTAAGATCCCCACCATATCTCCTCCTTTACAGACCCGAAGTACGTGATCAGCCTTGCTGCAAGAAATTTTCTGCCTTAATTTTCCTGCAATATATTTCTCAAGTAATTTTGGAATAAATTTGAATAATTTCCATGCTATGCTGTCCAGTAGGCTTTTATTCAGAATATGCTGTAGACCACTTGGGCCCAATTATTGGAAATCCCACCGTTCGGGATATTGCATCGACAGATATCCCGAAAGCATGACTGCCATGAACAACATACCCTATTCTGTGGCAGGAAATGAAGCGACGCAAATTTCGAGGAAAGAGGAGGCGAGAAGAGGAAGCACCTCGGTCATCGTCTGCCGGATTGCAATCACATGTCAACCGCAAAGTAATGACCGATGGCTATTCAATCAATTTCCCAGATCACGACGAGGCGTTCGCTTATTTGCGATGCGTGAATGCGGGGAGATTGGGAATGCGATGGAAAATGGAACTTATGCACTGTCTGGAGAAGCGTGCGTTGTGAAACAGAAAACGCAGTATTTTCCCATTCGTATGACCTCCGGAAATCACCGCCGAGATCTCCACAATAAAAAAATCAAAGGACCCTATTATTTTATCACATATAATTTCCTATAATTCTAGCGTATATGTGATCTACTATTGGCTCGATTACTCAAACTCATCCCTCCGCAAGTAAAGGAAAAGATAAACTCGTGTAGGTTGGTGAAAAGTTACACCGTGCCGAACTGCTTAGCAGAACATCGCACCAGAATTGCGCGTTCACGTGGTCAAGCTCAGAAGTGGAGTGGGGAGGAGGAGAAACGCATTTTGCTGTCACAAGCCTCTGGAGCCATTCGGCTCAACTATTGTTACTGTTTGTAGAATCCTTATTTTTTATTGAACAGTGTCAATCAAAAGACGTCCTTAATTACTCCACCGTGAGGAGTCTGATTAGTGTAAATGTAGATGCTCTAGGTACTGGAATTCGTAAATTTAAGACCGTGTTCCAATCCACCGTGAATGCACTCTTTCGCTCTCACCAGCTCTTTTCGATCGTCACCCTTTGGAAGTGACATCACGCAGTGCGATTCCGATCTGCTGCAGTCCTTCTCTGAAGAGCGCACAGTCGAAAAGCACGAGAGAGCGCTATTAGGATTCACCCTCGAGCACTCGCCCCACAACCCTTCGACTACGACCACAAGAGGAGGAAATTTCGGTTCATTTTGAGGATCGAATGGGTTTTGATTCGAGGCAATGATTCGATTCTTAAAAACGTTCATAATGAACCCTAGGGTATATGATCTTTGTAATGAATCGAGTGTATCTCGAATTCGAATGAATATTGAATGCATGTGAATCTCAGGGTGTCCAGCGGCCTGGAAAATCGGGAAATGTGCTTGAATTTCAAGTCCCAAGAAATAGGGTGGTTTCCTATTATTTTTTTATTGCCTAAATCGAAATGTTATTACTCCTGGAGTACGTATTTAACGCTTTTAGATTTTTTAATGGCGATATCTATTTTTCGCGGTTAAATGAAAAGTGAAAATTTTTAAGCGCGCGAAAACGCGACGGGTAAGAATGAATGATGGGAAAAGCCCGTGTGACATCATTTTGGTTCCCGGCACCGCCTTGTGAGGTGAACTTGGGGCGAGGATATATGCGCCGCTGTGATGCAGGCTGCCGGCAGGTTGCAGAGTACCCCGCAAGCAGGTAGCGCTTGGCTTAAATAAGGGTTATTATTCCCCTATCAAACGAAGGAAACTTAGCTTAGCCAGAAACTTAGAAACCTTAGCCAGTTTTAATAGGTGATTATTAAGATATATGTTTCCCTGAGCTCTGTGCCTCATGCATGCATTGGTAATCTCAGACGATGTAAAACTCCTATCTACTCGTATAGAAACTAGGTCCCTGTAACGTCACGTGGAGTGGCATTGTTTAGGCGCCAAATGGCCTTTTTCAAATGAGGTTAAAATTGATCATTACCATTCGTCTAAACCGGTACTTCTAAAGCCAAATAATTTGTAAATTATGAATACACTAATGGTGGGTAACGAATCGCAATCAATGCCTTTCGTTTTCTTTGATGATGGAAACTACCCTATTGTGCGTGTTTTATTAATGAATTTTTGCTCCAACCTCGCGAAATTAGAGATCACTCTGACTATGAAATTCTATCATCTGATTTAAACAACGTTCATTTGTGGAGCCAAGAGTGGGAACTCGAACTTAATCTGGATAAATGTACGGCGGTACACTTCTTGCAGAATTCGTCCAACACTAACCATGCTTATGCAGTGGATGGTATTAACATAGAGGCAACAGACGAAGTGAAGTACCTGGGAGTTGCGATAACCTCGAACCTCACGTGGGGAACACATATAAAGAATATCTGCGGCATAGCCCTGAAGAAATTAGGATTCGTCAAGCGTATTGTGGGAAGATTTTCGGATGAGAAAGTAAAAGAAAGGTGCTATTTCGCTCTCGTCCGACCGCACCTTGAATATGCAGCGAGCGTATGGGATCCGGTGCAGAAAGACTTAATCCGCGGACTGAATAAAATACAAAGGAAGGCTGCGCGTTTCGTCAAAAACTGCTACGGGCGCGCAGGCAGTGTTTCCCAGATGTTAAGTGAATTACGCTGGGAGCCATTGGACACTCGGAGGCGGCGCATTACGCTTAGATTGCTTGAACAATTGAGAATGGATATCTTCAAGAGCGACACAGAGAACATAATATTAGAGCCACACTATATTTCCAGGTCCGATAGAAGCGATAAATTAAGAGAGATGTTTTCCCGAACGGATAGATATAGGAATTCGTTTTTCCCCCGAACCATAAAGGACTTTAATAAACGCTAGTCCCAATCTCGTTAGAGCCCTTCATGTTTTTTTTAATAGCTGTAAACGGCTGGTGACCTAACACCCCCTGCCACACGCCTTTTAGGCGGCTTGCGGGGTATTACGTACATGGAATTTAAAATCTTTTATTTCAAATTATTTCACAGATAATTTTTCCAGCTGAACGTCCATTTTCTCGCGTAAACTGCATTTGCCGTAATTTTAAGTGCAGTAGCAGGGTAGAATTTTCACAGCCGCATCGAAACATGGTATTTTTTTTATTTTTTATTTTATTTTATTCCCAAACCTCCGAATACAGCTCTCGTAGGCCATTTTAAATCGGGGTATTCAACAAATTCAACAATGAAACGTACACGAAAAACCATGCCCTGGATAAGGAACTTACCCAGGCGGGACTCGAACCCGCGACCTCGTTTTTGGCAGGCGAGGACCTTACCCCGCCGCCACCGAGGCCGGCAAGTATGTCAGACAAGACAAAAGAATCAATGATTAACCTATTCCATGTCCTTATGAATACTTATGGATGTAAATATAATGTTACATGAAATGTTAAAATATAATGGATGAATTTTTCTGCTTCGATTGGCTGGGAACACTAAATCTGTCAACTTACTGCATTTAAAATATTACGACGGGAAGCTATTCGCAGTGATCATTTTTTGCATAATAACGAAATCTTTACTTAATTATTTCCAGATTTAAAAACCACTTCAATTTGTCTGAAAATTATGCTATACGAAATTAGTTGTCCACAATTGATAAATTTATTGTGAAATGCAATGACTACAATTGCAGCTACTCTCCGTCGCCTTTGCCGTATTTTACTTGTTATCACTTCTGCAATTCCATTTATTGCAACAAGATATTCCAACGCCAACTTCACAACGACAACAGTAACGTTGCACCGCTCACTTACCCTCGAATTTCCTTATTCAAATTGTCTTTAGTTTTGATCGGCCACATGACAGTGGTGGTACTACTTGCAGTCGGAGCAGGAAAGAGCGGAAAGAGCCGATTAGAGCGAAGGAACTCAAGAGCGTATGGTGCACCCTATGAATTGGAACACGGCCTAAAAATATATATAAAGACAGGGCATAGGAGCAGGGGTGGCGTCACGCTGTGATGTCCGTCCTCGACAGGTAACCTCGCTGGCTCGACTGTTTCTAAGAGCCCCGGACGGTATGCCTGGATTCAAGGGGGTCTCACTAAAAACAACCGGGAGCCAAAACATTTAAAAATTTTAATGGGGAGGATTTTAAAGATGCCCTAAATGTATAAGAATGCCGAATGCTTTTGCTAGGAAATTTCCACTATGTTAACATTAATTTGCATGCAAGAGAAGTCGTGGGCTAACGAAATGGCATTCTCACCTGTATGGCATTGCGTTACACGATGAGCTTGAGGTTAAGAGTAAATAAATATCCCAGGTGAGCTGCAGGTTGCTTAGTCTCTTCAAAAATTGCTCCGGCGCCGTCGTAGGATGCTATTTTATCATGGGCATTATTACACCTTTCTTGTTACTATGCATAGGCTATATCACATGCTATTTCACTCTTAGAATTTCTTCTCAAGCTGTTTTATGACCACCCTAACATACGAAAAGCACTTCAGGAGCCGCAAGAGTTTGATCGGATGAGACCGGGCAAGACCACAGGTCGGAAAGGGGCGAGACGAGAGAAGGGGACGTGTTCAGCGAGGATACGTACGTGCGAATAATGAGAGAGGGGGAGATACCGCCGAGAAAAATTAAACGTGTTGCCGGAGCAACGCCAAAAGGGCAGGGGGGACAAGTCATATTCCATTCCCTTTGAAGCTCTGCTTAACACCCGGTTTTTTTTTAGAATTTCACCCCGTTTGAGATTAAACCCCAGAATGTTGGAATAAGATAAAATTTCAAATGCGAGGTATTCATAGTCACGTTCACAAAATGAGAGGAGAGCAGCGTTGCTGATATGCACTTCACGAGTATTGGCAGGAAATTATGGATTACCTGGGTGGAAACCGAGCAAATGCTCTCTGCTGCCATTGAAGTGGGAGTCGTGGTACAGTGGGTATACTGCTTGGTTTCCCTCCTAAGGATTGCGGGTTCGAATCGCGGGGAAAATTTTTCTGACGCTCGCAAACTAAAATTCTCAGGGTGCAACATGGAAACTTAAGGATAAGGCATCTCTAATCAAACACCTTGCGTGAAATTCTCACGCCAATGACTCACTCTGAGTTGAGCGCCACCCTCAACAAAGTTGCTACTGTTACATATCTAATCACTGACTCACACCATGTTTCAAGCCAATGGTTGATTTGGATCCGTAGATGCTTTCAATTATTCTATTATGGAAGTGGAAATTAGCTACTATAATGAAAAAAACATATCAGAAGAAAAAGACTATACAAGTGGAGTAAAACAAGAAAATCCCCCATTTAAAGCCGTTTCCCGAATGGTGAGGTATTTAGGGGTCTGAGTGGTATTCACAATTATTTCTGAGACTGCTTGCAGAAGAATCTCCAATTGACCTCATTTCAAATAATACAACCCTTTTCAACGGCAAAAGGAACACGCATAAATTTTGCTTACAACGATACGATAGCTCGTAACAAAGGATTCCGCTGTATAATTAATTTCGGGCTAATAATTTAGACATGTTCAATTTTTTATTCAGCTTATGATAACTGGTACTCAGTAATGGAATTTTGAAATTATCTCATAACTATATTTGGTTCAAAGTATACAAAATCGATGAAAATTGGTGAAATTTACAAATGGCAGAATATGCTTTTGAGAACATGCTCCAAAATGAAACATCTGAATAGTAGCGAAAGCGATAGAGGTATTTGCGTTATTAAATTTTAATCCATAATTACGGATTCCGCTTTTGATAATGCTCTCATCAACCATAGCGGAACCAATGGGCATCCCTTGCAAAAGGAACTGGCGGTGGTCTTATCGTGTGGGCACGGTGTAACAAGTGCAATCAAATGCTGTTGTCAGGAATATGGTAAAATACCTGTCGTGCAAGAAAAGAATTGACAGAAGTAGTACTCGCTATCCAGCTGTCAATGATTTCTTCATTAGAGCAATATCAATGGATCCGATCGACATGAATCCTGAGTTTCAAATTATCAACCACAAACTTTTATCCTTAATACAACACAAAAAAATACTCCCAAGTTCTACGGTGACTTTTTTTTTGGCTTTCTATCGCCTTTATTTTTTGAATACATTACCTGATTTAGTTGCTAAGATTTATGTGAAATAATTTCTATGGATCATCGAAAAGCCCAGGAAAATAAACAAATACATAAATATACAATATTAATAATTTTCCATTTAAATTTGATGCTGAATTCGGCACAGGTTAGCAACATTTTATTATGATTTAATGCACTTTTCATTTCCCATGACGCGATGGAAAATTAGTGTTGAGAGCCCTTATTTTCGAGAGCTTTCTTTAGCCAACTAAGAACCACCTTATATTAATAAGAAGAGTGCTCATGAGATGGGGAGTGGATGCGAGTAAGGAGTAAGTCACCTCTGAAGATCATCCACATTACTGAAGACCCTGCCTGAAGACGAATTCTGCGCCAAGGAATCCAACCCAACGACGCTTTTTATATAGAGTGCGGACGGGCGGGAGAAGGTGGATAAAAATAGCTATTTGGGAGGAGAAACGGTCCTTAAATGGGTAAAGTATTAGTGAGTGATGCATGGTGGCGCGGCGCTCTTCCTGCGAGGGATTGGCGGCTGAAAAGGGAGCGAACGAACGGGACGGTTGTTCCGAGGATTACACTCACAGTGCGCACTCCAGCTTATCCCGACAAGTCGTTCATGAGATCCGACTCCATCTAGGTGCATCCAGGACGCTCCTCATGACACCCTCTCGACCATACCTATTCCACCTGTTTCACTCTTACTCCTTTATAACTTGTAGTGCTTATCACCTTCAAATTTACAGCTTATACAGTTTATACCGTCATCAAACCATGTAATAATGGAAATGTATTTGATACAACAAAGGATAAATGTTCAGCCATAATTCTAAAGGCCTTGCAACACGGGAAATAAACCCGAATGAGCTCCTGTGTGGATGCACGAACGGTGTTGGTGGACATGAACGGAACACGTGCGAATGTTTAAACTACTAGATTCTATTTTATGCTCATCCTTTCGCTGAAGTTTGGTGGCATTGCCAGGCGACACACATTAACTCGCTCGCCTCGAAGTGAAGCGAAACAAGGCCTTTGAGGGCAGTCTAAGAGTCGGCGATCGGAAACCAAGCGGAACCAGGGAGGGCGGAACGCCTTTAAGGAGAAGAGGTTGGAAGGGAAGGTGAACACGAGGAAGAAGATGAAGAAGGTGCTAGAGGCAGGACTGCAGCGTAAAACAGGCTTCCAAATCATCTAGTGCTTCGGTGGGTCATGCAGAGCGAAGGAGTCGGTCCGAGAATGCGAGGGAAACCTTACTGAACGGAACATATTTCGCAAAGGAGATGGCGGCGGAAGGTGTTGAAAGGAGGGAAGAGGAGAGTGGTGCCTTATTAATGGAAAGGGGCGGTTGGCTGCATGAGGAAAATGAGTGGGCACTTAAGATAAGGCGGCGGAGTGAGCGCCCCTAGCGGGGAGACGGAATATGAGGTTGGGGTGGGGGGCAGATCCCATGTCACGTGAGGGCCGTAAATTTGAACCGTTATCAGCATTACGGGGCTTAACATCTTGACGGTTTTGATTTTTGAAATTAACGGTTGGATAAAATTACCTTTCTTCGATGCAAATTTTGAAAAGTAATAAAACGATTTAAGGCGTGTACCTGCAATGGAGACGGGTTGTTTGATTTGGTAAATTAAATGTTTTGAGAACCGACGGTATTTTACGTTTCTATCACGTCATTTTGCGGGAATTTGAAGATTTCAAGTTTCAGGGTCGTGAAAATAGAAAAGCGTGGAAAGAATGTTGTTGGCATGGTTCATTCGCATGGGCCAAAATTATGATTGCCTGTATTTTGAATTTTAATGCAACAGTTTTACTCTATCGAAAATCGATTGAACTTCATTTTACCTTTAACCATTCAGCTTTTTATGTAAATACTTAAATACCTTATCGGTTTTGATTTTAGAAATTATCGACGGATGAAATAATTTCTTCAATGGAAATTTGTAATGATACAATTTGAGGTAAGTACATTTGATTTGGCAAAAGAAATGTTTTGAGAATAAAAATCAATAAATATATATTTTATTTTATATTTATTTTATTCTCAAACCACCGGATACAGCTCTAATTGGCCATTTTATACTGGGTATTATATATATTGCGTATTTATCAAATATAACATGTAAACGTACACGAAAAACCATGCCCTGAACTGGGGAAACCTACCCAGGCGGGACTCGAACCCGCGACCTCTTGTTTAGTTGGCGAGGACGTAACCCCGCCGCCACCGAGGCCGGCTATATATATATCAAATCTCCACATTCGTTGGCGAATTCCAGTAGCACCTTAATAAATATAATTACATAGCTTTAAGAAATTAGGTTAGACGCACTCATAATGGGAATAGGGAGAGAGAGAGATTTTTTGCTTCAGTAATTCAATGCAACAACATTTATGAAGCAAAAATTAGAATTAACAAAAAAGGTAAACTTTAATACTGGGCTAGATGTCGTTGCTCAAAATAGCACGAAGAAGTATTTTGGCGAGTAATGAAGAGCCGCAGCAACGGAGACAAGTTTACAGTTCACATATCTCCTGTGTTCCAAGCGAGGGGAGAATAAGAGAGCGAAACCAGGCGTAAAGATGTGGTAATAATTTAATAACGCACAGAAAATAGATTCAAATGCAATTGATTTTTTACAGGTCATGAATTTGTAACTACAGTGGAACTCGGTTATAACGTCATCAAAGGGACCAGAAGATTTTTAACGTTATATCCGAGTGACGTTGTAAAAAAAAGCAGCCTTAAATCTGAGTGACAGGACAAAGTAAAAACGCAAATGTTCTGCAATATACAACACTATTTATTGAAATCTATTCGTACATTCGAATATATATAGTAAAAAAAAACGTTAATAAAAAAAAATGATATTCACAATTAAATATTTTATAGCCTAATAAAAATCTTACTTTACTGTCGAAAAAAATCTGTGATCTTCTTTTGAACGGTCCTTTCGGAAATATAAATTCTCTCCGTTGTGCAACAAACGTCTTGAAGCGCGAAGTTTGATGTTTCTACACATGGTTTCTATGAGCTTTGGGACATAATACAATCACACTACCACTTTTGCAACCTAAAAATCGCAAAATGTTTGACGCTATACCCGAGCGTCGCAATATTTATTGACGATATAAACGGGTTTTCGTACAACATAAAATGTTCAATTTTGGCTGGTCTGTATAAAATTTGACGTTAAACCCGAGTTGACGTTACAGCCGATGCCGTTATAACCAAGTTCCACTGTATATAACACTGCAGTGAATATTACTGATTTTTAAACATAGTATGCAAAGACTGAATTTTCAACGCTATGAAAGAATGATAAGAATTTTCAACGCTAAAAACTTACTACTGGGGTTAATTTTCAATTTCAATAGCCAATATATCCCATTGACCTAATATCATAGCATACCTTTTTTTTTTTGAACGAATAACTTAAACTTTGTTTTTCAACAGAATGTTTTTTTAAAACACGACCGTGGTCTCGGCGGTAAACGTCATCTTCTGGCGAAGTCATCTCCGCCTTCTTCACCAGAAGTCGAAGATGACTTCCCTTCGGTTAACCATCGAAACCATGGTCATATTTTTATGAACAATTCCGTGGATAAACACATTTTAAGTTATTCATTCAAAATTTTCAGCAAATTCCACAAAGTGTCGCCGGAAACCACCAAATTCATAGCAATCCGTCTCATACAATTCAGAACTTACGTGAAATGAATTGATGAGTTAGTGGTGTCCAAGAGAAACAGACAAGCACCTTGGAGAATAATCTGGGTGCGATGTCATGTCGGATATTCATTCATTCCTCCCTTCCTCTAAAACCTTTAAATTCCATAAGAAATAACAGATCGTGTTAGTAAGGGGGTCTCGTATTTACAATATTCATTATTTAAAATAACGAATTTCAAATGAGCGTAATTATATTATCACGTGTTCGTGAAAGAACCAATTTATATTTTTTATCGATCGCTAAAACTGCGGGTTGAAATTTTTTTCCTCCCAAGAGTAGTTTGCAATAATACTTCTAAACAGTAACGACAATTCCAAAATAGATAAGTTTTTCTCTTTTTTTATTTTCAAGTACTTTATCTCACACTTCCTACCAACCAGTCTCAGAAAATGGTTGCTCGGTTCTTTTTTAGCTGCGGGATGAAAATTGTGTGCTAACCTAACGATTAGTAGGACTATATTGAGACCAACACATTATCCTCACCCCTCAGATGGTCGCGGTCAACCGAAATCTGGTTCATTAGATTTGATGTCATCCTTTCTTACCGATGGCTCGTTTCACAAATGGTCAGCACATCTAGCTCTCGGAGGCTATGAGCTACGCTTTGATTGCTTGCGCTCTTAACAATAGATCTCTGAGAGAGGCTGCGAGTACACCATCTTAGAGCCCCGCTACTGACGGGGTTCGCAGAGAGCATTTAGTTCTAAAATCTTCCGCCTCTGGAGGTGGCTTGCGGCGTCGGATGTGGATTGAGATGTCATTTCCTAGAAACGCGCAACAGTCCAGCCTAAATAAACAAAATGCTTCGCCAACTTCTATGCACGTCCCCGTAGTTCAAAAAATTGCCCCATGATGAGATGGCAGCACCCATGTCCGAGTTTCTCTTCCACTAGTATTTCTCGAATACCTTTCTTCGGCCTTCCTTTGAGGAAGAAATGCACTCATTGAGGCGGGAGCACTCTCATCTTTTCCTCGCAGTACTCGAGATTTTACCTTCATTCGAACGAGTGATTCTTTCCCAAATCTACAAAGCTATCCGCTTGAGTTCTGCACATCACTGCATACAATGGTTTTTAAGTAGATCGTCTTCGCTACACTCTTGCATTGCGTCTCAACCCTGCCTCATCCCACGATTCTTCGAAAACCGAAGCCACTCTCAAGGATATTCAAACTCCTCTTCAATTCGTTTTTCCAAGCACAACTCTATCCTCAGACGCTACTTTCCGCATATTAAAATATTTTGCAATTCTTCGAAGCCTTATTCTCATAGAAATTGGTAATATATTACCATGAATACGTCTTGGAGCCCATTGTTATGCACTGCGCCGGCACTAAGAAACGTGGGTTGAATTTGATTTCCTATTATCTCCGCTCCTAAAGGGTCCTATGCAAGCTTGTTTCAGAGCCTTTTCTGAGAATACTTTGTAAGCCTATTCTTTGAGGTTATTCCATCTATTAAAAATAAATGCGAACCCTTAATAAAGCTAGAAATTCTAGACTTTTAATAGGACTGGAAGGACTAATGAGAAGAACAAGTGTATGGAGTTCATTTGAATACAATCTCACCAGTTATGCATACCTTTTATATAATATGATAGCTATAAATATGATTTTTATATCATAATTTGATAAATGCATAAAATCATATTTTTTCATTTTAAAAGCCCTGTATTGAGGACTACATCACTCTGAGGTGTTTCAATTTCTGGTAATGATTTTATTAAAATGCTATTTTAACTCAAAAATATAATTCTAAGGAAGACTTCCATATATATGATAAGCAAAACATTTAGGTACGATGAATTAGTTAGTTCTTTACGTGGAGCTGCCATTCGATTAGGGAGGTAACATTCAAGAAAAAAAACATTGCTGGGAATATATCTATGATATGCGATATTTGGACCAATGGAATCTGCAAACAAGTAAAAAGCAAATAAAATAGACCGGCAGTGCAGAAGAAATGTATGACCTGAATATATTGCATAACTCCACTATAAACTCTTGGATCTAGTCCTTTTTCGCGATTAATTGCTCGCATAAAACACGTTATCATTGTGAAATCTATAGAGCATGTTAAATTGACCTTTGCAAAAATTGTATGAAGCTCAAATATTCAAACATCGCCCAAGAAAATATTGGGGCAGAGTTTTTCAAAATCGATATACTGACTGATTATGACTGTGTTTTACTCAATGCATCCAGTAAATTTGGGGATGATGGCGTGGGTTGAAACAAGCCCTTCTTTGCGAGAGAAGAGCGTTTGAAGGATACCTAGTGATGTTTCTCTTCTACCGATTTTATTTAGCATCGCACATCACTTAATCGCACTGATAACTTAAGGTAAACGTCGGACATTATCTTTAATGCCCTAATCGTAAGAATAACTGTTAAATTTTTCCTTCCCCCCATCTCTCATTTTCAACCCTTTTTTTTGAAGACAATAGTAAGTAGGGTAGACTGGGACACAGCACCGTTGATCTCGTCCATTTTCCACTATGTGTTCCCATTCTTGTCTTTCCTAAGAATTTACATGGCTTATAACGTCGTGTGAATGAATGAAGAAGTACGCAGCTATATATACAGAATTATGCATATAAATAAAAAGGTCCGTAGCACGAAAGGAGCTCTGGCGAGGGACTACTTGGGTGTGATAGTGGGGACCATTGCAAAGAGTCAGATATTTTTTCCAGCCACCTGAGAGTAAGCACGACTATTTCCGTGAACCTGTGTTAAGAAGTGCGCTCGCGATTCAAGATGTAGAAAAATCTCGAGCAGCCCCACGCCATCAAAATTTCGTCAAACTCGGGAATTAGTGAACGTTTCCATCCCCTTGGAATGATTAGGGATGCCTACAATGATGCTAATGCATGAGCCGCTCAACTGCGCTCAACTCGCGTGAGCTGTTCTGCGACGGGTGGGTGCATCAACAAGTGAGAAGAAAGCCAGAATGAGCAAGCAAGTGCTCCTCGTCTTTTTGGATGGTTGTCGGGTGGATCACAGGGAAGGCGTGACCCAGTGGATGGATTTTTTTACACTAACGTGCGTGGCAGTCTGCGTCATCCGCGTGCAGGCAACAATCGGCGACTGTGGGAGGCATCACCGTGACAATGCACCGCGCTACTCGTGATAGAGTTTCTGGCCAAGCACAGGGTTTCCACGTTGCCTCCACAGTTCATGTCTGGCACCATCAGACTTCTTTGTCTTTCCTCGGCTCAAGCGAGACCTCAAGAAAAATCGATACAACTCCGAAGATGACGTCCAAGGTGTCGTCTCTGAAGAGGATACCGGAGGGCGAGTTCCAGAAGGCGAACACACAGCTCCGGTCCCCTGAGCCAGCTTACAGGGTGATATTCTCGGGGTGTCTGATGGCTTCGCACGGGATCTGAACCCTTAACACTTCACATCAGCAGCCAACCACTAAGCAGGCTCCCTCGAACCACAAAACTAAGAGTTATGAATCATTGTCCCACTTACTTTCATTCACTTATTCCTACCCTTTTACGGAATATTTTCTATGGCTCGTTTGATAAGGAATATACACCAAATAAACTCATTCCCACGTGCGCTATAATAGGACGCATATCTTCCAATCGATCGATCTTTTTAATGACGGATTACTCGTATAAAACTTATCCTTACATCCTGAAAATTTCAGGTTGGTCAGCAGAGTCCCGGATCAATTTTTCCTGCACCTTACATGCTAAAAAGTTACATCTGGGAAAAAATATAAAAGGTTAAATCCTAGGTTATGAAATTTGATAAGAAAGCAATTGATTATGGCTGCCATTTAAAATACACTGAAATTTGATGGTGGTGATAGCTTTAGCGAGTGATCCATCAATAAAAATGACCCGTCGAACAGAAGGTATTCGTCCTCCAGCAAAAAAATAGGACCTTCCGAGTGTGGAATACTGTCCACTTGACACCTGCCTTACATGATCGAAGTGGAGTAATGGCTGAGTAACTCTTGACGGATACCATGAGGATGCTATCGCCTTGGGACAAAAGGGCAATGAGAAGACTTGCTCCCTCTGGAGTTGAAACGAGCAGCTGCCCACTGCTATGAGTAACGATTGAGGCCGGTTCAATATCCTGCCACAGAGTCGCAAAGCGCCCAATAAATCACGCCAAATGGATCCGCTAATGTGAGGCGACTCTAAGTGCGACCTCTCCCCTGACGAGGGTGGCGCCGTGTGCCGGAAGTGGCGTTTGCACTGCACTGCCACCGACTTGAAGAACACAGTCAAGGGAACTACTTGAGCCAGGGGGAAACCCCCTTCCAATAAGTGGTAATACATTTCCGAGCAAGTGTTTCCAGTTTAAACAAAACAGTTGCATTTAATTTTAAATAAATAGCCTTTTCTTTAATTTTTTGCTTCCTTAAAGCCAATAGTATTTCAAAACTCATGCAAGCTAAGGTCCTCTGCGGGGATTCCTGGTTGGTCCATCCCTGAGTAGGATCGAGGAAGCCCCTTTTCCTTCTTAAAAAGCTTCATTTACCGAAGCTCTGACTTACGGTCACGAACTTAGAATAATCAGGACTGGGCACTTAAAGCTTCATCTGTCGTCGCTATTGTCGCTGACGAGAAATTATTCTCATAGATGGCAGCGCTGTAGCTCGCCCGAAACATCTAAGGAGTTTTATGGTGATTGTCCGGGAGTGATCTTATTTCAGCAAACTTTCGAATATAGAAGCTACTTAAGAACGATCAATTTTCTTGCGATACCAAGAGCGATGTATAAGGAAACTTTTCTCGATGAAGTTTTTTGACTCTTTCGAGGGAAAGGACGAATTTTTGCATTAGAATTGACTTCGTTGACACTTATTCCATATCTATTCCTTAAGATTTACAGCCTCAGCCAACCTTTTCGACCACAACACAGTGGCAATGTCTATTGGAAGCCGCTATTCCTGTTGAAATAGGGCACTTTAAGCTAGTATATTATACAGGATCTTATCATTTTATCCTGTTCCTTCTGCCTCGATTAGTAAAACAACTATAACGTGCAATTATTTCCAGTCTAGCATTCACTTTCGTAGCATCACATATGCTTTGAAACGGAGTTATCTGTTCACCACTTAGAAGCTGAATTTCACTGATAAACTGTTGAGATAAGTATTAACTATTTATCCATGCAGTTTGTACTTAATTTTACATTGTTGATTGACCTCATGAAATTCTAGCAGATTTTTAATGATACACTAAATGCGAAGTTCGGGGGCCTACACTTAGGCTTTTCCACATTTCTATCGCAGGAAAGAAATACGGCGTGTTAAAAATGCTATTCAAGGCTTGATTCGATATATAAAGGATTTAAATTTGTTGTTTAGAACCTCTTTTATAACATACGTTGATAAAATACTATCACCTCTAGTCTGGGACTGTTTCATAACATAATATATCTCCTTGAATCGGAATTACGTGCTTATAACTCAGGAAGTTGAATTCCACTAATATGTGGTTGCGATAAGTATTAGCTATAATCCCATTCTGTAGAGTTTGTGCTTGATTGACGCCGTTGATTGATCTGTTTGAAGCCTAGCGGACGGAATGCAATGAGGTAGAGAATGTCATGTTCGGGGGCTTATTTCATGGTTTTGCACGCATTTATTTCATGGAACAAAGATTTTTAATTGTGAAAATAAGTTTCAGCGCATAAGTCAGTATTTAAAAGACATAAATTCATATTGAGAGCCTTTTCCGCTAAGTCCTAACAAGGTAAATGAATAGGGGCACACGGGCGAGCTTCGGTGCTGCCATCTATGTTTGAAACCATCGCCGGGCGACAATAAGGACGACATCGTTTGGCATTACCAGGCTTCGGGAGTTGCACTGGGCTGGAATAATCCTTACGGCGTATTACTTGGTTTTCGAACAATATCCGCAGCGCGGCGATGAGGTTAAAGCAATCCATTGATTACCAATCTTTAGTTTATGTACAATATTCGCGATTATGAGAAAAGTGTTTAAAATGTATGAATTTGATGCATAAAAACATCACGAATATTAATTTCCGTCAACAACACAAATTATTGCGAGTGTCCTCGTGAAATTCAGATCGCTCTAGCCGTCAACGACGCGTGTGGCGACTTTTGAAAACCCTTTCAATTACGCGGCTGGTGGCAATACATGAAGAATCCGGTTGGAGTTTCCTTAAATGTGATATTCATGACTTGTAGCATAAAAAACCTGACCTGAGGGATTGTAATAATGAAGGGAGCTCATGGAAAAAATTGTTCTTCAAACTTCACGTATGATGAGTGTAGACATGTGTCATTTCACGTAATTTCAACTGCCACCTCCACTCGATATCTCCGATTCCTTTCAAATTTGGTATTTTGTCCCTTTGGAACAATTAAAAACACCAACCTGTCGAGTTTTAAATGTCATCAGGGTAGGTGAAGGATATGAGACACTCGTGTATCATTTTAAAATGCATCAATAAAATAACTAAAGCTGTTCGTACCCCTATTATCTATGATATTTTCGACGGAACTTAGAAGCCACTCTCAAGCCGATATTAGTATTAAGAATATCGAGCGCTCGCAGCAAATTAAACGTAAATACTAATCTGCAACCGAAATACTAAGATCTAGGGCAATCAGCAAAATGGTAAGAGGTAAAATTAATCATTGAAAGAGCCAGAGACAAGATAAAGTGTCAACACCTCATCAAGCATTGTTTAAAAACGCAATATTCACCAGTGAATACTACAGGGCAAAGACCACGAACTCCTTGGGAGTTTTATTTTACGGCAGAATAAACAAGAGGCGCATTAAGGCGAGCAAGGGGTGTGATGAACGAGCTTCCTTTGGGACACCGCCCGCATTTCTCCCCTAATGTAGCAGAGCCACCGACCACAGAGGGATGAGGCCTCTGGTTAAAATTAAGGGTTATTTCTCGTCTCCGAAAATAATGCGCTGCAATGAATACCTCCCTCGTAAAGCCCCTTAGAACTGAGAGAATTAAGTGGTGCTTCTTAATACGTGGAAACAGGGAAATTCCATCAAGTGTAAACAAGCGGAGAGAGGAAAAAAAGAAGAGAAAAGATAAAAAAAGAAGGAGAAGGAATCTCACTCTTGCTTTCTTCGCTCCATCGGAGGAAGTGAGAAGGGAACAAGTGAAGATCGGAAGGAAAACAACTGAAAACCGTTTCTTCCTCCCCCGAGCCCTACGGAAACAAAGAGGAGGTATTCTTTCTCCTTTAAAACCCCTTCTCGGGGGCACATTTTCGGGGAGAGAGCATTTTCTTTTCTTCCGAGGTGTGAGTGCAGCGTCTAATCCTTTGGCTCGGATTCATGCGCATTGCTTACCCTCTTTTAAGCTTCCATCGAAATGTTGACGTCACGCACGATGCTTACCCAGCGTTGTCAAAGTCCTTGAAAAACTCTTTCTCTGTTTTTAGAACAGGCCATGAGTTCGAAATTTGAAAATTGAGGATACTCTCCAAGCAAAAGAATAAAATATTGATTTCTAGAAGGATAAAAAGATGCAGTATATGCGTCGCGATAGGCATAACATTTATTTGTTATTTAGGTCATTAAAATTTATGGCACGAGATGAAAAAGCACGAAAGTAAAAAAATAAATAAAATGGCTTCAGGAATCACAGAAAAAGAAAATATCGAGTAAGAAAATGTAAAGCTTGTTGTTACATAGTGATATTTATTTACTGCACTGAATTAGCTCTTTATCGTTAATATTAATATCAATATCGTCAACACCTTAATCCCTCTGGCTTCGTTCCATCAATATTATTTGATCCGCACAACATTGATATGACCTGGAACACTTAGTATAAAATGCAAATGGAGCATGTGAAATTATGAGTACTGAAATCCTGTTTCCAGAAATATTTAAAAAGATAAGGGAGAGATAAAGCAAGGTTTTTCAATCGACACTTTTACGAGATTTTCGAGCAAAATTTCTATCCAGTATTTTATAGACTTCGTAAACAAAAAAAGAAACAAGACCATGACGCAAAAAGTTGCTTTGGAAACAAAACAGGAGAATTTAATATAATTTGTATTTGATAGGTTAATTATAGAAGTTACATGGTCACAGTTTCATTAATTAACCAGTCTTTGACTTTTATTTTAATTTCGGCCAAATATTTTGTATTTCACATAGTCTTTGGTATACAATTAAAAGTATGAAGTACAACATACTACAGCAACCGTAAGTATTATTATATAGGTATGTTTTCAACAAATGATTGCTACGTTTGTCGTAGAAAATGTATTATTACATTGAGTTTTGTGCTCTTTTTTGAAATAGTTCTCTATAATAATGAACCGATTTAGCATTTTATTCACATTTAATGTATTTTCTTTAGTACAGAGTACTTTTAGCCGAGTATTACAACAGTGGTTGAAACGAACTGCATCAATTAATTTCAGTATCTTCTTTCGGTTCTTTACAATTGTGATTAAAAGAGTATTTGACGCCTTTCCCACACAGTGATTCCCATGTCTTAATATTCTCTCCACCATTCCAAAATAAATCATTAATTTTATGCTAATAAGTACAAACTCTCTCAGCTAAAATATTTGATAAGCTAAAATTCGTATTGTGTGATTAATTTTTCAATTTAAAGGGGAAAGTTGAAATGATCATCTGTTTGTCACGTCAAGGTAGGTATATTTTTTTACACGGAAAAAAAAGTTTAGTTAGAACTATCAAATTCTAATGAAATTCATCAAACTTTTCGGTTCATATGGAACATTGAAAAATTCAGTAACAATTACCAAACCAGTTTGATAAATTCTATCAAACTGGTTTGGTAATTGTTACCGAACAGGCAGCAGCAGTTAGATAAATACTATCAAAATTAAAAGGATAATAATACCGACATAGCGTGCACATATAAAAGATTTTCTGCCCATACATTGGTCTGACAAAAAAAGCGGAGAAAAGAATACGCCTGCACGACGTATTGAACGTGGCCCCCCCCAGCGTGGTAGACTCTAACAACTAGGCTAAAATGGTTGCCATAAAAATAGCTCACACAAACGTCGTAATATACTATTATTATAAATAATCAACCTTTGTTTTGAAATGTGAATAAGGTGTGACTACAGTTTCCCTTTGTAAGCTTAAGAGTAATATTTGATTCACACAATCGTATTACGTAGGTACTCCTTATCAATATCTAGTGCAGATGTACAAGAAAACTTTATTTGCAGGCTTTTTACATCGATGTAGAGATGGCTTTGATGAGATGGGTGATATCCTTAGTATGGATTGTATCTAGTATGTTGACTTTTATCACATGATCGCGAATGATTATACCTTAGGTATACCTCTAATTAAAATTTTAATGTGTCGAAATACACAAAGATCTCCTTACAGCTTTAATATCTATGATCATACGCAATTCAATCATTGTCTTTAATGCACCAGCTTACCGATAACATTGCATTGTAAAGCAGTTATTGATAGAAAAATGAACGTAAGCAAAATTAAAACTTTATCGCCATCACTAATAATGAAAACAAAATCATCTGCCAACCTATCTTTTATGTAAGGCCTGTTTAAGAATCTTTCAACTGCAAATGTGTATTGGTATGAACAAAAGAAGAACGACAGGCCGTTCGATAGATTACGAAGCACTTCGTGAATTCCATCAAACCAAATTTGCATAATAATGTAGAGTTTGATAATGTTTAGCAAACAAACAAGCACCTTCGTGAAATTAATCATAACTTCGATGAAAGCTACGAAACTATGAATCGTATTAAATTAGTTCAGTTATTGTTACCAAACTCTTTCGTACAATTGACCAAATTATGAAATATCAAAATGTTTGATGAAATATATCAAGAGCGTTTGGTAAAATAAATCAAGTGCTTCATAATTTACATCAAAGATTAACTATATTTAGATGAAGTACTCCCTATCACACCAGTTTGATAATTTTAATCAAATCTTTTTATTCCATGTACCTGATCCAGTATTGGGCAAGCGCAAATAGTATCAAGATCTAAGTTGTAGTCGTGAATACAATGACGGGAATGCAGCTTTATCTTGACCTCTTCCCTCGCAATATTCATTGAGGTTATGTGCATAGTTGATGTTTTTTCTTCACTTATACTTACTTTATTATCGTTCGCCCATAGATTTAACATATTAAAGCCAGTCCGTATCGTTATACTACTTGTATCTAAATTATTTTGTGTACTTATTTTTACAACATCGTCAGCATACATTATAATTTCACTATGTTTAATAGCCAAATATATACCTATCATTTATGCATATAAAATAGCAAAAGTCCTAGAATGGAGCCTTGACGAACTCCATGTTTTGCAGTCTCAATTTAATACACGTATTTAACTATCATCTTTCTATTGCAAATATAACGCCAAAACCATGTTAAGATATGACACCTAACACCAATTTTATCCAATTTACTCCGGCAAATAATAGTATCTGAGGCATCAAAGGCTTTTTTTTAAATCGATGAAAAGCACTGGTATGGAAAATACTTTATTGAATTTTTCATTCTCGATGCTCGGGAAATATTAAACGTCGTCTTTGATTTGATTTGATTAAAAGTGCCCTTTGATTTTTGAAACCCGTACTGACAGAGGATAAGTCTTTTTGGCACTCGATAATCGTAAGAGATGATTATAAATATATTTTTAAAAGATTTATTCGACCTGAGCTCAAGATGGAAATTCGCCTATAATTGTTGAGGTCAGATTTACTTCGTTTTTATGAACAAGTATAATGGAAGCAAGTTTCAGATCTTCTGGTAGAAAACCATTCCGGAGGCAGTTGTTTACGAGGATAGTTCAGATTTTTACTTTGAAATGAGGATTTTTCAGATCTCTCATTCTAATTTTGTCATGCCCTGGTATTTTAGAGATAATCTTCCTCATATCCTAGTAAGTAGTCTCAGGGTGTAAACACTATCAGGAGAAGGATTGAATAAATACACCCATGATATCGCATAACGTAAAAATTATAACTCAGGTAATCAAATCTTAAAGTAAAGTTTTCAAAAAACTATTTGTGTTTAAATTTAAGAAAAGTGTATATTCAGAATTTTGCATGTTGATAAAATTTGTTATCAATGATTTTTGATGACCAGGTGGTTTCCTCCTGTTAAATATTTTATTTCCTCTAACTACTTTTTGAGATTATTTTTGACGTTCAGGAGGCCCGGAAAAGGCGCATATATTAACGGAAAGTGTTGACAAAAAGGTAAAAATATAGCTAAACAAAACTTTATTCATCATTAATCAGGACTATTTTCACAAACTCTGAACAGAGATACTAAAAAATAAGAACTTAAGCGGTAACTTCTCCTTAAAATAAATTTAATAAAAACGTACCGGTTCGCGCGAGGCAAAACGGATTAGCCATCAGGGCAAAAAAAAAACTTGAAACTTAAAAAAGTTAGTCCTGACAACCATTTCAGAAATAGCTGCCTACTCCTGCAATGTGATTTGCAGTTCTCATGTGCCCATCCTTGGCACTTGACTGCACTATATCCAGGCTTCGATAATCGGCTCATTGTATTTTTAAGTACATAGCTAACAAAAGAAATAGATATGGCCTTTTTATTCTTTGATTTCTCTGCCTTTTACAGCTACTGGGTCCTGAAAATTCAGTTATCTTTGTCTTTTTGTTTTTAAATTCATCATATTTTTTAGCCTTCATAGATTCAACAGAAGCAAACCGCAATATCTCTAATTATTGCCTCTTGTGTTTGCAGCTTGTTTTGGGAGCCACAATAGCCGGTATGGGTCTGCTAAGTAGTGGTGTGAATACCGGCGACAGTGCTGGTGTTGACCGTTCTTCTTTTTACATGGTGGAATTACATCTGCCATCAAAAAAAAGAACGAATAATTTATCAGTAGGCAATTGGTGCAAGGAATAAGTAAAAACCTAGTGAAAATCGTAAGAAAACAGCAACTGGCTGCATTACAGAATGAAAGAACATTGGTTGGTGGACCCTTTCCGCACTGATCACTACACCGAGTTGGCTTTTGCTTTTGAAAGACAGATATAATAATGATGGTGGTGGTTGTGCTGCTCTTCTCACCTGTTTGTCCATGTTGTACTATATGGTAGTCACATCAAAGTTGTATTCCTCCTCCGAAAGGAGTACCTATCCGTTTTGCCAATACCCGTCTTGTCCGAAGCCACAATACTAGAAAGATGCTTTCAGATATCGTTGGCGGTCGGTGGATGACTACAGTCACAAATATAAACTTAAAGAAACGTGCCATCGAGCAAATAAAAATTATGATGGGTCACTACACAATTAGTGCAAAAAATACAAACAAGCCTTGTCGAAAATAGTAAGAAAACAGCAGATATCGTTCTTATTCACTTTAACGACAAACTCTGTATTGATTTTACTGTTGAGGCGTCGCCAAACGGATAAGCTGAGCCGACCCACGCGTATTGTGACGCCAACTATTAGCGATTTGTGAAATAACAGTTTATTCTTCTAACCCAATGTATACTTCTTGCCCGGGACTCCCTTATCTGAATTTTTTATCTTATGACGTTTGATGACTTGGCTTTTCTAATTGCATTAAAAGTGAGACTTCTATATTGGGTTTATATTTTCTTAAGTGAAATATTTAAGGGGCAGCTTTTGAAGCTGTTCCATTATTTATATATAATCTATTATTTAACCAATTGAGCCTAAAAGGAAGTTGAAGCATTATTTGTGCACTCCTTAGGGAGGGGTTACTTATGAATTTTCCTCCTTATGCTGACAAATAAATAGGACAAATGTGTGTCACAGCATTGCTTACGAAAGACAGAGCAAAGTCAGCAGCTGTTTCGTGAAAAAAGGAGTAACTGTCGAGTAGAAAGAAGTAGTCGTTTGTATTGCTCGAAATTTATTATTTTCTACTCACTCAGAACGACCAAATTGTACACAGTATTAGGCGCTCAAATAATAAACGATTAAAAATGCTTAAATATTTATATATAAATTCTCATTTTCCCTGACATTTCCCTGATTTCCAGTCCGTATTTTTAAAATTTCCCCGACTCAATGTCAATACCGAGGCAGTAGAATAGAGAGATTCATTAGAAAATTTTAGCAAAATATATTGTGGAATTAGGTGGCGTCGTGGTAGCAGAAATAAGTTAATGAAGGTGGCGACACTTGCCGCGCAGCCAGGACGCCAGCAAAAAGCAACCCCCACCACTGCGATTTTCCTTTTTCACCATTGTTATCCAATATCTCTGACATTCGCATAAATTCATCGCCCATCTCCCTGATATTTCTCCCACTTCCCTGACCACTATGACTCCTGGTAAAGAGCAAGGAAATGCGTTGTGAAGTTTCACTCGCATGATATTCTTCGCACAGTGGTCCCTCTTCACGGCGTGAGTGGGTGGGGAGGAGTTCGCCCTTTCTCCGTCTGACTCCCACGTGGCGCCCATTCCCATTGAGATTGATGCGCGCATTCGCTCGCTTTACTGCCGCTTTACAAATCCGAACGCCTTTCCAATCCGCTCAATCCCCGCATGGTCCTTTCCCGCGGAGGAATACAACCAAGTCCAGACAGTCGCCAAGAGTTACCGCGACCACTACTTTTATGTATATTTTTTGTGGCTGGTGTGGTTTTTGGCTTCCGATCCCTTCAGCCCGGGTTTCAATCCCGGCAGCGGCAGAAAATGTTCGGAGACTGCCCTGTTGAGTTTATTTGTGCTTCGCCGAGGCACCTCTGGTTGGCGCCTTCCGTTAATGGGCGGCTCCGGATTCCTCTCCATCATCATTCCTCAGATCGCAAATCTTTCCGTCGCCCTCTCCATAAACCAACCAACGGGATGCGAAGCCGGAGAAGGACGCTGTGGGCGCATTGGACGCATGGAGTGGAGGAAGTATACGGAGACAGCGTGGCAATGTGCTGCTCTATAAGGTAGGAGGCCGTGGGCTGGGAATGCAATCCTGCGGGAATATTAGCTGAGCCATCGAAAAGATTAGTTGAAGGGTAAATCCATAGAGGGCAGAGGACACGCATATATTGAATATCTTAAAACCGAGTCGCGTGAACGGCAGTGAAATGCACAATAATTGATAGCCCAGAGAAAAAATGCTTTGAACCAGGACCATAACGCTATTCCGGTTAATTGATTCCAGCCGCAATGCCGACGGTGCTGGAAGTCTTTCGGTGCACCATGGTGGCAACGCAAAGGATTGTGGGCTTCCAAGAAGTAAAGATTGCGTGATGAGGATCTTGTTTTAGTTATATACGCATTTAATTGCAATGAGTAGATATGTGCAGTTTTTCGTAAACTTATCAAGCAGACAATCTATTGTCACAGTAAAAACAGAAAAATTCCTTTTCCGGCATATTTTTGCCTTCAAAATGGCATTGCTTAACGATTGTTTTGATTAAATTGAATGAACACAAGTCATTTCATCTAACACCTTTGTGAAACGTGTATAATGGCTTATTCAAACCCTCGTTTCAACGCAATGTTATTTGTAAAGCGAAACTTAAATGTCCTTTCTCCTTGAACTCTTTCCAGCACTACTTATTGCCATTAGAATTTGACCATGGTATCGGGAAGGCGATTGGCTTAAGGGTCAGTGGACGTCATTACACCTGGCGAATGGGGAAAGAGCACGGATACAGAGAAGGCATGCTCGTAGGGGAAGGGAAACAGAGAAAATGACGACTGCGGTAGTATCCCCAGTAAATTGGTTCCATCCCGACCCGAGCACGATCCTATTGGAGGCGCAAGACCTTTCTTCAGTCCTGAGCCATCAAAGGTTGTTATTTATGTCCCTTCCTTACTGGCCACCATCCAGTGGGCCATAACATACTATAGAGAAACAAGGCCCTTAGCGGCTCCAAGATATTGCTGTGCGCACGACGGTCCCTCATTACCCGGATTTACGATAGATAGATAGTAGCAAAAATAGGAGGATGGAAGACACGCAAAAAGTGGGGGATTAGTTTTTTTGTCTTCCTCGAGAAACGGAGAGAAAATATTTTAAATCCCCAATTATCGATGAAACTGAATATTTACAAAACAGTGATAAGACCAGAATTAACTAATGAGTTTGAGGAATCAAATCAAAATACAATGACGAAAGCCCTGAAAAATTGAAAAAGCATAACAAAGAGGATCTAAAGCCAAATGGAATGGAAAGAGATGCATTAGAAATAGACATGGAGTGAGTAATTTTCTAGGAGATATGAGGATATTTAGATTATACTCCAAGCCGTGTCAGCCTGCATGCCTGGGTCTTTTAGTGACGTAGTCACAGACAACAGGAGCTGTGCGAAGGCGTGTGCGAAGTGCCACGCTCCTGCGGAAAATCATATTTCGGAGAAACATGAATGGCAACATGAATAAAGGGGCATGTAAGAGCCACTTAACAAAAACAACACCATTTGCCTGCCTTTGCAGAATAAATTTTGAAAGAGGCAGGGCATAAGATTTAAGGAGAAAAGATAGTGGCAAAGGAGAGGCATTACTATCCAATGTCAGGTGAGGAAAGCCATAGGCATCAAAAAGACCGATGAGATAAACAGAGACAACTCAATCATCACCGTGTGGAAGAGAGTGCTGTCCAAAGAGCGCTCAGCGGAAGTACGGCCAATGCTATTAAAGGCGGCGAAGAGTCAAGCAACAAAAGCATCCGGAGAACCTGAAACCGTCAATTCATGACTTTCCATGATTTCCAAAGTCCCTCAAAACCTCTGATTCTCATATAAGTACGAGGAGTCTTTTAAAAGCAACTTCGACGGAGCCATAATTTCACGGAATTAACGGAAACGTAGTAGGCAACCTCCTTGCTGCAAGCATACCTCTTTTGGCTATCTCAATTCCCATAACGCTAAAATATGTATCCTTGGTCTTTGACGAGGGAACGGAAGACATTGACACTTCCTGCCAGACATTCCTTACGACATGGTATACATTCCGTTAGCAGTTTTCTTTCCATAAAGCTCCGTACTTTTTCTACTCTCCGCAAATGGGAGACTGAAAAATTCCAATATGCCCCCGCCTTGAGCAGTCCACCCAATCATTGATGTAGTGCGTCTTTATTTCGTTCCCCCTCATCACGCGCCAAAGAGAAACATTACATCGACCCAGTGAATCACGTAGACGGGCAGCCAATGTCGCACTCCTGCGCCGTTATAGCAGCACAGTTGCAGTGTAATAGAGAAAAGGACAATAAAAAGGAATGAATCGTGATGAGGATGGGGGATCTGATGGTGGGCGGACTTTCAGTGAAAGGGTCGTTGCTATCGCGACCGGCAAAACCCTCACTCACACCCTAGGTGAAGGAAACGAGGGTGTTTATTGGAGGAAGAAATGGACAGGGGGAGTCGAAGGAATAGAGCTAGAGCGAACGATACCTTTTACATGGGCAGCGAAGCAATGGAAATGGAATCATTAGTACCTACGGTATGGTATTTAGGGGAGGTGACCGACAGCTGAGGTCATTTGCGCCATGAGGGAAGGGTGGGTAAGGAAGGGTGGAGAGAAACCCGGCGTCGGCATAAGGCTGCTCTCAACGAAAGGCGTCAAGGGGACCACGGCTTAACGTCCCATACGACGGACGGAGTGTTGCGCTTGAAATGTCCTCCACAAAACATTCAATTAGACATCGTGCAGTCTCTGAAAATTCTCTGCCACCACGGGGATTTGAACCCGAGACCGCCGCACAGTGGGGCCAAACCCCACTTCAAGTGGACAAAAGTCCAAAAATGAAAGTTTGAAATGGTTTTTTTTTTAAATATTAGGTTGGGTAATAGGATGTTTGATCTGCATAACAGTGTATTTCACGGGT
Organism: Ischnura elegans; assembly: GCF_921293095.1. NCBI lineage: Eukaryota > Metazoa > Arthropoda > Insecta > Odonata > Coenagrionidae > Ischnura > Ischnura elegans. Next base: position 2,002,008 of record NC_060256.1, read on the forward strand.
TGGTATGTGTGCACCTTCGCATAGAAATAACTGTCAAAGTGAGAGAAAAGGAAGCATTGGTCCCGGAGTTGCAGACGCCTAAATGGACGGTCGATTTTAAACTATGATTACAGTACACTGGTCCCTTTGATTTTATTTAATAACTTTCAGTCAATTGGAATAATTATTGAAAATATAAATTGGCTTTTACAATTTATATTTTGGAGAAAGTAGCCCTGGAGAAATCAGTTATCATGAATGGAACGTCGTTGATTTTTCATGATGAAAAGTTTTATTTACGCAGGAATAGAAGGATGAACAACTTTGCTATTTCCACATAGTAGTTTATTAACACCGACCATGGTTTCGTTACAGAGTAACATTATCAAGGTGAGTAACATTATCCACCTTGATAATGTTACTCTGTAACGAAACCATGGTCGGTGTTAATAAACTACTATGTGCAGATAGCAAAGTTGTTCATCCTTCTATTCCTGCGATTATGGATTTCCACCAAGTTACGCCCGCTACGATTAATTATAAGCTTTATTTAATTAGAGAAAAGTTATATAATCGGACGGAATCGCAACGTGATTTTTAGATATATTATTAATTGAAGAATGAGCTAAATAATGTAAAAGAAATCAACTGCCATCGAGTTGCAAAAAGAGTTTTATGATAAAAGATTAGCTATGCATGACAAGCCGAAAGGGAATCCATCCGGCCGTAATGGCCGCATAGTACCTAACGAGTAAACTATAATATAAACTGTGTCCATTAATGTTGATGAAATCTTCTCGGGAAATCAGCCGGGTGATGATGGCCATTGCTGCCAACGTTTCGATGGTTGCCGGGCTTATATACGCCGTTGGGGAGGTCAGGTCGTCCGTGATTGGTCAGTTTTTTAGAGTCCTCTCCTCCTCTCAGCTTACCCATTCTTTTTATGATTGGGTTCCACGATTTGCTAAGGTTGAAACCCGCGTCCCTATTCATTTTATTTCTCTCCAACGGCGTATATAAGCCCGGCAATAACCAGGTCCATCATTCGCCCTGAAGACGATGGCAGAGAAGGCCATCGAAACGTTGGCAGCAATGGCCATCATCACCCGGCTGATTTCCCGAGAAGATTTCATCAACAGCATTCGCGGGGAAAGAACCAAATCCTTCTTGTGTCCATTAAGATTCTATTATTTGGTAATAAATGAAATTTGCATGCATTATATATTTTGTCTACTCATAGATACAAGTGGTGAAGTTTTCTACATAAGAGCAGAGATTTTTTAAATGTACAGAGGTCATTCGCGAGGCTCCCACCCTGTCATGAATGAAGTGCTCGAAAAGGTTACTTACGTTCAAACGAGGTGTACTTATTCGATTCCGGAATGCCAATGTAGTACTTTTTCACTCTCTACGCGAAATAAACCATATTGTATTGTATTTTATTTTTGAAAGTTAAAACTACCTCTTCAATGCAGTATTTTCTTTCTTTGTGTATTGGAAAATGGTACATGCAAACTTAAGAGCAAATATTTATTTTTCTATTAAGCATGAAGATTTTTTCAAAGATATTGCTAAAGTAATTTTGCAAATTTTATATGAGATTTTATCTGACCACGAGGATAATTAACTTTTTATTTATTTCTGTTATTTCAAATTTTTATATATAATCTATTTTTACAACCAATCAAGTCACTTTTCAAATTCTAAAAGTGATAAATTGAAAAAAAAATCAAAAAATCGAAAATATTGAAAACTTAATATTGGATTTCGTTAAAGCGGTCTCTAAAATATATATATGAATATTTTAGGGTTGTTAGTAAAAGTTTTTGACTTTTGTCCGCCTAAAGTGGGGTGGGAAATGTCTCTCAACTCCAGCCTCCACACCAACCCGATCCCCTAGAATCATTAGGCCTTCAATTACTTGCAACATAACTTTGTAGAAACACACATGGTTAAATAAATGTATTGATAACGTCGTTACTGCCACATTGCCTTATTCTTACAGCCTAAACTAGGGATTGGAAATTTAAATCCAGATTCAAGTTTCGATTAATCGACGTTAGAATTTTGAAAAAGTCGATTATCTGAAAATTCAATTTTATGCCCAAAGTAATGGAAAAATTAAAATAGAAATCGACATTGTTAAATATTAAATTAAAGTCGTTGCATGGTGAAATACGGATGTGCTTGTGTAACAACATACGAATTATACAAATAGGCCCAACGCATATAAACACCCAACGGATCTTTAACGGCACTGAACAAGTTTTTTTCCCAAATTCCTTCATGGACAGTAATCTACCGAAAACAGCACTACATTGACCTTTACATCGTTTTTATCCAACAAATTGACAGTTAAACGTAATCGAACATCTGTTCCCTGAGCAGCCTACCCAGACTGTACTCGAACCCGCGGACTATTGTTGGGACGGCTAGGACTTTGCCCCGCCGCCACCGAGAAAATAAATTCATATAAAAGAATTAACGTAATGACGTAATGACAATCGCATATTCCGCAACATCTCCCTTCATGGCATGCAAAGTCTAGCAAACTGTTTACTGATACCAGACAAGTACTATCTACGACAAAAAATATCAAGTTATCTTTGAGAATAATAATAGTATTTATTGCGCAAATGTAATGCTCAATAAGGTGAAAAATGAGCTGCCATCGGTAGCACATGCGAGAAAACAAAAAAGTGGGCTGTAAACGCTTTTAAAACTGCACAGTCTCTTCCACGGAGTTGTAAAACATGACAGTTATATTTTTTATTCCTTTGAGGATCCAAACTATTATCACGACTCATTGTTGAAAAAAGTAAGACCATTTTATTACCTTGTGATTAGTGCGATATCAACGAAATTTCATTTTTGTAAAGCAAAAATATTATTCCCAGTAACTTTATTTATATAACTAATCTGCATCTATAACTACTTGGCTCATGCTGTAAGAATCCCGAGAAGTAGAAATTGAAAATTGATGGAAATATACGCTATGCCGGAAAAAGTTAGCTTTTTCCTTGGACTAGTTTTATTTGTGAATTTTGTAAAATCGTAGAGCTTGTTGCAAAATTATGAACTAATTTGCATTCGTCACAATGCTCAAACGTTCATATACCCAATTTCAGATTTGCAAAGATGACAACATTTTATGGTTTAATTTATGCACTCCAGCAAAAGATAATTACCCCAAAAAAGGCTGCAATTCAGAGAGATATGTTTTATTTGCCTCTTTAACATTCAGAAATCTTGCCAGCACATTTCTTAATGTACACAAAATCTAGCAACTAATTATCAAGAAGAAACTTTTCCCAAGAACCCAAATGGCAGTAATATTGTATTTCGTGTATTACCCAAATGTCCTGCAAGATGTTTGTAACAATTTAATGTCTCAATCATGAAATATTTTCTAAAAATGAAAGGAAACATCTGTTCCACCCAAAAGTTCATCCCACTTTTGGTGAAAATCAAATCGTGGACTGCACGGCGTACTTGCACCTCCCATTGCCACTCCACTCCCACTCAATTATAAGCATTTCCCTTTACTCTTACTACGAAGCATTTTCAGTATTCGATAATATTATTTTCAGTATCATCGGCAATTATATGCGTAGGCTTCTTAGGCTACATAGACTTATTGAAAAAGACAAGGCCAATGTATAGCCAACCTATGAATGTGTAGACAAATCAAACAACAGGTATAATTTTATGTATCTATGCAAACATTAATTAATTACCGTAAATAGCAGAAATTGATTTTTGTAGAAGGTCAACGACTTCGAGTACAAGGAAGAGATCACCATAAGAAATTAGCTTCTGCCTACTTCTATTATAGCGCTGAATCTTAGAAGGTAACCTATTGTCTATAAAGTAACACAGAACAAGCAAAATGATGAGCGAAATGAGAAGGCAGATTGAGCGAGAGAGCAGGGAGTGATGATTGATGTGGCCAAGTGTCGAAGTGAAGAGCCGCTAAACGCGATTGCGGGACACCACGGAATGAAATCGAATGCAATTATGCTTCTTCCTTTTTACGAACTTCAACTCGACGAGGTTTCAAAACTAGTCGATTTGAAGATCGATTCAGAGTGAAATACAGCGGCGCGGAGCAAAATCGAATCGGCGAAACTATTGAAATCCTGTTGCAAGCTAAAAATCGGGATTCGAGCGGCTGAAATCGGTTTTGATCGATTCTTCAAAACAATAAGTCGCTTCAAATAAGTCTAAAGTCGGAGTGAGATAATCGACTTTCGATTAAAATCGGAATCGATTTTCCGATCGCTAGTTTCAAGAGTGCCGGGTCCTTATCAAGAGGAAATCCTCCCTCCTGTTAGTTTCTTTTCGTAAAGCCACGTTAATGTTGAAAGAAGTTGAGGTTATACCGAATGAAGCTATGCATAAATGACAAAGTTTTCAATATATTTATTTGGTCGTAAAACGTGCCTGGAATATCACTTACATCATATTGATACTTTTAATCTAATAAATTAAGATTTAAATCCTACCTTTACCCTGCTTCCTAATATTTTTGACCAACCTATGCAAAACCACACTCGTTCTCTTGTCTAACAGCTTCAGAATTATTAAATACATGTAAGTGAAGCAATTCATTTAGGAATTTAAAGCAATTGAGTAAAATAAACCTGACAATACTTATTTCCCCAAATGTCGCCCAGATGTATTCAAAGCATTTGACCAACTTGGTTCCTATTGTACAGGGTCCCATGAGATTTTATAATATATTGCCAATGTACTTAGATTATGGTAAAGAGTTCTCGGGATCGCCACCGGGTCAGGAACTCCATATCTGCCAACGTGTCGATGTCCGACTCGGTCATCGTCCTCAGGGCTGTGAATGTCGAGTGAGAATTTGACTTGCTTATATACAGTCACTCTGGTGGTCAGGTGACTGCTGATTGGCTGTCGTCAGCGGCATGCTCTGATTGGTGGTTTTGCCTAGCCTTTTGTATAGTCTTGAGCACAGGTTTCCAGGTGCTGCTCAGAGCATATCCGGAGTCTCTATTGATGGTATTCTTAGACAGTCTAATTTCAATAGACTCTTTAATGAGTCGATCCCAAAAGCCATTGGATCGGCAGAGCATCTTGGTGTCGTCAAACTTAACAGTATTTTTGCATTCCATCCAATGCTCTGCGATGGCTGACTTTTTGGGCTGTCCTAGGCGGAGGTGGCGCTTATGTTCTTTGAGCCGCGTGTCTATAGTGCGGCCCGTCTCACCGATGTATATTTTCCCGCACCCACATGGCACTTGGTAAACGCCAGGTGTCTTCAATCCTACCGGATCTTTTGCTTTGACGAGCATGTCCCGGATCTTTTTTGGTGGTTTGTGGATGGCCTGGATGTTGAATCTCTTCAGAATTCTCGCTACTTTCCCCGACACTGAAGAGATGTATGGTAAACACGCCTTTGCAGTTCGATCGTCTCTTTCTCCATCTTCTCTCCTTGAGTTGGTCTTGGATATGGACCTTTTTAGGGCCTTGGAAATTTGTCTCTCATCATATCCATTCTGCTGGAAGGTTTTTTCCGAAGGCGCTTTAGTTTAGGTGCTAGGCTATCTTTGTCCGAGATAGATACGGCTCGATGAATCAGGCTTTTCATTACTGCCATTCTCTGCGAAGGATGGTGGTGACTACGTCCATGTAAGTAAAGGTCCGTGTGGGTGGGTTTTCGGTAAACGCTGTGACCGAGAGTTCCGTCCGTTCTTCTGGAAACCAAAACGTCGAGAAACGGAAGTCTATTATTTTCTTCTATTTCCATGGTGAACTTGATGCTGCTGTGTTGACAGTTCATGTGATCGAAGAATTCATCCAGGCTGCGTCTCCCGTGGGGCCATACCACAAAAGTATCGTCCACGTATCGAAGAAAGAGCAAAGGTTTCAAAGGAGCCGAACTGAGGGCCTTTTCCTCGAAGTCCTCCATAAAAAAGTTAGCAATGGTAGGGGAAAGGGGGGAGCCCATGGCCACCCCATCAGATTGCTCGTAGAACTCTCCATGGTATTGGAAGTAAGTGGAAGTGAGCACATGGCGGAACAGCTGCACCGTATCTCCATCAAACTTCTCAGCTAGAAGTCGCAGGGTATCGTCTAGAGGTACGCGTGTAAAAAGAGACACCACGTCGACATTCACAGCCCTGAGGACGATGACCGAGTCGGTCATCGAAACGTTGGCAGATATGGAGTTCCTGACCCAGTGGCGATCCCGAGAACTCTTTACCAAGTCCATTCGCCGGGAAAGCACGAAATCTTTCTTTACTTGGATTATGTTTAAAAAATTAAAAATTCACTCATAATTGAAATATTTTCCAGTGGTAATTAAAAGAAGTAAATGACCGTCAGTATGAGGTCGTCAAGTACATGAGGAAGAAAGTTGGCCCCAATGAAATCTTCGCTCTAACAGTTTATCGCGACTTAGGAAAAAGAATATCGGAGCGCTACAACGGTGACGTCATCGCGGCGGGTATCGCAGGCAAAGTGTATGCTGATATGATGCGGGTGATCCTTTGTAGCGTATCAGGAGGGGGTGGGGGGAGAGGAAGGGCTGCCAACTGGAAAATTTTAACCACTTGCTCAATTTTATCACCGCAATAAAATTAAAATATTCCTTATTACGGAGGCTTCCGCGGTTAGTTATTTGGTGATGGTTTTCCGGGTTTACACCGCGTTGATACATGTTTTGCGGACGACAGTTTCGGGCGCGTTCCAGCTCCCGTCTTCGGGTCCAAATGATTTGCAGATCTGTGATCCTTATTTATTTACAGCTAGTCAGACGGATGTTGATTTTTAATTCCATTGTTGGAAAAGCCGTTTGAAAGATGAGGATAAAGGATAGCCGTCTTCCCTATTGAAGTTATTTGGGTGACTCGCTATTTCAATCGCCTCCCTTATCAGCCTAGGGAAATATTTATTTTCCCTGGCGATGATTTTCGATTCCTTGAAAAGTATGACGTGCCCAGGTTCCGACCATGCATGCTCTGCAACCGCAGAGAGACGAAAATTTTTCTTTTCGGTTGCCTTAAGATGTTCATTTATTCTGCATTTGAGGGATCTAGATGTTTGCTTGATGCATGATAAACCACAGGAACACGTTACTTCATACACTCCTTCATAGATATCTGATGGATGACGATCTTTTTCACTCCGGAGGAGGTCAGAGGTCCTCTTCAAACTTATAAATCGCGTCAGAACGTCATGTTTGGCGAGAACTCTAGCAATTCTTTCCGACGTTCCAGCCACGTATGGCAAGAGAGCATGTGCCTCTGCCTTTTGCTGGTCTTCCTTTGCAATGTCCAAGGCCACATCTCTTTTCTCTTCTTCCCTACGCGCGATTTTTTGAATCAGTACCCGATCGTAGCCATTTTCTTGGAGCGTGGTAAGGAGGTGTTGTTTCTCTCTAGCGAGCGAATCTGTATCCGATATGGAATATGCCCTATGATATAGAGTTTTAATAACTGATGCTTTTTGCCTGGGATGATGGTGTGATTTGGCCTACAAATAGCGATCAGTATGCGTTTCCTTACGATAGACTGAATTTCCCAATGTGCCATCTGATTTCTTCTTGACGAGAACGTCCAAAAAGGGAAGTTGGTTATTTTCTTCCATTTCCATAGTGAACTGGATGGAATTATTTTGGCTATTAAGATGTTCAAGGAATCTTTTCAGTTTATCTGTCCCATGAGGCCATATGACGAAGGTGTCGTCAACATATCTCACGAAGAGTTTCGGCTTCATAGGGAAAGAATCCATTGATTGAACATCTTAATAGCCAAAATAATTCCATCCAGTTCACTATGGAAATGGAAGAAAATAACCAACTTCCCTTTTTGGACGTTCTCGTCAAGAAGAAATCAGATGGCACATTGGGACATTCAGTCTATCGTAAGGAAACGCATACTGATCGCTATTTGAATGCCAAATCACACCATCATCCCAGGCAAAAAGCATCAGTTATTAAAACTCTATATCATAGGGCATATTCCATATCGGATACAGATTCGCTCGCTAGAGAGAAACAACACCTCCTTACCACGCTCCAAGAAAATGGCTACGATCGGGTACTGATTCAAAAAATCGCGCGTAGGGAAGAAGAGAAAAGAGATGTGGCCTTGGACATTGCAAAGGAAGACCAGCAAAAGGCAGAGGCACATGCTCTCTTGCCATACGTGGCTGGAACGTCGGAAAGAATTGCTAGAGTTCTCGCCAAACATGACGTTCTGACGCGATTTATAAGTTTGAAGAGGACCTCTGACCTCCTCCGGAGTGAAAAAGATCGTCATCCATCAGATATCTATGAAGGAGTGTATGAAGTAACGTGTTCCTGTGGTTTATCATGCATCAAGCAAACATCTAGATCCCTCAAATGCAGAATAAATGAACATCTTAAGGCAACCGAAAAGAAAAATTTTCGTCTCTCTGCGGTTGCAGAGCATGCATGGTCGGAACCTGGGCACGTCATACTTTTCAAGGAATCGAAAATCATCGCCAGGGAAAATAAATATTTCCCTAGGCTGATAAGGGAGGCGATTGAAATAGCGAGTCACCCAAATAACTTCAATAGGGAAGACGGCTATCCTTTATCCTCATCTTTCAAACGGCTTTTCCAACAATGGAATTAAAAATCAACATCCGTCTGACTAGCTGTAAATAAATAAGGATCACAGATCTGCAAATCATTTGGACCCGAAGACGGGAGCTGGAACGCGCCCGAAACTGTCGTCCGCAAAACATGTATCAACGCGGTGTAAACCCGGAAAACCATCACCATAAAATATTCCTTTTTCAGGAGATGTAGTAGTCCAATGTGGAAAGCGTGAGGCTCTTCATTGTCCTGGACATTTTAAATTAGTATTCGAATATTTCGAACAAGCATATGTTATAAAAAAGTGTTTTTTTTAAGGAGGCACATAACACTACTTTGAATACATATGGTCATATGTCCGGCATTTAGACACTGAGCGTTTTAATAAATATAAGTTTTTGCTCTTTACCGCCGTAATTTTTAGGATTTGGGAACTGTTGTCATTTCGCAAATTTAGCAAGTTCTTTCTCAAATAGAGAGCATGCAATCTTTTCATTTCATTACTTGGATAAATTTACAACTCGTAGGATATACTTAAAATTAGTGCTTGGTCTCTTTTAATACCTTCTTTAATTATTTTATCTTATAATTACATCGTAAAAGAAGTATTGATTTCCATAATTATTCTCAAAGCGTCACAAATTTCAAGACCACGTCATTAGACATATTTTGCGTAAAATTTACCAATGGAGAACGTGATACCAGTGATGGCGGTGAAAAATGGTGTAGTATAGCAAGAAAATGAAAACCCTTCCGTGACTGTATTTTATATACTTAATGGTTTATAATACTAACGCGAACGGCGTCGAAAGTGGGATATCTCAGCCATTAATACGCCATAAGTGTTTTTTTAGTCCATCTTGCAATTCAGCACCATGGATCTTTTTTTAATGACATTGTATCTTGTTTTGCTTAATTTATACACATATTGTAGGTTAAATTTAGGTTTTTGCACTAATTTTGTGTGAAATCGCAGGAGTCCTTCACATTTAGTTATTGTAAGTGTACAATGACTAACATACCATGATAAAACAAGTACAGAATGTGTGACAACATGTAGAATATTGGCACTATTGAAGTTAGAAGGTAATAAAATTGATCGCATTCAAACTTTATCCCGGCACTAAATAATAAAAAAGTTTTAAATTATTTTCAGCGATCCTAATTTAGAGGGACTGGGTGAGCGAGGACTTCATCGCGGAGTGAGAACTATGCTGATCTCATGGCTATTGTTAGTTAATAGTTGAGGCACATTTTAATTAGTTTTGTATACCAATGAATAATATTTTAAATACCTCAACAAGGATATGATAAAATAAGATAAAAATGTCTTTCTTTCAATTTTAGAACCATAATTTCTTATTCATTCGCATTGAAAAAGATCTGAGTCAAAGAACTTAAATTGGATCCTTAAGCTCAAACCTAGAAATTTAAATAGCGTTGTATAAACGTTGTATATACTGATAAAATATTTTTCACTGGTGGTACAATATTAGCTGACGGTTTGCATGTTTCCAATAATATAGGTCGGATATACGCATGACTATCAGGACATTCCGAGAAGATGACATAAGAAGATGAGAGAGGAACACATGAAAAGATGAGAGGGGAACACATATAAGGAATATTTGCGGCATAGCCCTGAAGGAATTAGGATTCGTCAAGCGTATTGTGGGATGATTTTCGGATAGAAAGTGAACGAAAGGTGCTATTTCGCACTCGTCCGTCCACACCTTGAATATGCAGCGAGCGTATGGGATCCGGTACACCAAGACAGTCCGCAAACTGAATAAAATACAAAGAAAGGCTGCGCGTTTCGTCAAAAACGGCTACGGGCGTACAGACAGCGTTACGCAGATGTTAAGCGAATTAGGCTGGGTGCCACTGGAGGCTCGGAGGCTGCGCGCTAGGCTTAGATTGCTTGAACAATTGGGAATGGGTATCTTTAAGAGCGACACGGAGAAAATAATATTAGAGCTACACTATATTTCCAGGTCCGATAGAAGCGATAAATTAAGAGAGATGTTTTGCCGAACGGATAGATATGGGAATTCGTTTTTCCCCCGAACCATAAAGGACTTTAATAAACGCTAGTACCAACCTCGTTAGAGTACTTCATTTTTGTTTTAGCTGTAAACGGCTGGTGTCCTAACACACACCTTTTAGCGGCTTGCGGTGTATTTAATAGATGTTGATAGGTGATTGGGATATGTATAATTTAGTATTGAGACAACCTTAATTATTATATATGCACTCAAAAATAATGTGCGAGCATAGAACACAAGATATGCGTTAATTCTCGTCCCGAGTGCAGAGAGATTTTGTGAAGAAGAAACAGCAAGAGGTATTAGCACATCTTAAATTTACAATGCGCAATACTCTCATGAGATGAAAGACAATCATTACTCGTGGGCCTAAGCTGAAAGCAATAATGAAAATTAAGTTCGTACCACAATTAAATTTGATTCACAATTCACAATTTGATTCACATTTCGTAAGGATATTATTATGCGAGGTAATACATAAATCGAAGGTGATAATTCCTCACAGAGCCGTGACGAGTTCCTGAGAAATTAATGCAAGGAGAGAACACGAGAAAGACTACAATTGCATGGGCCCAATCAAAAAATATCTCGGAAAATTCTTTGTGGGTATTATTCGGGGTAGATAAAAATCATACCAATAAAATGTTATGAGTTCATTGGTCATGAGCCTGCAAAATTTCCAATACCTAAAACCTCATAACCTCTCTAGATTAACTTCTTCCAGACAAACACATTTCGGCATTACAGTTTATATACATATGCTTTGAAGGCGTTTGTGCGAATTTTTTCGCGAGTGAAATTTTACCTTCCGAAATATGCGATAGATATGTTGGGACATGCAGATAATGATACAATGAAAAGAGATCTTCAGCAGATCCTAACGCGGAGCATTTGCAACATTTCCAGGAAAAATTATTAAAATATTGAGAAAATAACGATAAAGAAACTTTGCATTAAGTAAATTTGTTGTAAGCTCCCTTGAAAAAAGTGTAGTCATTGAAATAATGTCCAGGTATAGCTCGATTCTGCCCGCAAATTAAAAAAAAATGATATGGTTTAAGGCACCGTCTATAGTTAAAAATGTCGAACTATAAACATTCGCATTTAACATGCAAAAAATGACTTGAAACAAATTGATGTGAAAATCGTCCTGTACAGATATCTTGATTAAAAACGTACAACCCATCGGTCATTCGCTGAGGTGATATGCGCAAGTAACCCTCATTAATTAATTATATCGTCATTTTAATGCTAATTACCTTTAGAACAAAGGAAAACGCCCATCAAACATTCACTGTGAGTGCGGTGACTCCTCTCCCCACAAGCACAGTGTTGCCACCTTTAATCGCTGTCAGTCAGGCAAGAGGACCTCTTCGACGTCACGGCAAATGTCTTACGGCCGATCTTTACTGCCATGCCCGCTGAATGCGTTGCCATAGGAACCTCGTACGACTCTTATTTGGCCCCGTCGGGGGAGTTGGATGGACACTGTCCTGCCATTCGCACATTGCTTACTCATCCTTGAAGGAATCACCGCGAAAGAATGGATTCTCACAGCCTTCCACTCCTGCATGTGACGTGGTCTCCGCAGTAGCGGCTTTTGCTCCTCAAGGGACACACACTTATTCCTATGTCCTAAGTCCTTGGCAATTTATTTGTCTTGCTTCGTGAAACTGCCGTCTTTACAGGGCTCTGCACTCTCCAAAGTAAGTTTCTAAAGGTAATGCTAAAATATATATGAGGTTGATACTTTCATCGATTCTAGAAAATAAAATTATTACACTTAAATCAGGTGTAACTTCTGAAGATAAAATCATGTTATGAAATCTTCGCCGTGTCCAAAAAAATATTGGTATGCGTTAATAACTGTAAGTCTAATATTTTTATTTCCGTAATGGAAACCTTTAACAAAATGAAGCCTAAATTGATTAGTAATGTCATTTATTCTGTTCGGGTTTGCCGAAATCTAATGTGACTGTTACCTTCATGCAAACTCAAGACAACTTTTTACATGAAATAGGTTCAAGGGATACATATTTCCTTGCCCTTTTGAAATATATTTCATTGCTGCATATATCCAAGCATTGAATTAGAGGAAATAAAATCACTCGTGTGCAAAAGCCAGTCATGAATATTTCACTAATATTCCCATTTGGTCTTGTTATGGAGTGTTACTTTACGGCGCGGAAACATGGAGGGATGAGGAGAGGAAGAGACTGGAAATGTTCGCAATTTGTGTGTGAAGGGGGTTGGAGGATGCGGCGATTTGCGGAAAGAGAATCGAAGTAGTGAATTTAATTAAAATGGAGTCAGACATTGGAGGGCGAGGGGAAAAAGATTCTAGATAAGGAGACACACGATTTTTGGATGACACAGAGCGAAGAGGGGATGATGAACGCCGCCGTGCTGGGGGAAATGATTCTTGGTTGGCGGTGGAGGTGAGGAAGAGGACATGTTACGTGGATGGAATGGAAGGGATTATTGTGAAACGAAGTTCATCACGGGAAGGGCTTGAATAAGTTTCAAATGCTCTAAGGAATCCTACTTTCACCACTTGAGGAGTTTTACTGATAATGTTAATTTTTATGGCCGCGTTTTCATTTAAAACTGTGGAATTTATATGTATTACTTAGTCAAGTGAAAATAAGTTTTGATTTTATGAATGCATTGAAATTTTTTACCCTAAATTTGGCCAAAAATATCACTATGTTTTTCCTTCAAGCGCCGAAAAACTCTCTCCACTAATGCTCCTTGCCCCGCTCGCTCTAAAAACGCATTTACTCCGCTACCTTATAACCACACAAATGTTTTGGGGTTACTCCTAACCTACGCAAGAGCCCGCACATCCTCACGTTACTCGGTGAGCTGAGAGATGTTAGAAGCGAGATACAGTATATTAGAGGTTCACTGAGTTTCTTACACACAGATGTCTACTCAGTCCTCGCTTCAAAAGAATCATGATGTTCTCTTGTTGACGCAACAGATGGTGAAACATAAAGATTCGATGGACGCAGCAGAAAAAAAATCCATACTGAATAATAACCCATTGGATTGTTATTATATAGCAGAAGAAATACTATTAAAATTTTTAGCGCTTAGTAAATGAAGATTTTTTTTATTTATTAAATAATTGAGGCAAAGTTTTACACTGCTGTTTTTATGTGATAAAAGGCGTACTAAATACACTTACGTTAGATAAAAAACGGATAAATATATTTAATAGATACATGAAAACTCCGCTTTAATTTTGATTGTATTGGAAACGCAAAGCACTATTGAGTTCAAACGCAATAATCAACACCTAATTTAAAGTCGCAGATGTGATAGTTAGGTGTTTAAGCATAAACATTAGTCCAAAATAAATTACTACTGTGTCCAAGTACATCCAATGGCTAAGACGTTCATGATCATCAGGATTCTAAAAGTGAGTCAAATTATGTTGAAAGGTTGATAAATATGGCAATAAATTATAATAATTTAACAAAAATCTAATTATATATGATTCATTTTTAATCAAAAATCTTGAAAGGCAACCGACAGATATGAAATTTTACTCGGCAACATTATTTTTTATTAGATTTCTTTAAGATAATTTTCATAAAAATATGAAGTGCTGAAAATATAGCTAATTTTATGATATATCCCTCCTTCAGGTGGAAATTCAACATGAAAATATTGGACAGTCACTGCACATTTAATTTCATTATTTAAATAATTCACGTAAATACAATTTTGTTTCATAAAATTTCGAATCTTCATCAAGTCTTTATTCAGACCTCCCTGAAACATCGATAAATACCTACTTTTCCAGTTTGTGATGGATTTGAAGCACGCAGTGTACAGACTTTACTTCCATTATGTACTATCTACATCCAGCAATGATAACACATCTGCATTATTACTTACAAGATCATTATTTTGAATGGAATTAACATCTGTCCCCTCTTACATAAACCAACCTCTACATTATCATATTATTGACTTTCAGATTTTAATTTGCCACATATTATGACCCAATATTCTCAATCACCCTCTTAAATTTACAACAGATGCGTACGTAAGTTATTATATAATACTCTGGCGGCGTTAAAACCACAATCGGAACCAAATGGGTTTCCAATCCAGCCATTTGTAACTAACCCCAATAAACGAAAACATCGTGGTGTATGAAAATTTATTTATGGTCATTTTTCAAAAAGTGGTCGAATAATTTTTTACAATCAATGATATTTTTTACCAACTTAGCTCCTTCTGGAATGCATAAATTTTGTGAAAACGATTTAACTAAAATATGTTCTCCAGTAATACCATCGCTACACTACCATACCAATCCATATTTGATATATTCCCTGAACCTCAACGCGTTCCTTCACGATGAACAATTATTTACCATGGAAGCCATTCAGGATGATATAGCCTCCACCATCTCGCGCTACGATAACACCGGCGAGGTGCAAGTGAAGTTCGTTTGGCGAATGTATCCCTCCATGTTCAGAGCGTCTTAAATAATATGTCCCACTCACTTGTCTCGACGTGCGTTTGTGTTCGTAATATGCTTGCTCTCTCGCTTCGGTCTTCTTCCATTCTAGCCTTAAAAAGGAAGGCTAACTAACAGCCAAGGTGATCGATGAGAACATACAATTCAGTTTTTAATTTTCCACACTAATAATTTCACAATCACCGATGAATATGCATAGTAGCAGCAGCGTACTGAAGCTGAGCGTTTAGAAAACCACCCGAGCCAATGCATGCAGGTGTTCCATCGAAAAATGTTTATTGACAGCGACCGAGGAAAACACCAAATTGTTTGTAAACCATAGGTATTCATATAGTATCCACGTACTGCTTAGACTGCCAATCAAATACTAAACATACTTTTTGCGTCTCAAAATTAAGAAAACCTATTTTTAAAGTTTTTCCTTGTTTTATAACTAAATTAAATTTCTCTAAAATGCTGAGATTTTGATTATTTACCTTACAAAACTTTCTCTGTAGCATTTGTTTTTTTAAATAACAGTATTCATTCCACTTCCATGTTATATCTAAAGGCCGTTTTACACGGTACACGGAATTGCGCAGGTTAGAGCTGCATTAATTTCTAAAATGGCGTGGAATTGCGCGAATGCATGGACGAAATTAGAACAGGGGCTATTTTGCCGTCTCGCATCCACGCATTCTCGCATGTGTTCAAGCAATTCACCGCTTTACACGACGCAATTTTGATTGCGCCTTCACACGTACGTCAGACTGCGCAATTCCGTGTACCGTGTAAAACGGCCTTAACTCCAGCCGCGGACATTCACGCTGGAAATAGCACTCGTCTATGATTCAGGGTCAATAGTCCCCAATATCTATTTCACGCTCCAAGGATATAGTCAAGTATAGTGACAGTGAAGTACCCTCGGTGCACTTGGAGAAAGCGTGGGAGTGTCTCCAATGATAAGCCCTACACGACCATGCATAGACTCCATTCCTTGACATGCGCAGACGCAGGGAATATGTTTGCTCTCATCCTCTCAGCCTACTTTTATTACATCTACCGTATTTTTTCAGCGTATCCTTTCTTCTTCAGAATCTCGACCCATACACCTATCTCGCCCTCCATCTGTTTTATTCCACACGGCCTCTTTCAAAAAAAAAACCGGTCACAGAAAAAGGTAAAGCAGATCGAACGGAAAAGCCTTGTCATTTCGTAGTCCTCCACCAGGCGGGGACACAATAGCCGCTGGCGATTCATTTCCAGCATCCACCTCCGTTTGCTCGTCTTCCTCCATTTCATCGCCCAATTCGACCGCCCAGGGGACCAAGAGGCAAGCAACCCTCCCTCCCACTCCCAAGACGTCAGCCCCATTCGATCATGGAATCCCCTCTCGCCCCATTCGATTCATGCGAAGAGAGATTGAGGAGTTTTGTTGGGTTAGGAGGGTGGAAACGCGGGTGTTTAGGGGCGAACAGCAAGGGAAGGAAGGAACCCTTGGGTGGGCCTCCAGGGAAGATGGAGGGGTGGTTTTAGAGCCGTTTCCAAAAGAATGAAGGAGCCGGGATATCCGGTCCCTGAACGGTCTCCATTTCGTAGTCCGCCACCAGCCCACGCGACCGAAGCGCCAGACCCTCCGAAGATGCGTGTCTACACTCCTGGCATAGGCGGATTTCAAGGGGAGGAAGAGGGGTCGTGCACTTAAAAAATAAGACAAAATTTTTTTTACAGCGTTATCAATACGTTGGTTTGGTTTTGTGTATTACGGAGCCTCAATCATTTAATCTCATATTTATAACTTTCACGTCAAAATAAATAGAATATCCATAAGAAACTAAAATGGTAACCTTCCACACAATTTTATTTACTGAAGTACCGACCCTGTTTCGACACGTACTGTCATTATCAAGATACCAATTTGGATTTCCAAGTTCTATATATATAAGTACAAATAATATATATATAAGTAAAAATATAACAAGTATATATTTCAGTAGTCAAACTGTCTCCCCCTCCCTTGCTATCCTTTCCACCCCACCTTTCTCTTGCTGGACGGTATATATAGAAATTGGAAAGCCAAATTGGTACCTTGATAATGACACTACGTATCGAAACCGGGTCGATAATTTAGTAAATAGAATTGTGTGGAAGTTTACCATTTTATTTTTTTCTCATGGATATAAACCATTTCCACCAGATATCGCCGGACACTGTGAATTATGTAACTAAAATATTTTGTACAATAAAATCTGTACCTTGATTTTGATTTCAAGTATGAGAAGATTGTTTGCTTGTCTGGCCCTAGTGCCAACAGAAAGTTTTACATTTTGCTGCACCCATTTATGCGGTACTTGGCGTCCACCTATTCCAGAAAAGTTAGCACGTCGCGCGCGTTGACATGCTTCTTTAGAAATAACTCACTATGGGTAAAAATTAAATCAAGTACGTAAATTGCACACGCATTTTAATGCTTTATTTTCAGTGCACTCCACCTTATGAGATTGCAAAGGGTCCAGCCCTCACGTACATACTTACTTATAATTAGAGGAAGTTTTATTTGCTTTAATTCGCTTTTTTATATCGTAACCACTAACAACTCCGTAGCTCAATTAACATCCCTTTGTTAATTTTGGCCTCTACATTTTTTCCCTCCTGCGATCGTATTGTGGCCACCAGGTCACCGTAGATGCGGTCGATAATTAAGTCGTCTATCAATGCAGTCCATTGCACTGAATCTTAAACTACAGTTTACATTATTAACTGCCTTCTCCAACTCCAAGAACATTATGCAGCCTTGATCCTGTGGATCATTTCTGTTTAAGAGAGTATACTTAATCTTTAATTAATAGCAGTTTGCTAAAATGAATTTAAATTTTCAGAAATGGCAACTAAAAGAAATACAGTAGCAACTTGTATGGTGTATGAAACAAATATGAAAGCAGAATCGACAAAAATCTAATAAGCCGGAGAGCTAGTATTTTCTCTACATTTTCTTTTAAAAAAGGCAAATATTGTTACCATGGCCAATGAAAATAAAATTAGCAGAAAACCTATATAATCGCAATTAGCGTAATGATAATAACAAAAGTATTACTTTCTTAACCGTTTAGCAATATCGATGTTACTTCAGTTGTGAACGCAATACAAGTATAACAGCATACACCTCCATGGCAATGAGTATGTTATGAGATTAATATGGTTTGTTCAAACAAGAATTAAAAATACTTACTTTGTGCACAGTGATTGGCAATTTGGGAACAATAACCAAATGAAAATCTAAAAAAAATAATTTTTCGAATCTCTGTATCCAGCAAGCTATAAGGAACAAAATGGAAAGAAAAGTAATGCTATCCTCATCTTTACCAAATGAAGATGAGATTTTAACAATATCTTTAACATAGCTTCGAGAGAAAAGTCTATTTTCAGATGAAAGATGAACAGCATACTCAAAACTGACTTGAGTAGATATTTCCCGTAAGCATATTCATGAAACAAAACTGTTGCCTTCTAAAAAATGATCATCGCCGGCCCAAAAACAGCGCACTTAAATCTTTTACATCGGGGGAATGTGGCAAAAATAAACGGAAAAACATCATGTACATCAAGTCATGAAATATCTCAGTAATAATATTTTAAATGTCCAAATGTTCAAGTCTTTCCAAAGAT
Source organism: Ischnura elegans (assembly GCF_921293095.1). Taxonomy (NCBI): domain Eukaryota; kingdom Metazoa; phylum Arthropoda; class Insecta; order Odonata; family Coenagrionidae; genus Ischnura; species Ischnura elegans. The sequence continues at coordinate 2,020,768 of NC_060256.1, forward strand.
GAAATTGGTGGTGGCGTGCGAGATAGTGGAGGACCACGAATTATTTCAAACATAAAGTTACATGATATTTAGGACATTTAATGTAATTACTGAGATATTTCATGAAATTTCTTTTGTGAAACTAAACAAAATATGGATGAAAGGTCATGAGATGGTGTGTAGCAAATTACTGACGTCAAAATGCAAATCCCGTCAAAGAAGCGGTTTTTCAATTTAATAAATCAACGGGCATCAGGCCGTATTTCATACAAGCCCCTGACCCGAAATGATGACGAAGCCAAACTCATTGACGTTTAATCACATTCGCCACGCGCAGTAAAAATTCTAGATGAATAAGCAATCGCATGAGCTGTAATCGATTGACCAATTTATGATGATAATTTGAATTGACAGTGTTCAGATGGCCCCATAGTGGCTAGATCCCTTGGAATTTATCTCAAACGCTCATAATTTGCTTTACACTTGGTAAACTACCGGCAGTTGAATTTTTCCTCTGCAACTAATTGATAACCCTAAAACCTACCTTATTTCAGCTCAATGACGGACTTAATATAAAATATTTTTGCATCGGACACTTGAGAATATTGTAAGTGGAAGAGTTTAACTTCAAAGACACAAGGAGAAACTGAGGAATATTCTTAGAAATACAACTCATTGATTTTTCATCTACGGGGGTTGAGGACGGATCACCTTGGAATAAGACTTTCACAAATTCCGAACATAAAAATTACGAATTTACTTGGAAAAAGCTTTGTACCATCAGTAATAAAAGGGCATAGCCGGATAAGAAGGTGAAAAGTCCCCCCTCCCGGATTTTTCCCGTACTTGGGGTATGCAATTGGGGATCAAATAGGACAAACCTCCCCACATTTCCAGCCCGCTATGTGCCCAACAGGGCCGGCTAGATCGAAAATACGATTTTTACTCTTTTTTAAATATCTCGGTCAAGAATGCATATTTTTTAATGCCATTTGCGGCATTTGAAACCTTATTTAATGGCACATATATTCAAGTTTTTTTCAAGAACTTCGGGCGGGGCAAGAAGATATGGCGTCGATTTGAAAATTTCTAATGCATGTTTTCATAAAATTTTCTTGAGAGGGCCAAAAAGAAAAAACGTTTCCTGGAAGTGTTTTTTAATACCGTTCGGTTGGCGTATTGAAAATATAACTTTTAGGTGGTGGAACATAGCGAAAAATGCGATTGAAAATATGCTATTTTGGCCATTTGGCTCTATGCTCTGGCCCTCCATAACACCCCTTTTTAGTTATTATAGTGTTGTACCGATTAAGGGTGTTCTATCCTAATTCAAAAATCCAAATTCAACCGTCGCCGGATTTTAGTTGCGAAGTCGGCCGCTACGGCCAGTGGAATGGGAAGCCTCCTTGGGTGGAGGGGAGTAGTCGCTGACCGAAGGAAAAAAAAGGAAAGGACGAGGGGTCGAGCTTCGCTCCGACCGAAAAAAACACCCGGCGCTGTATCAAATTTCACTGCGGAGGTGCGATATTGAGAGTGGTCGGGATTCGGAGGTTGATTTTTGCTCTCTGGTGGCATTAGTCCCATCTGGTCTCATCTCAGCCACTCGGTTGACGTTTCTTGGAAGAATCCAAATACACACGCTCTCGACGGGGCTGGGAAGTACGGCCGGCTTCTATGAAGAAGTGCGATTACTTGCATTGTTCTCTCCTTATTCGACTCTCCTCGAAGGGGAGAGCTAGTCAACGTTCACATCACAAAATTGTTAAGTGCTATTCAAAGCATGGTAAGAGTCAATTACGCTAACCGAAATGCGCGTACTTCGTGAAACTTTTTTTAACGTACAACTTTACATGTATGAATGAAATAGTAATCACCCACGTCCATTTGAAAACATGTATTCAATACATATACTTTCCGAAACATGTTTATTCGGTAATCATAGCGCTACAGGGAGAACACTAATGAGAAATATGACAAATAATGAATGAACGAACATTGATTTTCAATCATCTTTAATATTTATTGATTTATATGGTAAGAAAATCATAAATTGCATATTACATCAGACATCACATACAGCTTTAATAAAGCCAATAACCCTGAATATATCGCATCGGGTCATGCTGACTTTTTCTTCGATGTGTTTTAACAAAATGATGCCGTTCGAACTAGAGTTTTTCTGATCTCTAATTTCTTGTAATTCTGACTGAAGTAACGTTTAATATTCAAAGTGTTCCCTAGTTCTGCTGCAACCGACGTTTTGACCCGATGCGACCGAAAGTGTTACAATTTATTCTCTCTTCCGATCCATCGTGAAGACGATTAAAATTCATTCGCTCGCATTTGGCTTGATGAAATCGCCGATGACTCATCTTCCTGGAATATACCCATGTGCAAAGTGTGTGTAATGAATCATCAGCATTTCGCCTCTTTTTGCGCAGAATTATTAGACATAATTGTGAAAATCACAAATCTCTACTTTAATTCTGTTTCTGGAAATTATGCAAAGGATCGTGATACTAGGCAGTTGAGTGAAGATGAGTAACTGGCTCTTATTAGTCTCCTTTTTCTCTCAGGTGCGTATAAAATTTCCCATGTTGATATTAGGGAGATTTGGAGCAAAGAAGTCTATCAATTTTTTTCCCGTACACTGAGCTATCAGATTTTTTCTACGGTCCATTAGTTTTTATGACCTCAGCACTAGACTAGAAAGTAAGAAAAGTGACTAGTAAGCCGCAGTTACTGAGTTCATTAATAAAATATCCAACAAATTTGAATTTGCAAATACACCATCAGAGTACATCACGATCCTTGAGCAACTTATACCTACCATTTCGAGGCCGATGTCCTTTAACGCAGTATCTATCCAAAAGCCAAAGAAATATGGTATTGAAGTCATTGCTGTAGTGGATGCTAGGAAATTTTACCTAAAAATTGAAATTTATATGGTCACGTAGTCAGATGCCCATTCAAAGAATCCAATTCACCTCATGAAATTGTCAAACGCTTAGCAGAGCACATTGAATGCAGAGGAAGAAATATTAACATTGACAGCTGGTGTACCAGCATGCCTTTAACAGTAGAACTTCTTCAAAAAAGATTGGCTATAGTAATGACGATGAGTAAGAATAAAGCAGACGTTCCTCCTGAATTTCCCCCAATAAAAAATAGAACCTTACATCATGGACGAGGGGCAGGGGGGACAGCAAAAATCGCAAATGTCTTTAAGAAAAATCAGTACTGAATTAAAACGAAAGTATTCAACTTTTCTTTAAACCCATGGAAAATTATATGCATTAGCATAAGATATGTAATTAAAATAAAAATATTTTTTCTAGGAAATAATATCATAAACGAAAAAAGCGCTACTATAATTTTCTTAAAATATTTGTTTCATTCACCTTTTCCATGATAAAATGTCACAACTTGGCTTGCGCTCCCCTCTAGGAGTCTAGACCATGGCTTGCCCCCCTAGTTATGATCCTGGGTACGCCCTTGTCTTAAATCCTTCCTTCCCTTTTTGGCTCTACTCCCGACACTTCCGCGTTGTAATACCTACGTTTCAATAAAATCCATGAAGTACTTATTTCTACCATTATCCATGACGCAAGTATTACTGCCTCAAGTGGTAACAAAATGCTTCCTGACATTATATCATTTTACAATACTATCAAAGGGGTGTGGATTCAAATGATCAGCTTTGCTCAAATTACAGTGTCGGCCGAAGAACGAAAAGGTGTTCCTTTCTGTGGGATATTGTCTCCATTTTATGACGCAAAGCGACCATTCGCGTATTATGATTGATTTCTTTGCTATTTCCCTCAGCCTGTTGCAGTAGTTGCACAATAAATGATTTATGCACTCTAACTACTGGGCAGTTGATACCGTAGGGCAGTACTTCAAACAATTTCTTCGTAACGCTGCTGTTCGAACCCTTCGACTAATATATCAGCTTCCATTGCTGTCGAGGATTTGCTCCAATTTTTTTAGCATAGCCCTTTCACCTCTGATTTTGTATCCTTACTTCTCGCACAACTACAGCAGTAGATATCTGTTCCTCACTTCAATAATCAAGACCTTTTGAGTTCGAAAGGCGACAATACAGGCCTGTGAAATGAGAGAGAATTTTAATTGTAATGCTATGAAAATGTAGTTTAAAATAAAATATAATTACATGCAATATTGTCCTACAGAAGAATCCCTCTCTGACTCCAATAGTAGATATTAATGCCAATGTGTTGGCAAAATTCATACTGCTACGTTTGGGCAATAGTAAACGTTGTTGGACTAGTATGCTTCTGAATATTTCTGCTCTTATAGGTACCAAGGGATTATAGGTATGAAATCATAATTATTAGTCGACAATCCTAAGATTAATTTGACGCAGCTCTCCATTCTTCTCTCCTATCCGCTAGCCTCTTCATAGCGCCATACATATTTCTTCCCTTTTGCATCCTTTATAACCTGTCCAGTGTAACTCATTCGGGACCGTCCCTTGCCATTCTTCCTTTCCACCTGTACTTCTAAGATGGTTTTCATCAGGCCATCATGTCTCATAATGTGGACGAGTAAGTTGTCCCGTCTTCTGCTCAAGGTTTTTAAAAGACTTATTTTATCTCCCACTTTCTTAGCACTCCTTCATTACTTACACGTTCGATCAATTTTATCTTCATCATTCTTCGGTAGAACCACATTTCGAATGCTTCCACTCTTTGACTTCTCTGCTGAGCATATGATGAATTTTTTCCTTACTTCTATTCTTGTAATCTCAGGTGTAAGAACAGTCATCTTTTTGTAGTAAACCCTCTTCGCCAGCGCTATTCTATTGATTATTCCTTTCTTCCTTCGTCCATCGTTGGTGATTCGGCTTCCCAGGTAAGAAAACGCTTTCACCTCTTCTAGCATTTGATTTCCTAGCCTAATGTTTGTCCTAGCCTCCTCCCTTTTGCTGCATACTAATATCGTAGTCTTCATTTTGTTAATTTTCAAACGATATCTGGCCAAATTCCTTTCTATATTCGTCAAAGCTTCTTAAAATTCTTCTCTCTTGCACCCAAAGCCTTCTCCTTGATTCCAATCACCTAAAATTATAAGGTTTTCTTCACCTCTTACCTATTTGATTACTGCCCTGATATCTTCGTAGACGCCTTTGACTTCTTCATCCTAGTAGTCCGTCATAGATATATAAACTTGTACCACTACGGTATCTACCGGCTTAGTCTCTAGCTTTACCATAATTATCCATTTATTTAGGGCGGAACCTTTTCCACTGAATTTCAATCGTATTCTCCTTATCTTTTACATAATTAACGGAAGGAGGAATATTTCTCGCAGTTTTTCAAAGTAAATTAGTATAGGCATTAGAAATAATTTATCCCCTACGAAATTAAAGCGGATCAAATTTTGGCAAAGTCGAATCCATTAGTTCGTAATCAGACATGGCTTAGTCCCAAGAAGATACATTGCATGAATTACATACCATTTGTACGTTGAAGATGTTGTTATAACATTGAAATCTAGGTCACAATAACTTTTCTTATAATCGTGGAAAATTGCAAGTTTTTATTTCAATATTGAAAAATTCCGCTCCATCACGTTCGAATCTTCGGATTTTATTTGTAAATTGAAGTAAGTATATTTTTTAATGTAGAGCGTTTGAAAACCATTAATCATTCTACCAAATAAAGTTGTTAAGCATGGAACGGCAACTAAATATTATCTTCCGTACAGTGGTTAGAGTTATTTATGAAAGAGGATATTCCAGCGTCACATGCAAAAGGTTTTGTGCTCTCACTCATACAAAGTACTGCATCGAACAAGCAGCTTTGTACGCAGTCACGCGCGCGAGTGCATAGTTAAATACACCAAGTATGATATTCGACATGAAAAAATCATTTGGCTAACCTGGGATTCGAACCCGGATATCCCCGATGGCCGGTCAAATATGCTACCAATTATACAGCGAAGCAACCTTTTTACTTGAATATGAGATTCTCTTTTTCCTTGTGTCTAAGATTCGCCTAGAAAAAAATTACTTGGTAATGTAACTGACCGGAAATCGGGAGGATCTTGCTTCGAATCCCGGCTTAGCGAAATGTTTTTTTCGTGGCAAATAACAGTCATGGTATATATGTATTCTCATTTATGTTTAATAATAGTGGAGTATAAGAACAAAAATTCCCTTCGAAATTAAAAAAATGGGAAACAACAAGTACAAGACCTAACTTCAGTGCAGGGTGCCATCCCGGAAGGGTCATACAGTGTACTGAGGGGTAGAGAAAAATTGATCTGGTAATGCTCGTGAGAAATTTTAGTTTCTTCCCAATGACTACAACCGCTCTGCGGTGATGTTAGTATCATTTTAAACTGAAGAATTTAGGGTAAACTACCCAGTTATTGGCACTTTAAGGACCTTGACGAAGAAAATTAACTCTTGTGACCGTTGTATCACAACATCAGTTTATTTACAACTTGCCTTAGATCTGAGACACATGTAGCTTTAGTATTCCCATGTGAGTGATTTATATTATACATACAACTATTTACTAAATATAATTGTTTAAAAAGTCCAATAATCCCAGTTATTGGCACACTTTATCTAGTTATTGGCACACTGTATTCCAGTTATTGGCACACCAGATTTTCATGCACTGCTTAGCACATTTTCTTTTAAGTTATAATATATTAAAGAAATATAGCCTTTTTCAGCTACTGAATCGTTCATTATCTTACCTGTAAGTATATTAAGACAGTGAGAGGTGGTAAAATATCTTTAAATGAAAATCCAATGATGTAACTTTAAAATTTTACGTTTTAATGATTTTACGCTCAAAACAAATTATTTTTGGACCGAAAAAGTAATACTTTACATGTTTATTATGTATTTAGATTAATATTTGTTTTGTCTCTTCAAAATATCTATAGATCACTTTGGGAAGTACTGTCCTCTGGAAACTCATACCATTCATGACAAACAAATAGATTAACGACAGTATCATCTGGAAGATGCATTTGGTGTGTTTTTGGGACTCAATTTAGGTGATACAACTTCTTGCAACTGCTGCATTCAATTCCTACCTTCTTTTGCCCCACAGTGGAGTTATACATACCATTGGTAAATTCCTTCCACTGACAGGTGTGAGTACGACTTTTCTTCCAATGCCAGTGAACGATGAGATTCAACGGCGAAAGACTTTAGACATTGTTTTTGTGATAGATGATAGTTGGTGAACGGGGGAAATGAGCTCTACGGCCTCTATAATAGAGGATTCAAAAGGGGGTTCTCAAATGGCCGTAAAATTTGACACCACTCGTCAGAGAAATAAGCAAAACAACACTTCGCCAGAATGCCCTCCTGTTGCAGTTTACGGGAATTACTTCCACGCGACTACCACAGACACAAGCACACACCCCCGAATTGACACCTTCGCAAGGCTGTCGGACCTCGCTAAGGTAACCTGGGACCCTTCGCAGAGCTGGATGGACTCTTTTACTCCTTTTGAATTGCCTATTGTTTTTGTGGTAAAGCTGTACTAAAAATACTTTGGGATGGTAGCTATTTCCTAATATCAATGTTTTAGCTGCCTTTAACATTCTCTTAGGCTCTCTTTTGAATGGTCATATAATTGCCTTTTCTTTAAAAGTCTACTTTGTTGCTTGCTTCTGTAGTTTTTTATCCTCCCTTTCCTCCTTTTTTAGTTCCTTTTCTGTTTGAGTTTCTTATTTTATTCTTTTTTTCTTGTCATGGCATTATTTCCATTTTTCTGGGGTCAATTTACGTCTTGTACAAATGGTACCCTTTTGGTACTTCTTTTTTCCTTTCTTTTTCGTGTTTCAGGCCAAAAAAGAATGATATTCATTGGCGTTACACTATATGGTCCTTTATCGTGGCATGGACCCTCTGTTAGGTCTGACCTGTGTATGTGTGGCGCAGCAGGAATTTCAGATAATGCTGCCTCAGTCTCTACAGAAATCTATCGGTAGTCGTATCTTCTGTGTTATGCTGGTTATGTACAAGTACAAATACTTTCTCACCCGTTCCTTCTTCCTCATTCTCCATCAATTTGCATTGTAATTTGATAGCGCTCCCATAATCTACATAGAACTCTGAATTCCTCTCCTTTTCCTAAATTTTGTTGAATACTTTTAAAATTTTCACTTTGCTCTTCCCCAACCATCAAAGAAAAATCATCAAATGGAAGTGGATTCATCTTACAAACTGAGATATTCACACTGACTTTCGATGAACGCTTTCCTAGGCACTTAGAATAATCTATTGCGTAGGAATTCCATGGACATAGACCTAATGCCCTGAAACCATTCTTAACTATTCTAGATAGGTCAATGTTGTTCAATATGGCTGAAAGAATGGGAACAAAATCCTCTTTTTTATCGGCGTTAGGGTTTTTGGTCTATTCGAGTACGGCCTCCTTCCACTTAGTCTTTAATGGCCTAAAGGCAGCCACATCAGCGGGTTGCAATATTTTTGTGGAATTTTGGTACAGAGCAATTGGAATAGTTTAAAATTCTATGCATAGCGAACTTCGGTGGCATAGCAGATGGGTTTTGTGGCCATCTACAAACAACACTACTGGTAATGGGATTTTATTTTCCAAAAGATAAAGATGAAAAACATTCCCAATATATTTAAAAAACACTTCTGACCTCATCCACCCATTGTCACTGCGCCCTTTCCCCCATTTTTAGGAACCTTTTGAACTTTTTTATTTGGGATCCTCTGTAGAAGGTAGATGATCATCGGAGGACACGTATTTCCTGAGGATGAAAAGGTACTTATGACGGTAAGCGTTGCCTTCACGTGACGGTGGGGGTAACTTCATATAAATTTTTTGATCCAGAGGGGCAAGAACTAAGTTCTTTTCAGGGCATGCCATGAAATTAGTTTAGTCGCCAATTAACACGCTATTCAGATCAGAGAGGATATCAAACATGTTTTGTTCTTTAAGAATGTCCTCCACAGGTTTAAACCAGCCTCTGATATATAGAGGATATCGCTCACGCATGCACTTGCATCAGTTACTCCTTCAAATGAACGGTAAGAAATTTCAGGGTATCTGCGTAAAAAGCCATGATACCACTTATTTTCGGGAGTATTGCCCTTAAAAGGATTTCCGCGATCATTTTGCTCGAATTCTTTGACATCATCAATTATCAATTGTTTTACTTGGAATTCTTTGAAATTATTAATTTGACTATATCCAATTATTGGCACCCATTTTTCTAGTTATTGGCACCCATGCCAAGTACTGGTTGCACTCATTTCTATGAGCCAAAATATAAAATACGCATTTATACTAGCAGTACAATGCATTTGGTGAACAAAATAAATATATAACTGTAGTTGATGAAATTTCCAATACTTGGCACCCAGTGCCAATCACTGGAAATTAACAATATTTACATACCAGTGATTGGCACCCCATAAAAATCGATTTTAATTACGATAAAAGGCTCTTAGTAAAAAACAACCTCATTGAGGTATTACTATCATTACAAATATCTAAGTTTCATACTATTTAATGGGTTGATATTGATAAAAAACGCATCCAAATGAAGTAACATTCTTAATTTTTCGCTAAGAAAACCTCCAATTTCTCCAAAGAAAATTCAGCACTTGGTTATATGGTCCGCAGTCACTTCTCAAATGATGTAAGGTGGACGGAACCGCTGACACATATTAATTAAACTTCTTTGCTTCTAAATACAGAAGCATCAAAAATGCAATGCATCTCTGTCTCTTAATATCACACAGTTAATTACAGAGTGCCAACAGCTGGGGGGGTGCCAACAATAGGGCATTCTACCCTATAATGAAATTACATTTAGTTGCCATAAATTTCTAGACGTATTATTATGCCGAAGAATTTCGACAGTTAAATTAAATGAGTCTACCTGATCCTGCGCACTAGTATTTTACATGAAGTCTCGCATATTTATATCGCAATGAGGTCGTTTACTCTGACACGAAATCGTAATTTTAGTTAATAATTCGGTGGATGGATGGGTAAAAAAAATAACTACCTCGTTCAGTCATTCTCACAAAAATTAGAATTGAAAAATCGCGGAAGTTGCCGCCCACTTCCGAGAAATGTTGCATTCATCATCAGAGTTTCGGTTCATTATGACCTGTAGTGAGAACCATTCATTGAGAGAATCAGTCGCTCAGAAGAGTGTAAGCAGCACGTGAAACAGGTTGTTGGTGAGAAACATAACGCGAAGTTAGTTTGCATGACTTCACTCGAGCGAAATAAATATCCCACATTCGAGTTTTATCCGTGTGTATTGTTTGTTTTCTCGTCACTCCCGCTACACAAGTAAAATTATTGTCTTATACTTGTAAAACTGGTTCGCAGGTTTATTGGATCTCATGTATCTATTTTTGCTTACAAAAAGCATATTTACGCAAATAAGAGATAGTTTACGATTAAATTTGGTCATCTAGACGTCATCGCTGTATTAAATCGACAAAACATCAACCCCTGCTTAGTGATACGTTGGTTCAAGTTCAAATTCTTTCTTTTCGGCGACACACGTAATAATTAATAATAGTAATTTTAATAATAAGAATATTTTTATAAGAAAATAACTTATCGAAGTTTTCTCCCCCGGTTGCAAGTTATCGAGAAACATATACGTCGGAAATGCGAGACAAATAAACCAACGTGATACTTTTCATATCGTGTTTTGATGACATAACGGTTACTTTTGAAAATATTTAGACACGAAATGAAGGTATGCACAATATATTACATAATCGGTGAAATATTTATTCTTGGTTAGCGTCGGCAAGAACTTAAAAGGCAATGGTGTAACCTAGAACCTAGCTGATAATGTGCAGTATATTCTCTATATTCATCTTATTTTCAATGCTTGGTTACAAAAAATTAATATATTATAGTCATAGCCAATACATTATCGAGAAGTAATTAATTTAAAGCAGTTTCTCCCTCTACAGTGTAAATAGCATCTTTTGTTGTAGGTTTGGAATGCCAAAAATAGTTAAAATAATTTGATAGACTATTTATTAGCTGCATCACGTTTCTACAGATTTTACGTGGATGAAAATACGTGTCTAAAGATATAAAAACTGTTAATAATGTAGCATGTAAAAGGATTATTCCTTGTACTCCTTTTCTACCTTCCCACAAAATATATGCTTCCTCTTTCCTCCTCAATTGGTCTTCATATTCTTCTTCCTCTTAGATTTCCTTTCACTTTCCTTGCATGAAAACAGAAAACTTGAAAAACTCGCGCTCCCCCCGTTTCAAACGCACCGCTCGCAACAAAACACAGGGCTTCGGATGATAAAGAAAAAAAAACTGTTGACCTGCTGGGGTCCGAATATGAGTGAGAGAGGAAAAGAGGGGACACAAGAGACGTTGGAGGGGAAGTAGTGAGAGAGACTGGTGTGGGGTGGGAAGCTCTTTCCTCGAGAGTGGGGGATCACACAGCAGCGCCATGGAAAAAAAGATCGTAAGCGCTTGACGTTGAGAAAACATGCTCTGGAATTTGAGCTACAGCGTAGTTATTACAAAGATGAGATTCATGAAACGTATCTTATTTCCAAGAAGAAGGATGAATGTTCTCATCTACCGAAAAGAAAATTCAAATCGCGTTGTCTACGTGGTAGAATTACATCGAGAAAACAGGCGTTTTATGGTGTTTTTGAGCGCCAAAAACTAAATAACAAATGCATTTCAAAATTTTATTTTTCATTAGCCGAGAACAATAATCTTAGCTTAAACCATATCCAAAACAAGTTCTCTCCAGAGTGTATAATAAGCGAGGAAATGGCGAGCAAACTGAAGTCTGCAGAGCCGTTTTTCGCGGAGGTATAGAACACCCTTAAGGTGCTCACCACAGGGACAGAATTGTATTGATACTGGTTCCAAAAATGCCTTCAGGGCCCTTGAAAACGGTCGAGTAAGCTAAAAAGAGTTTCCCTGCTTCCAAACCCCTCCGTCATTCCTTTCAAGGAGAATTTATTGAACTTCCTCAATGTCCTTATCAGATATAAATTCATTGAAATTACCTCACCTATGCTCAACTATGTGGATATCATTATAACTTTATGATAGCTGTTTGCTGAAATGAAAAAAATATGCGTTTCAACTTTTTTTCCAGTTGGCATACAAATAAAAAAAATCTGATGAACAGTAATTAGCCGAAAAGATGAATTTTCACCATACAATTTTATATTGACTCCAGGATGTCAATGAAAATCGCTCTTGAAAGGTTATTCGTCATCCTCTGAATATTCATTGGTGCATGTTACTACGTTGTCCGTCAAAACAAATGCTAGTTAAAATCTTATTTAATATTACTTAATAAAATCAAGGTCTTGCGATTTTATCTTGGTACTGCCCATAGGATAAATAATAAATTGTTGCTGCTATATGAGCGCAACACCCTATTCTTCTATTCCATTACCACAGTCAAGGAAATATCTCAATATGCTGCCCCATACGATGTCAATCGCTGTAATTATATTCTAAATAAAAATTATAGTTCGTTATATTTTAATTATATTTTTCCTTACTACTAACAATACCTACCCGTCTTAATTTAGCCACGAAATCACAATTTATTCAATTCTTTAGTCGTTAACTGAGCTCGCATGCCTTTCAGCGTCGGCATCAGCACGCTTAACACTAAATCATCTTCTAAATATGACACAACATCCCGAAATCCTCTATCCAGAATCAAAATGTCACCTTTTTTCATGAAATTATTACTGGATATGCCGATTGCAAGATTGATTTTAGAGAATCGGCATCATTTTGATTGGCCAAAAAGGGTCCGGGCAAAACAATCACAACCCATCAAGGGTAAAAGTAGGGAATGGTTTAAAAAGAGGAGCTAGTACTGTTCATGTTTCTGGTTTGGAGCTTAAAAAGAAAAACTATCAGCCCTTGAGTGACTGACCTAATATTCGAATATCTCGCCGACGTTAACACACTAAGTAACTCTGTTACTTGGTCCCATGACAAACCAGTAAACGTTCGCGGACAATCAGTTCTCTAGAAAAAGGAAGTCACTAAGTTTCGCCGTCAAACTGCGGTTAGATAAATATTCGACTTTGTCCACAAATAGACGAATTTTAGAAACATGCAAGGAAATACTTATGCAGTAGATACGGAAAGTGGGAATTACATTGGTAAAAACCGCTTATCATGTAGATAACCTTTACAGACCACATTTTTGAAAGAAATGATCAACCTCCACCCCCTTCAATCCAGCTTATACGGGAACAGGATGGAGGTAATTTGTAGCGGTATATCCACAAATGAAACAACACTAGCGCGTAGATACAACGCGGGGAAAACTCAAATCGAGCTCATTTTCTTAATCTAAATTCTTACATTCCGGCAGTTTTCGGAGGCCCTTAAGCCATTTTCGGCACCAGTATCAATACAATTCTGTCCCTGTGGTGAGCACTTTAATCGGTACAATACTATAATAACTAAAAATGGGTGTTATGGAGGGTCAGAGCATAGAGCCAAATGGCCAAAATCGCATATTTTCAATCGCATTTTTCACGATGTCCCACCACCTAAAAGTTATATTTTCAATACGCCAACCGAAAGGTATTAAAAAACACTTCCAGGAAACGTTTTTTCTTTTTGGCCCTCTCAAGAAAATTTTATGAAAACATGCATTAGAAATTTTCAAATCGACGCCATATCTTCTTGCCCCGCCCGAAGTTCTTGAAAAAAACTTGAATATATGTGCCATTAAATAAGGTTTCAAATGCCGCAAATGGCATCAAAAAATATGCATTCTTGACCGAGATATTTAAAAAAGAGTAAAAATCGTATTTTCGATCTAGCCGTCCCTGTTGGGCACATAGCGGGCTGGAAATGTGGGGAGGTTTGTCCTATTTGATCCCCAATTGCATACCCCAAGTACGGGAAAAATCCGGGAGGGGGGACTTTTCACCTTCTTATCCGGCTATGCCCTTTTTGAAAGCTATTTTCCCGAAGGTTGTCATCTGATACAAAACCTTTCACAGTGAGAAGTCACCTTGGAACAAAATGCATTCATTTTAACCATTGAATGACCAAATGAAAGCAATCAAAACATATCATGAAATAATATTCCGGAATTATATCACTCTTTCCTATTCCGTCCAAATACTATTCCGCAATCCTCAAAACGAAACAAATTGAATGCGTATAAAACAACCCAAAATGAGAGTAACAAGAAAACGATCCAAAAGTGGTCTTATTGTGAATGGCAACTTAAAGGTCCTAAAATGATCACAGCGCTTCCAAGAAGGCTTATCCTCAATAATTGTATTTTACTTCATTCACGAATGAAGTTAACTCATATTTACATTGTAACTTTTACCATTCCTTTTATAATGCTTTCAATTGAGCAAATCATAAGGGTGAGTGTGTTGGATGAGGAATGGAAAGGAAGGAGCAGGCAGAAATAACGCCAGCATAGTGCAAGAAACCAAACTGCAATAAACAAAATTCACTAAGGAAAAACTGAAACTGCATTAAACAATTCCACTCGACATCTTGCCATTACTCATCCAGCCAACTTCCATCTATACCTCACTTCAGTAAATACATACCGCCACATCCTTTTTATTCAAATGAACATTTTCACGATTGCCAAGGGTGAAAAATAGGTACCATGAAAAATTAATTTGGCTGAGCCGGTCTGATATTTTCCTTGGAGGATTTCGGCTTTGTACGTAAGTATATGCTACATACCTAGCCGGCAATTGGGAGGTACAGGTTCAAGTTCCGGTGTGGCATATTTTTAAGTGCCCCTTCAGAAATTGTTCCTTGGATATCTTACCCTCCGCGGAAATTCTTGCGCCTCGGAATTCGCCACACGACATTCGCGCGAAGGACAGCAATAAGGAGTTCTCGTGAAAAAGCCACAGGTTCTAATGCTGATCCGGAATCTGCTTCCGGTCCTACCTTCTCATCCTGCCTTGTAACTCTGCCAGCCGACCCTGCTCACCAGCATTTAAACTCTTAAATAGCAGTCGTCAAACTATGGATGTATGGGTCTGTGGGTGTCCAGGACAGTGATGTTCGGACGCTCATCTTGCGAAGAGAATTCGTTTACAAATCTCCAATCATCTCTCTTCCTCATTAAAGCGCTCATCCCTGCTTTTCTATCGTCTCCATGGCTACCTATCCCCAACCTATTTTGATTCCAGCTGGAGCCGGGTGAGCATGCGCAAGCAAGGAGGGAAGGGGGGAACAAATAAAGGAGCTATTTACCCGCGGCGCATTGCCGGTTTTTCCTGTTCCAGTCCACACGGGCAATGACGAGTATAAGATTCTTCAGGAGTAGCCAATCATGGCCGGTGAAAGCTCCCTTTGCACCTTACTCCGCTGCATTGAATCTCCAAAACTGCTCCTAATTTCCGCTCATCTCGCGAGAACTCCCTCCCTCGATACCACTACCACTGCTGAAATTCTCTCTCTTGCGATGTAATCTGCGTCGTGTGGCGTTCAGGCCTCGCCCACGCACACTCTCCGCGTTTTTACTATTTGCTGAATTATTTACTTCGGTCGAATGTTGCTTTTCACTATTCGTCGTTAAGAGTTCTATAAATGTGTTTCGCCGTTGATTTTCTAATTGGTTTCGTTTGCCTTATGGTGAGTATTCCCTCATCCGTGTCATCGACTTGTGCTTAGAATATTTGTTCTCGACGGGGCGATAGTAACCTCAATCTTGGAAAATTTACGCCACACCGGCTGAATCAAATAATTATTTTACGGTGATTTTAACCTAGGTGTTAATAGTTTTGCACCCATGTGCTTGACGGCGTACAACGTCACATTTTTGGAGCAGTGTTATCCAAATTATCTAAGAAAATCGCAAACATTAGACCGCCTGGCTACCTCTCAAGTCGGACACAGAGTCTGGAAAATAGAAATTTCAAGTCCCATTATCGTCCACTGCGTATGGTCAAAAGGCTTTCGCTAGGGCTGTAAACAAGACTATTGCAACCTATTATGCCAAAGAAATGAGCTTTCTCCATCCAGAACTACCACTGTGCACGCCAGGTTGTAGTACAGCGCCCGTTACTACACCTGAATCCATTTCCCCAGAGGAATCAAAGTGTCCCACTGACACCCTGCAAGAAGCGCGCAATTGATCCGAGATGCAAACACCGCTCACACGCCTTTGTCCAGCCAATGACTTTTCCCTTAAGACCGTTCACAAACCAACCACCCAGGGCAGTCCTCGAGGTTGTGTATCGAGAGGCCTTCCGACGACCTAGCCATCCAATATCTCTATTTCCTTGTCCCTCGAACTGCCTCGACTACATTACTCCGTCATGGCATATTGATTTCCACGCTGAAAGAATGAACAGGTGGAGATGACAATAGCTGGGCAATAGAAAATACGCATGTATCTTTATCTCTTTTCCACACACACGAGCAATATAAAATATAAACGATTTAATTAAACTTCCCCTTACCCTAAGGTGGGCACATATAAAAACTTAGTAATAGAGGAGAAAACGAAAAATAAAAGGAGGGAATAACCATTCCCCGTAAGTTCCCTCATTTTATTTTTCGTTTTTTCCTCTATTACTAAGTTTTTATATGTGCTCACCCTAGGGTAAGGGAAAGTTTAGTTAAATCGTTTATATATATAAAGTTATCGAAAAAATTAATCTTGATCTTAGGGGTATTTTTTTAGGAGTTGGTAACACTGCAAAAGCCATAAAGTTGGTCAAAACTAGATGATTCATTTTGGTTTTACCAATTTAATGACTGAGCTTCCTAAAAATATTAAAACATGTTCACATTAAAAATATTAAATAATATTACAATCATTAAATTGGAGCTAAGAACATCTCGAGTTCAGTCGGCCACAAAACCATCACTACCATGTGTGTAAAAAAATCTCAAAGGAATTATTTACTGTCGGTAATGGCCGTGTCCCAGTTGACAAATCGAGCAGATTGATTTAACTGCTTCGAAATTTTTGTAATTTCGTTTCATTGAAAAATGAACTCACCTAAATATTGTACGTGAAAATGATTGGTAACCTCCTAAATCACAAATGGTTGAGTGAGACAGCAATTTTGGCGGCTGAGAATGACGATTTGGTTACTAACACTTCGTTCTTCAGAATCAAATCGTTGGCACTCCGCTTTCATTCAAATATATTGACTGTGCAACAAACGAAGACGAAGTGTCCAACTATCCATCCGAATCTTTAAACTTCTTGGAGGTGCCCGGCCTACCACCACTTTACAGATGAAGGTAATGATTGAAAAAACTGACAATGAATACGATTCAGGCCACTACACTCAAAGGACAACTCAAAGATGAGGAATTTCTCATTCCAAGGATTCCCATGATTCAAATTCAATTTACAACTCGTGTTGCATTCGCGATGACGATTAACAGATCACAAGTTTTGTAGTCTGAATATAGGAAACCCAAGTTTTTCTCAATGTCAAATACACGTGGCAGGTTCATGTTTTGGGAAATCATCCTCTTTATTTGTTCTTGCGCCTGATAAATAAACAAATTATGTTGTACATCAGATAATACTTGACTCAAGAGAGTAAAGCCGAATGTTTAGGGTAGACCAGGGCACGTTTTCTCAGTGCAATTTTCCGAACCGAGTTATAATTAGCGCGTCACAAATCATGGCATATTAGTGCTGTGCCATAGCCACCTAGAGAGAAGGCCCGATCACAAGCGACGGCTGAGGCTCTGACGTCACCACGAGAAGTGCTCTGTTGTTCCGGCTGCCGTTGGAGACCACTTTGTTTACGAGTGTATTTACGGTAAGTTCTACCACATTTTAGGGATTTTTGTGGTGTTAGTTGGTGGAAATTGAAATTTCTGAGGATAGTGAAGTTTCCTTTATTCTTGAATTTCATTCGCTGGGCTTAAGAAACGTATTTGTTAGGCATTTTTGTTAAAAGATCCTTTCGCGTGTGTAGTGCCGGGATGCGAAAAAAACTTCAGGAGTGCACCCGAAGTTCAAGTTTTTAGCTTTCCAGAAGACCCTGAGTTGAAGAAGGAGTGCATTTGAGGGATGAGAAGAGACAATTTCACCTCCACGAAAAACAGTATGGTATGTACCCTTTCTCGCTGTAATTATTTGGATGTAATTTCTAGCTAGATATGGTTTGGGGATGCTGACAGTACTAAAAGTGGCGATTTAAATATAGAAGCGACAATTCAATAGGAAATTCTTGTATTTTAGCTATATTTTTTGTATTATTTCGTTCAGTAAACGTGAGGTTGAAGAAGTTTATGGGAATAATTATATAGCAGCCAAGTTTATAGTAACGATTATTCTTCCTTATCTTGCCCTCTGCTGTGCTATGCGTCTGAAACTCATTGTCAGTGAAACAGTGCTTATTTAACTATACTTCTGTAACTTAGAGTTGAAAAGCAATTTGAATTATTTACGCGATATGTTATGCACTTGGGTATTTTCGATAAAACTACCAGTCTTTTATTTTTGCCGTAGTACCCTATATTACGGGGGAAAGCACATAAATTTCTAGGATTCTTGAGTTCAAATTAATTTCAGCTTATGTATGATTCCGTAAGACCAACGATATTTACTTGATTAATTTCATGGAAAGCATCTAATCATGAGAAACTCGTCAGGAACGTATGTTATTTGTGTGTATGAACCACCATGAACGAAAATATGCATTTTTCTCTTACAATTGGTGCAATGAACCGTAATTTACCTGTGCCCGGCTTTCATCATCTAAAATTAACTTATGGTCTAGTTTTAAATTAAATATCGTCTAGGTATAAAATGATCTCCTATATTTACTGGCCTTGTCATTAGATATATTTTTCATGCAGAAATGCCTAAAATTGGGAATGAAATAACTACGTAGTAATTTATTTGGTATTTTCTTATTTATTAATTTTAGTGGTGTGAGATTCACAGCGAGTGACATCGGGAAAGAATCTGTGGCCTTGCCGGAGAAGATGGGGAAGATAATTTGTGTTGAATTAAAGGTGCCCAGATGGTGAGGAGGGTGCCATTTCTTCATAATTACCGATCTATCATCTAGAAGACAGAATAGCATAGTGGTTGAAGTGACATATAGGACTATGGTGGATTTGTTTTTTATAAGTGGATGATGTGACAATGGAAATTCGTCGGAAAAACTATTGAAGATAGTTACTGTGACTTCTGCCAGTGATCTTTTAAATAATTTTTGTTCAAAAGAGGTTACCAGTATTTTTTTTCATCAAATTAGTTCATGGTAATCAGAGAAAATTGCAGGTATTGTTGTGATTGACTAATAAAAATACAAAATATTTGTATTTTATTTCTGTGTTTTTTTCTTTCCTGCCACCAAAATTCCTTATGGTGATTGCTTCATGCATGTAAAGTAAGATCTGAGGTGTTATTTAAGAGATGTCGTGTTCTTTATACAAATGTTTATGCTGGTGATTTGGCAGGACTTTCAGATTTTTTATTACATTGATTCATCTACTGAAGTGACATTGAAACTTTTGCTCATCCCAAATAATTTTTCAAATACTTAAGCGCCTAGGACGAGTGCGTTTTATTAGCTGAGGCTGGACTCTACGTAAATTTTGGCAGGCATTTTGATGTATTCGAGCGTAATAATAACAGAAGTGTCAACGAATCATATTTCACAAGTAACTATCATTGAAAATCTTATTTCGTCAGGCTCTAAGGTAAGATTTTCATAGCCCATGGGCATATCTAATTCAGTGTCAAAATAAATAAGAATTCACTCTTAATTAATAAATCCATTTGGGACCTTGTGTGAACACCTTTTACTCTGCCAGAAAGAAATTATTTATCCAAGGAAAGTATATGGACTGCAACCAGATTTAATCAAATACTTGACATTACCACTTAATGCTATCGACTTTCGAGACGCTTTTGTGTAGAAGAATAAATTCTCTTTGGATGCAAAGAGCCTTTTCTATATAGTTATTTCAGATTTTTATCTTGTTATGTAGTACTTACAGTTCACAACAACAGTTTATGAATCAGTTATAAATAGTTTTTTTTCTGGAGAGCGGCGAAGTTATATGGTACGTGGATTAGACGCAATATTAACGAAAAACTTCAGATTGAAAATTTTTTATGCGCGTCAGTATTTTCTCGGAACCCGCTGACTATTTTCTTATTGACTGAGTAAATTAGGTATCAATTATCTTTTAATTACGGCGGCTAAACCACCGTCGCAGACAGAACCACGACTACTTCCATTCTGCCATGCTCTCTCTGGCGGTAGCACTACAATGAGTGACGTCACACGCCTGTGAACAGGCCTTTTCCCTAGGTGGCTGTGGCTGTGCTCCCTGGGGTCTATTCTTACGACATGTAGAGCGTTAGTCAAGCTCGGTCTAGAGTTACATAAACTTTCCCCAAGCACGGGGGAAGTTTACGTAACACACTTGGACCTAAACACATTTTCTTTTTCTTTCTACACGATTAAAAACATAAATAGGGCAACTGAATGCATAAAATTTATGCATGAATATTGTGAATTTACATTGTGTATTTCTCGCCCATTGATCTGCCATCAACTTCTTAAATTTTGGTATTTATCGACGAAAATTAAATAAATTTGACAAAATTAATAGTAATTAAAGAATAAAACTCTTTGAATTATTTATATAAATTGTCGGACATATTGCAATCCATAGTAACATCCAATGTTAAAACCATACAGAATATTGTTTAGCACTGTCCTATTTTTCCTTGTGGTTTTCTATATGCCCTCCTTTGTGCTTCAAGAAAAAATTGAGGGCTTATCAAAGAGAAGGTCAGAAAATACTCAGGAATAGCATTTTCATTATATAAAAATATGTTTAGCTGAGCCCACCTAGATGTAGCCATCAGAGAATTCCAAAACCTTGAATTGTAATCATGATAAATTATGAATCTATCTTAATAACAGCATAAACGATATATCTATGTGATTTTAATAATACTCTCAACGCTGCAATAAATTTCATAAAGGTGTCTTGTTTTATGAAAGGCTTCACAGCGGATGTCAAAGCCAAAACCTCAAACGTTGTTTTTCCAACCAATCCTGTAAAATACTTATCGACAACCGCGATGCAATAACAGTTTTTTTTAAAGTTTTTTTGCGCGACTGATCAAAAAATTTTAAATTTGGTTGTAAAATGGAATAACGGGGAACAAATTCCGTTCAATGGATTGCCTGATAAACCCTTATTTTCCGCAATGTGCATAAATATTACAGCGTTGAACGTTTTGTCTTAAATTCCAATGCGCCTCTTTCATTAGTTATATGTATTTCTCGCCCACCGCTCTGCCATCAACTACCTAAATGTTGGTATTTATCGACGAAAATGTAATAAATTTGACAAAGTAATAGTAATTAAAGAATAAATCTCTTTGACCAAAATGCCTTAATCTGTGAAGAAAAATAAGCAACCTTTCCAACTTTAGTACTCATTCACTTCAAAGAAGTAATTACAAATAGAGTCCAACTAAAAAATGTATTAAAATTTCCCAATGATTTTATTCACACTTATATTTTAATAGACAATGGTAAAGGTTCAACCAAATGTCAGTTCATCTTACACACGTCCGAAGGTAGGAGTTGGGAATTAAAATAAATTCAAGTGCTCTGAAAACTAGCAAGTTGAAAATCCCCCACAATGATAAAAATTTTTGTTTGTGTAGGTACGAGTTCCCATAATTATTTCAGCGATAGTAGGACATTTCTATACCACATGGCCAATTATATCCATTGAATAAAAAATCACTTTTCCTACATTAATATGGCACTTTAAATATTTTAAGTTTTTTGGATACACATTTCCATTCCCTCACGTAAATACACATGAAATTTTCAAAGGTGAAGAACTATTTATCTTCAAGCTTATGCATGACAAAGTTTGGCATAACATTATAATTTAAATCTCGATATTCAAAATAGTCGAGTTCAAACATAAGGATGGCGAGACCACTCTGGGAAGTGATTTCGGCGCATCCATCGGACGAGAAGGAAAATGGATTGTACTCACCGATGACCGTCAGGTTTATCTGGAAGTTTCGTGTGGGAGAGTTCTTGAAGTCAACTCTGCAGCGGTAAGCTCCTTCGTCTGCCTCCATCACCGTGTCCAGGTTGAGCTGCGCCGGATGCGACACGGTGACAAAGTATGCCCGTGGCCCGAAGGCTTTCTCGTCGGACCAGAGGCGGGCCTTGTTGAAGGGGCGACCCCGCACGTCGAAACTGAAAGTGGGAAACAAAAGAGGAGCGATTTTAGCTCGCTCGCCGACTCCAACCCCACTCCTCACATCACCGCCAAAAAAGATTCGAAACTAAGTGCTTGGAATCGAGCGTTGTCAAAATATCCTAAACGCCCGATTTAATCGAAGTGTTGGCACATGTGGCATGCTAACATGGGAGAGATTAGTATCCCCACTGAGTCTGTGCCGACAATATTGATGTGCGACATCGTCGATTTCATTTCTGTTGATATATCTAAGGCCTCTGCTATTCATGGACGCTTTCCCGCCCATTAGAAAACTCCCGATACTATTTCCGCACGTTTTTGGTGCCTATGCATTTCTCACCGTAAACATCCACTAACTTTGGACGAATTTCTATCGGATAAACCATATTTGCTTTAAAAATCGAAATACTGAGCGTGGTTCGCGCCTGACAGGCGAGCTAACAGGGATCTCCATCCTAAAACACTGCTACGCAGCGACTGAGGGCCTAAGATGTTGCGGGTCGTGACTGACCAACCGCAGCTGGAGTCAAACTCCAGGGGCCAAAGGCCTAACGGATTTCAAATTACGAGTTGGATTGCACTGAAGAAATTCAGGTCCACTCTCCGTCGCAGTATTTTCTTCCTGGCCCCGTGGCGAGATTTATCCTCTCTTTAGATTCATATTTCGACTTAACATTTATGCTTTACTAATCCGTGGCTCCTCAGCCGATTAGGCCTACACTGTGCGCAGTAAATGCGGTGAAGTTCTGGGAGGTTTCGAGTCCGAAGTAATCATCATTTTAAATTTTTAAAAGGGGAATTCTTAACATCAATATACTCTATGCAGATGACCGAGGACAAAGTTAATATAGAATTTTTTAAACGACGTAATTATTGAAATGATGACCCTATCTACGTAATCACATTCATTTCTGAACGGATTCATTCACGGAGGTGAAATAAGCAGAAGTAAATTGGTAAATGAACTCTCAAAAACTAATAAATCTGACGATTATCAATAATTATACATTTTTGACCGAAATTATGATAACCAGTGTATTAAAGCATAACCGTGATTCCTCTGTGGTGTATTTCGTCTGGGTAGAATGGCAAAATTTCAACCTGGTCCTTTTAGCTAATTGCAGTTCCGCACACTCACTGTTTGGACCGCGTTTGTGCTTTCATCTACATAAATTCCCGTATTTTTTCGTGATCAAGTACTTCAAATCTGAAAACCATGATTATCAATCGAATTACAATTATTTTTCTTACTTTAGGGGAGTCGAAATGATTTTATCCACGAAAGTATCTGGTTATTTAGTGAGAAATGTATTTTACATGAATAGGAATTTTTATCAACTGAGATTGGACAGTAATTTTCCAAAAGAACACGGATATACAATCTCTGCCACTTCCTTTCCTTTATTCTCTCAGTGAATGAGTCTGCTTCGAAATAAATGTGTTAACGTAGAGAGTCATTATTTTAATAAATTTGGTCGTTAAAAAATCGGGAGTAATTTTTGCCTGACTAAACTTTGACAGTAATGTTTACGTTAATGATGATTCTTTTACAAAAATAAAAATATAATTACTTCGGATCCTCCAAAAACTAAAGAGAAACAATTGCGCTTGAAATAAATCTAAACACCTACGGAGCCACATTCACGTAATGAAAGCACTCAGACGGCCAAAAAATGTGCGCGAATTTGAGTTTTCTGTGTGTATTCTATACATATATTCCATACATATATTCCATGGCATGCATGCTATGCTATGCATGGGCTATTGCGCCTGGAGTTTGACTCCTGTCTCGCTATCCCGATCGCCCCCGCGTCCGTCCTCGTCGCCTCTCGGTGGCGTGCGGGTGAGTGATGCAGGTTACCTTGAGTGCCAAACTTCCATAAGTGGGGCTTGTGGATATCTACGTCTATTGGAAACGATAGTACTTTAAGTATGAGCTGACTTTTTAGGCTAGAATTAGGCTAGGTTTTATCATTGATAGCGCTTTCTATATATGTACTTACTTCATTTTAAGAATACCGGGGCTAGCCACGGGGATATCTCTACGGAGTCACCCGAAATTCACAAATTGTGCAAAAAATCCGCAGAGAAAAATCATTCGCCTTGACTAGGATGCTGACCGCGGAGTTCTATTGTCATGTAATAACAATTCGATATTTTCGAGTGCTTCCCATGAACTTCTCATGATTCCTTTGAAGGCAATCGAAATTCCTTTGACCGTGTTTCGCAAAAAAGCATACTTTAATCTGAAAATGTCAATACCATGTATGATTCAGTGAGAAATATTTTGACGCATGATGAATACTCAGTTTACATGGCAGGACGGATTTCTTATTAATGAAATGAACAGCGGAGCAAAAATATGCAAACCACACTTCTAAGTATTTAATAATGACTTTTTACTCATAGAAATGGATATCTAATATTGTAGATTAGGAAAACAGATCAGGTACTCTAAAATAGGTGTTGAATAATATTATTTTCACTCTATAAGCATCACAATGCAGATAAATCAATGATGACAGAAAAACAGATTAGATAGACTACACCTGGAACAGGGAAAGTAGGGAAACCAGGCTATATAGTTTTGTACATCATTACAATGATGTACAGAGCACTTTCAACTGATAAGCATTGGCATTTGTTTTGCGTCAGCGATTTTTATAAATAAATTGGCACGCATCGAGGCGGAACTTGGGGAAGGCGTCAAATGGCCTCTTGCGGGAGATAACAGAATAATATTTTCAAGAAGAGCCGTTCCAAAGGAGGGAGGCTCAGACTTCACACCTCCCACTCCTATCCCAGGTATTCGGTTAGGAAGAGAAAGAAGATTATGTGCCACGAGGGAATGGAGTCTTCCTTCCTAGCTTCGCGGTGACAAAAAAGAACGACGAATTTCGAGCGGAGAAAAAAATTGAGGAGCGAGAAGTGCCTTATCGATGCGAGGTAACGCACGTCCCTGTCCCTAGCGCATTTACGGTCTTCTTTTTTTTTTCTCTCTCCCCCTTCCTTGCACAGCCTCCCCTCCTCGTCGCCATCCTTTTTCCCGCCAATACCCCTTCCCCATTCAACGTCGGATCGAATGGCGCCGGGAGAGTGGGTACGAGCGCGCGTCCGGGCCCCATTCGAACCCCTCACGATCCTACTCAGCCCTCCTGCGGGAGAGACCTCTGCAGTTTTATGGACGTTTATTTCGAAACTCGACCATCCATTCCGAGCACATGCGTCATCCGTCCCCCACTACGTTTTTCGTTCTGCCATTCCCCCGGCCCTCCATCTCCCTGACAACCAACCCACTCCGCATTCACGCACACTCGCAGCCACCAGTAGAGAACCTCGACCGGTCCCAGTTGACTGACCCTGGTGGGAAAATGATTATATTCCAAGATGAACCAAATGACATAAAAAAGTGAAATAGCACGCTGGTTGCCAATGATAGTAGTGTGATAAGCTCAGTGGCGTATCCAGGAATTTCCTTGGGGGGGAGGCGGGGTCCACAACCAGGGGGGAAATTTTTGAAAAACAGGGTAGTAAGTACAGGGTTTTAAACTAATTTCTGACACTTTTCATAATCGAAAAAACTTCATTTGCTAAAGAAATATTATGTAAAAACATAATGTTTCAATATTTTATTTTCTTTCATAAAGGAAAAATAATTGTGTTTTTTTATTTCGAGGGGGTCCGGACCCCCTCGACCCCCCTGGCTACGCCACTGGATAAGCTTAAGGTTTATAAGTACATTTTTCCCGGCATGGAGTGTTAGGTAGCCAATTCATCAGGTTCAAAGTACAAGTCGAGGAAGTCGCTAGTCGCTGAAGATCATTTTAATTTGATTTATAAATTTATAATGCAATAGTACCAATATTTCTAAAGTTTTATTATTATTTTTTTATTGTGTAAAATTTGTAAGATTTATACGAGAGGTCGACTGGAGGTTTGGGCTGAAACTAATAGAGCATAACTCGATTCTAAAATGAAATATGACTGCGAAACATTGACAATTGAAGTACAAAAACGGAAAGCCCTTAATTGCTTAAAAAATAGTGTTCCTGAAAATGAATTAATCAATATGGATAGCTTTACTATGCTATTCAGAAAATCGGAGCAAAATAAAATAAAATGAAGATCCGAGCTAATAATTACATCTTTCAGATTATAACAATTGCATTATAATATTCAGTATTTTTTATTGAGGGGAAAACTGTAGAGGAGACAAACATATTGACTTCGCTTTTAAGAGGAAGAGAAGAAGGGTTAAAGCGAAATGCAGAACAGCGATGCCTATTGAGAGTGGAAGCGCAATGAAAACGTAATAATATATATCAAGCAAACAAGACACTTATATTTGGTGCATAATCAAAACAGCATATTCCAGTTTACGGTCAATTCACGTCGAATGAATGCGAAAAAGCAACCCCTGAACCCCGCTCTCTTGGGTATTCACTAGACCATCAAAACCAGTTCATCGAATACCTGCTCCGAAACCAACACACAAAACGACAATTTGTCTGAACTAGCGAGCATCGAACAAAATGTCGTGTGTACCTTTTCCCTTAACTGACCTACACACTTGGGTGGGCCGGCTGATTAGATATTTTTAACATAACCATATCTGTCATGCATGAAAAATATCTGTATTTTTCCATGTAGAGAAAACTTAAGAGAATTTTGAAAAACAACTTGAACGTAGCAAAAAGCTGTTAACATCCTTACAAACCAGTGATAAAACATTGTAAAACACCCATATAATTGAATTCCTTTTGGTTTCCAAAGGTGGCTGCCTCCTTCTGCGGCTGAATATTTTCTTAGATAATCTTCAAGAATTCGGCTGCAGTTCATATAACCTCAGGTTAAACGTAATTCATCCAAGATATTCTAATAAAAGCACACGTATAACGAGTGAAAGTCACCAATGTATGTAGCGGCCCGTCCTGGAATGCTGTCTCTAAACAGATACGATTATCATACATTGTTGATTGCGCAATGATTTGGCTCTCAATTATAGCTGGTGCAATTCCACAACTTCATCCCTTCGAATATTCAAAGTACATAACTATGTGCGAAAAATCCTCAGAGAAAAAATCATTAGCCTTGACCTGGATGCAAACCCGGATCCCCCGACTTCCGGTCGAGTGCTTTAGCCAGTTAAGCTACCGAGGCCCCATTCCTGCCTGTGGAAATTTGAGGATTATATACTGGAATAATTGAGGAAATCCTTCATCATAGAAATTGAAGAAAGAAAAACTTGGCTATTTCCAAATGGTAAATTTATTGAGTCCAACCGTTACATTATCAAGGGACCTGTAACAAAACCATGGTCGGTCACAATGAGTCACCATGTGAAAATAGCCCAGTTTTCATTTCTCCTAATCCTTCTTTGCGAAGTTTAAGCACTATATTTAAATTCAATGAGTTATGGTATAAACATTCCTGGGTCGAATAACAATTTGATAGCTCCATTAAATCCTTATTCAAGGTTGTGTTTGTTTGAATTTTTTCACTCACTTTTGTTCATTAAACTTTAACGCTGGAAAGGAGTGTTTATTAAGTAGCGCCTATATTAACTAAATTTACGAAAATTTTCAATGAAAATTACTTTTTTAATGTGGTACAATAGACGCTAAATTTACATTTATTGTCTTATAAAGTAATTTCTTCTTTAGTATAGTAATTCTTCTTTAGTATAAAGTAATTCTCTTCGAATTTAAACGTCACATGATATGCAGTAAGCCTTATTGATCATACGACTGTTGTCAACGGAAAACGTATCACCTCCAAATTTTCTCGAGAAAAGTCGATACCACGCATTGAAAATTCATTCGCTCTCCATCGCCACGCACTACTTTTTCACGCGGAAGAGAAACCCAATGCTTACACTGCCTGCCGTGAAAAATGGAAGCTTCGATGTCGGTTATTCTTTCTGTCCACTTGCCCTCTGCATCGCTCTCTCAAGCAGCTGCACACGGTCCTATCACGCTCTTATCCGAGGTGGAGTGGCGAAGGCATTGTCGCACCGACCCTTATTGTCCTAAAAAAAAAGTCCAATCCCTCTCATAATTATCTCTGCCTGCTCCACTCCATTCTTCACACGATGTGTGTAGTAAATCGCTGTAATCTCATTTTTACTTATAATTTAACTTATATTTATTATAAGAATTATGTTATAATGTAAAGAATATTTTTATATAAGAATGTTATTAATTTGTGTGCACGAAATTCTTTGGTTATCTTCCACTAGTAATCATCTAATGGGAAACTTAGCTTCCTATTTATTTATTTCAAGGATTAAACTTATTTTTGTCGAAGAAAGCGCTATATTAAAATATCATTACGTATATATAACTTAATGATTAAAAAATTCTATAATGTTTGAACTCATCCGGTTTAGTATCACTAATACTGGCGATACATATAAATTGCCGCGGAAGTGTAATTTTCGACAATGAATCTAATGAAATGTGAAAAAACAGGGACTGCATAGAGATTTATAAAATAAGAATGAAATAATTGGGCCACGTGAATTAACGCAGATGTATGGGAGATACAATGAACAAATGGTTAAAACTCATTTTATAAAGAATACTTATGCATTATAAAATGAAATTTTAGGAGGCCGAAGCGATTGTGGAGCAGAATATGAAAAGCGTAGTTGAAGGCGTCACACGCGACATTTTAGAATGAAGTTAAAATCGGCAGCAGAATGAGATAATGAGCATATTGAATGCATTTTTGCATCCAATGAACATATTGAATGCATTCCTACGTTTAATGTATTCATTCTCTGCAAAGTGGAGCACCATTCAAAGCAGCATAACTATGAAAAACATGACGTAACACCCGGAAATGACTACAGCGAAAACAAGGAGGTCTCTAAAAGTGACAATGGCTGCAGCAAGGGCATCATGAAATTGTGAAGCCCGATCAACTCAAATAAATGCCAAATCGATTGCATGGCACGGACGGCGTCTTCGATTGGGAATGGCATAGTAGGCCCCAATCACTCCCGCGGAGTCTTCATTTACAGGTCGCTTTCTAAAATGCAAACTGCGCCGCGATGACAGCGGAGCGAGCCATTTATTATCAATGTTCTCCGGACTCGAGTATTAGCACTCGAGTGGCATTGCATTAAAAAAGTCATGAATTCGGTAGGACGTGATATGTGGAGGCGATCGACCACTCAGGTCACAAAGGAAGGATAATTCAAGGAATAGATGGGAGGAGAGAGACCCAGATTCGGCATTACACTGCTATGAACGAAAGACGCTAGGAAGATCAGGGCTCGGCGTCCCATCTGACGGACGGAGTGCTTTCCCTGAAGTACCCTAGCTACAAAGAGCTCAAGAAGGGATCTCTTATTCTGTGAAGAATCTGTGCCACCGCCGGGATTTGGGCCTGGAACCTCGAGGAGGGAATACAACAATATTGCAACCACGCCAACCCGATTCCCGATCGCATTCGTAAAATAATTAGAAATTAGAATTTCCGCAAACAACCTCTATTATGGTTTATTTCGTCGTCAAATTCAGATTGTTTAAGGCGCGGTGTCGCTATCCGCGAATCCTGCAGACCAGTTGAATACGCTTTGATCGACATACTTATGCAGTGGCCTGCTGAAGGATCGTTAATTGCAATATTCTTTGGAATGCCATACCCGAGTACTTGAAAGCATCTCTCTTTACTCGAGTATGTTCTCTCGAGTCCACTAAGTGAGCCACCAGCCTGATCTCTACTCACACGCGCGGAACGAACATGGAATTATCCAAAGCAACTTAATATTTTAGCTCGCAATTCTTGCGTCTATCGCACTGCTCTTCATTGAATCACGCCGCGGCGCGCCCGGATGAGCCTTTTTCACCTTTGCAGTACAATGCCCGCTCATTTTTCCATAAAGGCCCACGGAAATAATGGGGCCACATTATTTATCCAGGTGGTGAAAAAAATAAAAATCCTTTTTGTCACGTGTTTCCACGCTTTTTCTGACTCTCCAGCGCTAATCTATTTCAGGAGTCTATCTATTATGTTGGCTCTTTTATCTTCCGTATGGAATAGAATGCCCGTCCACGCGTTTGAAATGTTTCCGACGGCCTCGGTGGATGGAGGTGGTTTATCAGAGAGGGAATTCCATCGTGAAGCTATGCTCTACATCACTCGCTGTACTTTGAACAAATTGCAGGGCCAAACGTTTATTTATAATACTTGTTAAAGGTCTAAATGCAAGAATATTTGGTATTTCGAAATGATATGAGTGACCCAACAAATAAACCCTGCCGGCAAGTATTCCACGTTTTCAGTTTTTAAACATATGAGAATAATTGTATTTCTCGAAAGGCAAAATTAACTGCAATTATTATTAAAACATCACGACATCATATAGTTATTTTTATTTGTAGACAATGGTAGTGTTCAGAGATTTTCCTCTTCTCTGACCTTATCAACGCATTATCTCCCAACTACATGGCAAATGCAACTATCACGATTATGCGAAACGTACTGCCTCTTGACCTGCTGGTAGATGAAAAAAATATCCATTAGTTTTTAAAATTTCTCCTGGGAAGTTTTCAAATTTTAATATAAAAGATAATAATTGTTTATGGTATATTAGAAGAATAATTTATTATATTCTGAAAAAGTGGTTCACTACTTGGTACATTTAATTGAATGTCCCACATTTAATTAAAAGAGAAATGGATCAACTCACCAACAGGAAAAATGTGCTAAAGACTACGTTAAGTATTCTGGGACTAGCCGAGGTGATAACTTTTTCGAAATCACTCGCAATGCACAAATTATGTGAAAATTCCAGAGAGAAAAAAATCACCATCCCGGTAAGGCGAATGATCGTATCGCGGAGGAATTTTCGCCCAATTTCTGCTAAACACTCTTAATGAGCACTTAAAAAAACTTGTTTTCGTCACGGTAGGAAAATATTAACATGGATCCATACTTAATGAAAAAATGATAAAATATATAAAAGTTTGTAATTAATCCAATGTTTCATATTTCGTTGCGTCCTAACTAATTTCTTTCACTAAAATTATGTGGTTTTATGTCTGTATTATCGATTGTTAATAAGACTATTCCAAGAATAATGAGACTCTTCCCAGCTGAATGTCCAAATAATATCTAAATGGAATGTATTTCCCCATAAAGTAAGCATCAAATTTAAAATTAGGTGTGTAGCTGCAACCCATAATGAGAGAAGCCCCATAAGACTTCCTCTTGCGATATTTTCTTTCTCTAGCGAGAAAAGCAGTTTTTGAGCTGAATACAAAGGCTTTCCACTCATCTCAAAGCCCTACGTCAGCTGTAATCTTTTGAAGTGGATGTATTTTCTCTGATTTGCTAGGATGTATTACTGGCTCTATATATTTAGTAAGTGGTAAGAAAGAAGAAATACTGCTGTTACCATGGTTACATCATAATTTGGAAGGTTCACACAGGATGTAGAAGAAAATGAATCCAGCAAAATATATATTTACAACGAAGCTTTCTTGGTAAATAATAAGTCTCAATATTTTTATTAGAACAGAAACGTTTATTGAAGATACGTCTCTTTCGGGTAATAAACCGCGTGGGTCCATTGTTCTCGGACTGGACTCGGAATGGACCCACGCGGTGTATTACCCGAAAGAGACGTATCTTCATACTCATCGACCCGCGGAAGCCTGCATAAGGAACAGAAACGTTTATTTTTCAACCCCTTCTTACCTTTCTATGATCTTTCATATATTGTTTGATTATTCCCTTTGTGTAGGGAAGCTGCCCTAATATTGCAACCAAATGACGCTCATATTTCGCAGGATGATAAATATATGACATGTGAGCTCCAAAAAAATCAGTTATCCTCGTAATTATTTCTATTATATCTTGTTATAAACACAATAAGTAAGTGACAAGTATTTGTTTGCGAAAGGGAGTAATTGTCCTTATCTTCCAAGATATTATGCATAGTAAGAAATAGGAAAAAATAGTTAGATTTATGCGATCCGCAGTACAAAATATCATAATATCACGTCAGTTCGCACATACTGAGACTCTCCCTCTATTGCTGAGCTAGATGATGGAGGGGATATGTGCCCATCGTATTGAGTTATTGTTGTACTGCGAATTGCATACATATAGGAGTTTTCTTGTTATTTCTATCCATAATATTTCGAACACCAAGACCCTTTGAACGCTTTCGCAAGAACGCATTTCTTAAAGTTTCAGTTCCGTCATATTGAAAAGTGCCAACGCGACCTACTGATACCTTGTGTACCTTCCCTTGTAATCTCTATCATTACACAAAAAATTAAGTTTATTTTTAACTGAATTATGAGACTGTTTGTCGCAAAATAAACTTTCACTAGATCCGGGATAGAACAATAATTCGTAATCTTTAACATGATTAAAATTGTGGTGAAATTGTACTTCTTTAGATGTAAAATAGCATATTTTAGAAAATGACATGAAGAATTTTTGTACAAGTTACAATTCAATATAAATAACGTTTAAATGACTATTGCGAGAAAAAATACTGTAGGAATTTCACGTTTGTAACGGAAGAGTAAGGAAATGATTTTATAATCTTAGCCATATTTTTATTGAAAAGCTATGGATACCAATGAATGCAGCGTCTTCCTCTATGTTAGGATACATTGTTAAGCAGGCCATATCACAATATTAATTTCCGTGCTACTTTTGGCAGCTCCGCGCTCACGGCCTTATGAAGATGGGAAACAAATCTCCATAAGAGCCCATACTGTGAAGTGAATGTGGATCGCGCTATACCTTACTTCTTAGGATAATAGGAATTGAATGCAACAAATACTTGGGCAATATAGAGTGGAATCTGAATTAAACAACCCGAAGTAAAACTCGAGAAGAACAACGTGAGGAACTGTAACGCTTTGATAACCAATTCATCAGAAACGATTTAATTCCGGTATTGTGATGCGTAGCGACGCGACGCCACTCTACAGTAAGCCTTTTAAGGCATTAGAGATTCATGGCTGAACATTGTCAAGGAAACGATTTGTGGAAACGGGCGACTTTGGACAAAAACAGGATACAGGTAAATATCCGAAATGCATGGAGAAAACGTCACTAAGCTTACTCATCGAAGCCATTTTGCCTTCGTGTTCAGAATCCACGTTAGAAGATTTTTGCTGCGCTGATCAGATGACGTCTGCGTTTTCTTCGGGTTCTCCAACGGATTCGATCCCGAATAAAATGCAGATGTATTCGCCATCATGAGTCAAAAATCCTGAGATTGATTAGGTGCTGCCCACCCCTTCGCTTTCATATCCGTTAGCCTTTTCTAATTTGCGTACGTATTCTCTTTTAAATAACTAATAAACTAATCTATGTAGCTCTATCTATCAGTCTTTTGCAGGCTTTATTTTCTTTTATTCGCAACCACTTGTGACGATTGTCTTCTGCTTCAGTCAGATTTATAATTTGTAAACCTTGAACATTTCAAGATGAAAGCATGAATTACGCATGGCTAATAAGCACGGAACGAAAAATACACCGCTGAAGCATCCTCCGAATACTCTTAACGCAACAATTTCGAATATGAAAAGCAAGTCAGAGGTTCAAGTACACAGGCTGGTCTAATCTGAACTGCGAGCATTATGCCTTAAAGCCACTTCAATATTTTTTGAAACTCCTCATTATCTCTTATAAATTGTCACGGCACACTTAGAATTTGACCTCAGAACTACGTAACAATTGCCGCCCGTTTTCTCCAAACAACTACCGCAAAGCCGTGTTCAATATTCACCACTGCCATGCGACAAGCTGGACCACCATTTCTGCTCAGGAAACGCTTGATCGAAAAACGGCGTCATGTGTCCCAGCATCCCGACTCAATGTAACCCACGCGAATGGTACCCAGTGTTTCCAGTGGAGGGTGAAGGGTGCGTGCAGCGGCGATGGATGTAAGCATGCAAGGCATGACGGGAGCACGAATCGGACATTATGGCCGTCCATTTAATTGGCAAGTCGACCGACAGAGGCCACCTCATCCCGTGCCGCGCGTCATAGGGGGGGAGGTTCAGGAGAAATGAGCGATGTGCCACCTAGGTAACCCCTCGAGCCGCGTAGACCATAGGCGGAAAATGTTGCGGAAGTGTACAGTTTAATGGATTGCTATCGAAACGAGGAGAATGGCAGCCATAGCGTGAGTGATAAGGAGGTAGTTTACGCTCAGAGAGAGAGAGACTCTTACCTCCATGGAGCTATTGAGAGTAGCAGGAGGAAACTGCACTGAAAGTGACATAAATACACGTGGATAACACCGAAAAGAGAAGTTTATTTGTAAAATGACAACCCTCTGAAGAGGTCCGACCAACTCCAAGCGATGCACTATGTTGGCGTCTATTATATTTCTACACATTGGAAATCCTACAATGTTGTAACATTTTATGGCCCATTACTGGCCCATTTTCGTTGCAAAGGTGTTTGTCGCTTGTAATTCATTAAATCATCTTCATGTGTTCAATGTATACGAAATGAAATCTTGCTAACACTTTCTCGTAGTAGTATGTCGAATTTAAATATTATTCCTCAGACCGATTATTTATGCTGAAAAACATGTATTGATATGATTTCACCTTACGTAGCATAGCTGAAACTAGTAAATAGTCAATTAAGTTTTAAATGATTAATAAGTCACACAAATGCAAAATACGATCGGTTTACAATATTTTACGCATCCTCCTCATATTAAATTCTTAACTCTCTCGTTCATGATTGATTTAGGTAGTGATTCAATTCAAATTTAGTAGCAAAATGATGCAACATGTAAATAAGGATAATTTGATCACCGAACAATTCACTAAAACGTTAAACACACCATTATCTATAACAAAAAAAATGTTGAAATGCACACCTCTTATTGATTGATGGAGGTCTTAAATCCATGGGTATATTGGAAGTTATTTCATGGCACGCAAGTTGAATTTGATCTAGCAGACTTGATAAAAATTTAGAAATGACATTCCCCGAGCGTATTCAAATGTCAAGGATAAAACTTATTATTTCGAGTGGGTAGACAAGACAAGAGTGGGAAAGAGCTAAGGGGTAAGATCGCAGCTGAAATATTTACCAATCAAATTATCCAGGACTGAGGCGAAATCACTTCGACCGAAAGACATACAGCATTTTCAATGAATATAATAAGGGCATTGTTGGGAATCTTTTTTTTTCAGGTTACCGCTTTCAAACGGTCAGTCAAACGGGTTTCCATTGAAAAAGGAAAAAGAATTTGTCAAGAGATGTGATAATCCAAATACGAGTTATTGCTATCGTGCCCAAAGAAATATGTAAGCCTACTTTTTGATGCGTTTCAAGTGCACCACAGGAGGACTCGTAACGACGATAGCACGTCAAACGGAAGGAAATTAAGGCGGTTATAAATAACTTCGTTTCTCAAAAATGTATTTGCACGGAGCACTGGATAGCAGGGGTTTTTGTCAAAGGAAGGTCATTTGTAGTCGGGTGCAGCTTCATTTCTTTTGCGTGGTCTCTCTTAATGGATTTTTGAAAAATTTCACGATTCCCTAAGCAGTGGAAAAAGTAGGGAAACAACATATCAAAGGCAGCAAAAGTCTTCGGGAACTATAAAATCAGGACCGGAAAAATCTGACTCAAAACACATTTCCCGTAAACGATATGCTAGAATGGGCAAAATTACGCTTTGCTCTAATGATATGGTCAACGCAACATTTTCCTATAACATGTAGTTGCAATTAAACATCGTATTTTGCCCCGAATTATTTTCAACTTATTCCTGGAAATGTTTCCTTCATGACCTCGCATTTTGGCCCTTCCTTTTTGCGAAAAATATCTGTAAAATATGCAACGCTTCATAAAATATTGCGAAAAATCACAAAAATTAACATTAAAGTATGTATTAATTTTGTTCTCCCATGCACAGAAAATCAATACATGATTTTTTCGCT
This sequence comes from Ischnura elegans, assembly GCF_921293095.1. NCBI lineage: Eukaryota > Metazoa > Arthropoda > Insecta > Odonata > Coenagrionidae > Ischnura > Ischnura elegans. The sequence goes on from NC_060256.1 coordinate 2,056,943, forward strand.
GCGGTAAATATGGGCTATGATGAGGTTTGATCGAAGTAACATTCCTCTTGCAAATATTTCATGTATTCTTAATGCCAGCATGAATTCCACTAAACCACGAAGAAAAGAGATGGGCCAAAAGGAACCGAACTGTTATGAAGTAAAGATAACTGTTCGGTAGAACGAACCGATCCGAAAATGAACGGGACTTAAAACTCCATGTTCACTGCCTGTCTGCATTGCACTCATGAGGCGCATTCGGGTATTTTAAGAGGTATTTTAAATTTCTACTTGATCACTTACTTACTCTTATCACTTACTTAGGCTTGATCACTTACTTAGCAAGTGAGTTGTGGTTAAAACGGATGGCGGTAACAATGCAGACCATCAAAGGACGTTGATGAAGGATGACGCGTCAGACCACCCAGTCCCTTTCTTTCTTTCTCTCCCTGCGCCTTGCTTCGCGTCACGAACGCCCACACGAAAACGAACAGTTTAACTGATGAACGGCTCGTCTGGACGACCATTTCAGTTAGCTTCTCGTTTCCCCCAGCCTTTCGTTTCCTCTAGGCGTTCACCTTGGCGATAACATGTTTTAATTTTCGTTCGAGTTCAGTTTCGCGCTCATATTTTTTAACAGGATCCCAAGGTACGTTATCAAGCTTAATTCAATGTTCGTTTAACTGTTCATTGTTGTTACTATTTCTCAAAGTTAATTTAAAATTTTGCTTAAAATTTGTTTATAAAGAAATGTTAGACGAAAATAATTTCATAATACAGACATTTTGAGCAGAAACGATTATTACTTTATTTTTACAATCGGTATAGCATATCGATATGCTTTATATGAGTTGATGCATGTATTTCTCTCCGTTACTGAAACTATTCTGAACACAGGCTAGTGGTTACCAGCGCATAATTAAAATCCCATGCAAAGAAGATACACGTGAAAAATTCCTGAAGAGAATAGAAGATTCCAAATGACTACATTCTAGTAAAAAAAAAAGATTAAGGAACCAGGTGAAGCACTGAAAAAGCTACTCAGGGACAGAAATCGGCAGTGGCAGTTAAGTTGTGATGAAATAACCACCTAGAATTCATAATAATCGAAGAAAGCCGTAAAAAACAGGTTTGTTTAAACGAAGGCAGGTTAAAAACTTGAAGAGTGCTTATCATCAACTGGCTTTTAAATAAGCAGTGGAACAAAGAATTGGAGAGGTTGAGGCATTCAAATCTGCTGCAGAGAGCTGGAAAATATTAGGAATGAATTACATGCAGCAGCTCAAGAAGTTCTTGGAAGAAGAAAAGTTGTATGGAAAAATCAATGGATCACGCAGGAAATATTAGATCTCGTTGAAAGTACAATAATCATAAAGCAGGGAAGGGTAGTTTCAAGAGAATGAGAAACGACATAATTATGTCGTAAAGCGAGGAAGGCTAGAGAAGCGTCTAGATGAAAAGAATCTGTGAAGACGTGCAGAACAACCTTCTACATTGAAAAGGAGCGGCTGTCTAGAGGATAGTGAGGAACCACTTTAAGGAAAAGGGCGTAAAATGTAATGCCCTAAGGGATGAAAATGAAATAATTGAAAACAAAGTCGAAGTGAAGAGATGAGAAGAACATCTGCAAGAGTTACACAATGGAAACAGTTTCAGGGCGGAAGCTATCGAAAACGGAAGTGGATAAAAATGACTTAATCATCATAAGTCAACAATCCTAAGATTGGTTTGACGAAGCTCTCAATTCCTCTCGCCTATCCGCTAGCCTTTTCATAACTACGTATTTCTTCTCTCTTACATCCTTCATAGCCTGCCCTAAGTAACTCATTCGGGGCTTTCCCTCGCCCTTCCACCGGTACTTCTACGATTATATTCATCAGGCCAGCAAGCCTCATAATGTGGCCGACTAAGTTGCCTCGTCTCCTCCTTTAGATGGTGAGAACAATTCTCCTATCTGTCACCATTCTTAGCATTTCATCATTACATACGTAGTCGATCTATCTTCGTCATTCTTCGGTGTGACCACATTTCGAACGCTTTCACTCTCGACTTCTCTGCCGCTGTCAACGTCCGGGCCTCACTCACAGAAATGACATGGGACCCCCAATTTCAACCTATTAGTGCAAACCGTCCGCACGCGCGTATTCAATTATTTTCTGGGCTCCAAATGACATGCGCTACATTTTATACCTCTATTAAGCTGAAATGGATGTATTTCTTCACCACTCCGTTAATAGTTTAGCTGCCTCCTTGCCTACTCGAGAAACATTAGTGTGAGACATGGCATTGAAAACATTTTCAGTCACCCACACAGGGTAAGTTAATTATTTTTCATTGAAGTATTTTGCACAATATGATGATAACTTTTATCTCATTTTTGTTCTAAAAGTTGATCATTTTATTTCCTATTATCTCATTTTTTTCTGTTCTATTTGATATCAGTTATCAACACTGAAAAATGACCATCGGACAGCTTGCACGGAGGTCAGTTCTCGTGGCTAATCTTAAGATGGCTGTTATTATATTTTAAGTAAAAATTTCTATCTTAGTATTCTCTGCTCTATAAGTACCTTCCATTCTTAGTGTCAGTTTTTGACATGTCTTGTTCTCTTCCATTAGCCGAAAGCGAATTTCCCTTGGCGTACAGCCCACATGCCTCTCCTTCCTTCTGGAATGTTTTCATTTCCTGGCACTACCTTTTCTACCAAGCCTCCTTTGCTCTCTTGTTTTCTCGCCCTGATCAATTATTTATTTGTCTTTTTCCCTACTCAGCATCTACGCCAATCAACTTTCTTACCTCCTCATTTTCTTTTTTAATTTCCTCCGTAATCAAAGGTTTCCGTATTCTTTTAATATCAGCATAGCCAATTATCCTCTCGGTCGCACTGACTATTCGTGTTTTTAATCATATTCCACCCTTCCTTTAAGGTCTGCCTATTTCTTATCTCATAGACACTATTCTTTAAAATTTCTTGGCATTCTCACCCACTAGTCTCCACCATATCTCTCATTTTCTCCATAGCTCTCATTTTCTCGCCTTTCTGCTTTTATTAGTCCGCTGACTCTTACGTTGTATTTCATAAGAACCTGATGGTGATCTGAATCCGCAACTGCCGCAGGGAAGCTGCGCGAACTTTTCGTATTATTCATAATCTTCTGTCTTATCGTGTTTATCTCTCCGTGCCTCCTGGACTTTTCCATGTTTACCTTTTACCTTAATGATGACTGAACCATGTGTATGTCATGAATAACTTGTTTCTCCTGCAAAATGCTGCTGCATTATCGCTCCAGTCGTTCGGCATTCCTAATGATAATTCTCCAATTTCGTTTCCATCAATCCATTCCCCGATTGAAGCATTATAATGCCCACCACTACTAGGTTTTCCCTACCCGGGATTTCCCCAATTAGTTCCTCGAGCAGTTCATGTACCTCGTCTACTTCTACCTCCCTTTGATTGCTAGTGGGCTGGTAGACTTGAACCACCACTAGATTGGTGGGTCTCGCATCAGTTTCCACAACCAGAACGCTATTGCTTACCTGATATATAACTACTACTATCTTCCACAGCTTCCCGATTGATGTCTAAAGTTATCCCTCGTTGACTCTCCTCTCCACCATAGCATATTGCCAACACAATATTTTGGTGGAACAGGAGGTGATATAAATACTACTAAATTTTTATGGGCTATATGTGCGTCGCAGTTTTAATTGTGTCATTGGTTGCTTCTAGATCCAAATATGTAGCATCTTTGAAGACACCATTAATATTTTCAATTTGTTTATCGCCATTTGTTATCAAGATGCTCGCTGTGAGATAATAAATAAATAATAGTGGTAAAATCATTCAGTTACCAATGCCGGAAATGAAATTAGTTTCGAAGAAGGGTGCAATAGATCTTCACCGAAGCTTCCTTCGCGAGAACATAAAATACATCTACTTCCCTTGCCTTCATTTCCCTTTTTATATTTTCTAGCTTCCCTTCCCCCATCATTCTCCTAAAATTCATGGCTTCCTTCTCAGTCCATCTTCTTTGCATTCTTCTCCTATTTCATGGATGCTGCTGGCCCATTTATAGGGTGCCGCATGTTGACGACGACCCCGAGGACCATTCTGATGTCGCTGCCGTGAACGGCACCCCCCCTTTGCGGACGGGTGCCGCTCGATCAGTATCCTTGGCTCTCTTGATTGTGCTCCATGTTTTCAGGCTAGAGATATTTGGTAGTGGTTTTCTTTCGTCGGTTTTCTCGGCGATTTTCATGATTAATGGTTCTTCAGCCGCGTTTGTTGTGGATGAGTGACGACAACAAACGTGACTGAAGAACCCGAAGTCGTGCATTCATTTGTTGCTAGAGATTCCCACTTCCATTCCAACAATGATTTTGTTACGTGACACCATCACGTGGACCACCACTCGTCTGGCCTCTACGCTTCGGCCGATCTGACAAGGATAGCCCTGCCGGGACGAATTGAGAAGTTGCGGCTCTGAGGATCACAGGCACGCGCTATCTTTCCACCGCAAAGCCCAAGGGAAAGGCCGTTTTTATTATGTTTTGGCTAAAATTTTGTGGAATATGAAAACCGGAATTAACAACTTTCTCGCCTTATGATCAGGAGTTATTCTAACCTGCTTTCCTTTTGCGTCATTTTAAAATATTCTCATCTTAAGGTAGCCGCCGCATCATTTATGGGTAACGCGAAATAGACAATGTGAAAGATCCCTATGAGAAAGCCGTGGGATTTCTGGAAGAGTTGAAAAAATGGTAATTATCAAAGGAGCCTTCCGATAGTTGATTTTATTTCAACAGCTTTACGAAGAATTAAAAAAATAATTCATAAATATCTAAAAGCTATCAGACTTCAGGCTCATTACCGCAGGGAGATATTGAATACTAAATAGGGACCAATATCAGGGTGTACTTTATTATTTTACTGAAAGTTAAAATGAAAGCATGCGTAGACAAGCCACCAGAGTGGCCTTTAGCAAATCGAATAATTTGGATACAGACCACCAAGCATGATTGAGAGGCTGCATAAAATAATCCATAGATTAATTTTTCCCAGACGCACTGGAGTGAGCAAATGATTGCATTGGAGTGAGCAAATAGGCGCCGCCTATTATCGCAAATGCAGGAGTAGTATGAGAATGTAGAATTCCAGCTCGAACCAGTTTCGCTGTTTAATGTTTGTTTATTATTAGAATTATAATGTAGAATTTTTTGAGAATGTAGAGTGGAGAAGACGTATCTGAAGAGAGTTGAATTCGCTCTCGTCTCAAACTTGAAGATTTTATTTAAAAAATGATTAAGATGAGAATGATTCATATTTGGGAAACCGGAAAACGCCGAAAACGTCATTCTTACTGTACAAAAATATCAAGATGTTTACTTAATTCTTCAAGGAAATATGTGGTCACTAGCTATCGGCCTACCTGGATGGATTCACCCGGAATTTGCAATTACCGCTAGAAATTTTTAAACCCAAGAGAAATGGCTTCGAATCGCAGAGAAGGCCGATGGTGTTTCCTATTTGGAATTTTTGAATTGATGGCTTGCGTTTAGTACGAGCTACTACTGCATCTTCAATTAAGACAAATAAGATCGGGCAAGAAGCGTCCTCTTAATATGTGAACGGGCCCTGCATTGTTGAAACAATCTCCTGGCTGCGGAGGTAGGTACCTGCAAACGCGCATTCCCACATCATTAATTGAGCTTCAGTGGTACCTGGGAAATAGAGGAGTCGGTTGGCGAGCGTGATGGATTCTGGGAGCATGTCACTCCGCTGCTGATCTGGGAGCGGAGGGAAATGGAGCGGTAGGGGGCGTCACACATCCGGAGAGGCCCTTTTAATGGCTAAATCGTGTGAACACGCGTTCAGAGTCAAACGTGTCACCATCCCAGCTAACCACTCCCTTGTGATGGGAATTAAATACTGTTATTTATGATTTCAACTCTTTCTCGTCACCACAACTGCTCGTTATGTCCAGCGAAGCATTGAAGCCCTTGATAGACACTTCTATAACTATTCATGGATCTTCCAAGTTCAAACTAATGAGTTAGGCGGCACATGAGCCTGAAATGCTCGAAATCGCGTCATAGGTCCTCACTCAGGGGTAGATTGATAATTCATAAAATAAGATAAAAACGAATAATAATTATTTCACACAGTGAAATGAATAGGATTGAGTGATTCTTAAAATTATAAAATTGAAAAAAATGCCTCCTTTGAGTCTCGAACTCCAGGACATTCGTGATTACGGTTTAAGATCGCTCGCCTCAACGAATTCTGCTGTTGCAGGCGTGTGATTCATCCAGGGGATAAGGGCCGCACGTAATCTTTACTTGAGATTATCTCTCAAACTCGGGCCTTGGGGAAGAAGGACGCGACAAAATTCGACATTTTCCATATAGTTTCAGGAGATAACATCATTGTTCATATCCTAACATCACTCTCGCGATGACTCCTTATGAGACAGCTTTTCGGACACTCGTTACGTCTGCTTTTTCGGAGGTAAAAACAGTTGAAAGTGTAAAGGAATAAATTAAGGGTGAAATAAAATCGATTTTATGACAACTAGAAGCCTAAGGAGTTAATACTCGGTTGATCGACGGAATGTAGCCATTGTCCTCTTTTGAAAGTACGTCATGGGCTGCGACGCAATGTATTTCACTTTTTATAACACTTTCATAGAAATCCATCATCGTGCTGTAAAACACAAATTACGTAAGAAAGAAAGCACCCAAGAAATTATAATATTCGTATTGAGTGAAATTTACAAAAAACATATGTTTAATATATATTATTGCTGACGCTCCGGACCAGAAGTAAGGCAAATAATTTTTTCAGGAAGACAGAAATAGATTTGTGAAATTAGTACGTCCCAACTGGAAATATCTGTCCTCAAATTTATCATAAACCCATAACTTCTCCGACATATGGTTCTATGCGGAATTTTAGACAGAAGCGATTGACGTTCCGACCTCCCTAACAGTTTGTAATCGAACAAAGAAGTGCCACTTGTTTTACCGTGCCGTGCTAGTGTTTTGCCGCAACCCAAAAATGCGCGAATTGGCCATGAGTTTAGGAAGGGGTGGGCTCGAGTGAGTGGCCTCTCCCCAATACAAGGGATAGGGTCACCAGGGAGGCCAACACCATAGAGGAAAATACAATAGCCACCCTAGTATGAGTCAGGGAAGTGAAAGGAAATTCGCGAGGGCCTGCCATTTAACTGGAAGCCGCAAGAGCGTTATGGTGGGCAGCGAAAGCAAGCGAACTGAGCGAGGTCTCGAAGGAGAATAAGGCGGAAGCTGGAGGGAGGAAGAACTTTCGCCAAAACTCGAGGGAGAAATGGACTTGCCCAGGCCGAAGAAAAATGTCGATTCGCAGAGACTACGAAAACACAATTTGACTCCATGGCTTACGCAAGAAAGTGTAAAAAAAGCGATCCAGGTCCTCCAAACCTATCGCCACTTCTCTAATTCCCTCATGCCCATAATCCTCGCGGCCCCATTTGACGCCATCTATTCCCATCATTCTTAGCCCCAATTTACTCATTCTCGACTCCTCGAACACGGCAGATGTAGAAGCAGTGGTCGCACAGAGCACTTGCGCTATCTTCCCACAACCTCCAGAATCCCACCCCCTCCCTTGTCCGCTGCAGTGGAGCCGCACATGGAGGAGAAACTGTAAGCCGACGAAAAAGGCTGGGAAGCGATCAGCACAGTGAAAAGTGGAGAACAACGTCTATACCGATATATAGGAGGGCGGCGTTGCCTAAAAATAAAGTACCTACCTGTAGCTCCACGAGTTCCGGTAATAGACCAATATAGCTATGAGAGTAATACTATAAATTCTTAATACGTCATCGCACAATATACATTTATTACCCTATTTATTCCCTTAAAGCTGTTTTACATGGGCCACATCAATGCGAAATCTGACGTGCGTACGAAGGTGCAATCAAAACTGCGTCGTGTGAAGCGGTGAATTGCTAGAACGCATGCGAGAATGCGTGGATGCGAGACGGCAAAATAGCCCCTGCTCTAATTCCGAGCGCGCATACGTGCAATTTCAACTATTTTTTTCAGACAGATTTCTCAGTGGTAACCATGAGTATTATGAAGATTATTCATAATATTTTCGCGAACTGAACAAAAATGCCCCTAATTTCCACTTATGAATAAGTATCGGATGTGAAAATGGGAAGTTGTGCAAGAATAAATGTCTAAATACCTATATGAAATTTTGGTTTGCTAACTTTTAGTGATTTGCTTACGGTGTCTTGAATCATGCCTCGCGATACTCCGGTGGTAGATAAATAAATGCAAGGAAATATAATCAGAATTAATTTTTTCGCGCATTTATGTATGTGTCTTACATTAAATGTAGGAGAACTATGGGAAGGTTTGTGACGCATAAACTTTCTTGTTCTGCCATACAGGCTTAATGAGTGAATGATTCATTGATTCATCTCGAGCGTATGCTCCCAAGAGATATGATATTCATCATTTGCACGTATGCTACAATATTCTAGAGGATTATATAAATTTGATAGACGTGAAAATTTGAAATTGCTATTATCTTTCTCGTCTTATTCCGATTAGTGCGCGTCGCGGAAAAGCATAAATTCTAGGTAATGGAAATAGCAATCTTAATTATGCGTGGGATCTTCGTCTCCCTTTACACTGTTTCCCTTATTAATTGTACGTATATCATCGTCTACTTAAATTTCACGATATTCCTATTTATGTCAGTGAATTTAAACCAAACAGACCAGTATGACAACTGCGTTGCGTACTAAATTTCGTTTGTTCTTTGTTCTAACAAGTAACAAGCTACTCACGCACTGAACAGACAACGAGATTTCGTGAATAAATGCGAGTACCGTGTAAATCGGCAACGCATTCGGCTGCGTAATATTGATAAATGAATAAAGTGCTTACCTGCGTAATGTCGTGCCCCGGCTAAAACGGCCTTTACAATGGAAATGATTACAATTACAGTGACGATGAAGAAGGAGAAGAAGAAAAAGGAAGTATTTTAGATGAAAACTCATTGTCAACGTACCACAGTGAATATCAGGAGTGAAGGGCAATATTTTACTACACTTTCCTCATCCTTGAATTTCTTAGCATATCAAAGTTCGCAAAATTAAGTTTTGTATGCAGCTCTCTTGACTGGGTGTGATAGGCTAAAATATGTCAACTGCTTTGAATATAAAATCATTTTTCGATGTCACTCGTCAATTGCTCCATAAAATAGACGTTTAATGCGGGCGTTAATCCTTTGCTGAAAGGTACAAATGATTCATAAAATGCTATGACTGTGAGTGGGCGTATGACATAATAAGTGTGTGACGCACAACTCACGGAAATGAATCAAATTCAAGACGGTAAGGAAAGGAAAAAAATGTGAAATTTGCAATTTCCTTCACTGCTGCAGCATATTTTTGAATGCTGTTTCACATTCCATAGAGATCAAATTTTAAGTTGTAAGTAAATTGCAAATTTGCAATTATATATTGCAAAATTGCAATACCTCTTGCCGTTTCTTTGAAATACTCACTCTGTTGCATGAAATAACGGGTAAAATCTTTTAACCTATAGCAAAATAGATGTAGCATCAGAGGTGATTCTCTCTCTGAAGCAACTAACCGAGGTACTAATTAAAGCAAGAAATAAGGATTCCTGATTACACCAAGACAGCTTCGTCAGGAAGCAATCGAGACCTAGGAACACTTATTTTTCCGGCCTTTCCACCGCTTATCTTGCAATTTGAAAATCAGCACCCCTAATAACAAAGAAATTCCGAAGCATGCCGTCGGATGAGGGGGATTTACTTAGCAAGTGACGATGAACATGAGATCTTGCAGCCTGTAACCGGATTTGCTGTCGGGAATCTCGCCAAGTTTACTTTCCGGAATCTTAAATGTGTATTCCTGTGGAATTCTTGTGAAAATTGGGGAAAATGAATGTTTAAGCATATCGCGACTTTTAAATAATGTTAGATACAGTCATTAGTTATTTTTTCATTCAGTTATTTTTGGTCATTTTACCCCGTGAAATCCAAAAATTTAAAATAAAAATGCTCCAATAATGTCGATGCTTACATTGTGGGCTCTTCTATTAGGGGAGTACACTTCGCAATTTAATTCATGAATTTTATTGGTGAATAGCAAAGTAGAACAAGGATTTCAAAAATCAAGCCACAATTAATTCCTGCCTCACCGCTGCAGCGGTTCTCATTATCAGAACTCTAGCAACCAGGAACAGGTGCTACACTATGGTAGCCAAAAGCGCCACAACAATAGGCGACAAGGCAGCGACCAATAGCGCAGCAAAGTCAACAAGGCCATGGAACAGGCAGGTTGGCATTGCTAAAAATTCCTATTAAGTTCAATGGGAATGAAATTTAAAATCGAAATAAGCAGCTTGAAATCAAAAGCTATCACCGTAGTTAGCCAATCAGACCCAATAGATCACTCTTGGCTCCATCCATAGAAGCAAATTCTTGCTCTTCCTTTCAGTTCCTCTGGGCTTGGACCACTTAATGTGGATTAAGGCCCAAGATTAAGTGGAAGAGGAGGAAAGAATTATGATCATATGTTTTCATAAATTATCCACCATAGTGAGCATAAAAATGTGCTACGTTTGAATCACAGCTTACTAGGTCAGCAAAAATCCGGTGTATTATGTATTATGATTGGAAACGTTCTCATCTCACGAGAATGCAAGGGAGATTAAAAACACGTTTGTATGAAAGGGAAGGCGTGGCGCTACAAGGCAGCATGTTTGATGTGCACACTCTCGGATATTTGAGATGGAGGGATTAGATACTTTTTCTTCATTTCATGATCCATTACGATAAGCGATTCCCGACTGCATCAATCCACATACTCTACGTCACTATAATTACGTCCATTCTTTATAACCTTCTGTCCAAGGCGATAGGTTAATATTCCTGGGTAGGTACCTACGTGTTACGCCTACATCTCCTTCTCCACTGAGGTCGCGGAGGGGCGGATCAGCATTAATGGCGCCATCCGATTAGATTATACTTCCGTCTTACCCAGAACTATACATATAAGAAGGACTTTCAACACCCTGCCTTACCTTTGGCCAAAAATCTCGCCCGTTCTTTCTTCCCTAACCAGCCCCAAACACCGTCCGGAAAGAGCTTTCACATTCTCGCCGCCTGAAGGGGAAGGGCGCTGAGATCGCTTTGTATGCACGCGGACAGAGTTATATTGAAAAATATGGCTTTCCATTAAGGCGGCCCATTTGTCTTCATGTGAAATTCTCACACCGGTAATAAGTCCGAGATGGGCTTTAAATAATGGATGAGGGGTCGCTATAGAGGAAATGGGGCCGACCACGGCGACCTCCGAAGGGAGAGTGTGTGAAAACGGAATTAAAGCGACAAATGAATACACGGCGGCGCAGAAATCGGATTAGGTGCTTTATTCATCGCGGATTTCGCAGCGAGATGAGTTGTTGAAGCGTGAGTCCTCGCTTGTGAATCACCGCCATTAAGGAAATCGCGAGAGCTATTTATTTTAAAGTCCTCCCTAAAATTGATATAGGCTGTCGCCGTGGGGTGGGGGCGACGAGTGTAAGCTGGAGATCGACACGAAAGCAGATTGAAATTAATAATGATTCTCATGCAAACATTTTCCATGTAATGCAAGCTTGTGACTAGAATGCGTATTTAAAATACATGTGGAAACACTGAGTTGAGTTTACGTGGTGAGATCCCAGCACTTCAGTAGAAAATAATGTGGTTTGAGCATTTCAAAATTTTAGTTCGGTATTGTAATATTTCGAAGACTCTATTTCACATTTTAATTGGAAAACTTACGACGACCATTAAGTGAAAGGCATGGTCACAAGAAATGCAATATTTACACAATTAATTCAATTTCATTGAGAACTTGCGATAAGAAGTTCTATCATGAGAACGGATAATCACAATGTCAGTACCTACTATAAGCTACTAGAAGACCACTGGCGTCACCTGTTCTTAGGAAAATTCCCTCTAATTTTACTATTGATTCTGTCCATACCTGCAGCCAAATACGGCCAAAATATGAAAAAATGCAAGATATTATATATTCATATATACTATTTCTGCGACAGTAACGGTTTTTCACCATCTAAATTAAACGGAACACGAATTGTGGACATATAATATAACGAGTCGATAGTCGCTTGAACTCATCAAGCGGGTAATTTGAGGGTTGGGAGCATTGTTGTGTCACGTGTTTCCGAGTTATGTGCCCATAAGTTGCTTAAAAAGGAAACAAACTCATAATATCGTTTAAATGGATGAAATGCACGGAGAGTACGCTTTTTCGCCGTCAACAATACTTAAGGTCGTCTTAGTAACCACGATGGTATAAGCGTTGAGAGATTGCTTTGATTTTAATATTTACGTAATGGGGAGAAATAAATTAATAATGACAGGTGAAGTTATTTAAAAAGGCCGATTTTTTGTAATTTAGACCTTTTTCTATGATTGTAGCTACTCACACTCTGATAGTAAGGGTTTTAACCCAATAAACTTAAGCAATTTATAACAGATTTAAAAAAATAAAAGATCTGAGACCAATTAATACCAATACCCAGCCGCATATTTAACATATTTCTATTGGGCATTGTGAGGAATATACAGATGTACCCATTCACAAAATTTCTTTGGCCCAAATTATAAAGTAATCAAGTTATGCCAATTTTCGTATTTGCTATAATTATCGAATCGATCTTTCGATTATACTGACAACTGTACCGTAAAATCTGCAACGATATTGATTTTATTTCCAGTCTATGGTCATCTATTACATAATTCCTGGTCAACTTTGCCCTTGGATGTAAAATACTACATGCTATAGCAATTCGATATATTTAAAGAAAAAGTAGATTCGAATTATATCGAACGTGAGACTACATACATAGCATATTTCGATTGGGCATTGTGAGGAATACCATGATGTACCCATTCACCAAATTTCATTGGTCCAACGTATACACTTATCAAGTTATGCCAATTTACTATAAAAATCGAATCGTACTTTCGACTATACTGACACCTGTATTGAAAAATTCGCAATCCTATTGATATCTCTTCTACGGTCACTGCCTTATATCTGCCTTCTCAACTATCCCCATTCCAAATTTCACCTATATACTTATATTGGTGACGTAGATAGGGCGATTCGTGTATTTCTTACGGGGAATTGTTACAAAAAGATATACATTCATATTGATATATCTTCATTACGAAACATTACTCATCTAAATAATTTATGTGTGCGCATAATTCATTCCTTTCCTAACATATACTTAAAATTTTTATATCCGTAACTATGTAAATATGTCTGAAAAAGGGCTCCATCGAATGCTACCTTGTATCGATCATTACTTCGAGTCTAATCAGTCGATTCGCTTGATTTAACTTTTGTGGGATGAAACACATTAGCAGTTGTATTGTGTATGATTTTCAAGTTCAAAACTTGATCAACAAAAAAGTTATTAGCGATTGAAGCGTATCCAAGGAGATTGGAATCGATATAACTCGTGCATGAATCGATCGAGCGGAATGGTTATCATTGCAAATTTGACCATTTTAATAATATTATTACCCTGAAAATTTCATTCATCTAGCTTGAATAGTTGCTAAGTTATTCAAGATTGTATGCTCCACAAAAAAATGGCGACAATGATTTTTCGCGTGCAGGATATTTTTCGGAATTTTATTATGAATTAACCAAGAGGGTTACGGGGAAAGTAGTGTGAAACGTTAGGGTGCAAAGCACCCTGAACGGTTTTTCTAGGAGATTCCAAATTTTCATATGGCATATGTCTCAAGGCCGAAATCCGAGTTAGAAAATTCGCCCATTACGACAATGTAAAATCGAAATCGTTTATTCCTCGGAATTGTTTCGACATATGAAAATTCCAAGATAGCCAAAAAATCAACCAAAAAATTCTCTACCTTATAAGTCAAGGAAAATGTCGTGCGATTATTGCAAGTTGGTCAAAAAAATTCCTAAAGTTTTCCCATAAGAAAAGCATTGAAAGCGTTCAAACTATAATAAAAAATACTAAATATCAATTTGTTGCAATGGAAACCCAAACCAAACCAAATCAACCAAAAAATCTAGTTTATGTCCATTGAATATCATGTTCCTCGGACGTTTAAAAGTACAAAATTAAAGCGAATAAGTTTTAGTTCTATAAGGCTCCCATGTTAATTCAAGTCGATATATCTCGAAAATAAATCGACTTTTTCATGTTCTCAGAATTTTTCTCCCGACGAATTTTTTTTACTTTTACGTCCAATAAGCCATATACCCACACCTATCACAGTTTGGGCTGCGTAATTGTATCAATGAGTCAGTCAGTCAATGAATTTGCAGGTTTATATTAGCTTAATAATAATACAATACAGGCTGAACAATAAAAAATTATCGGATGTAATATTGTTGTATTCCAAATAATATATACAGCCATTGAGTGGTATATGGTAAAAAATAGTCAACTAGGAGAAATAATTACAAAATATGATAAAATTCAAATCATAATAGAAACAACAGATAGAGAAAAATGGCGTTTCCATTTTTAAACGTAATAAGTACTGATATTTTTTACTCTCATGCAGAATAGTACTTTTTATCACCTAAATATCATGTTATTATTATTTTTTTAATCAAATGTAGAACATGACTGGCTCCAACTGAATATTGTGCGTTGATTAGGTCGCGTGCATTATTACGTTATGAATGACTTCCGAAAAGCCATTCCACAGACCTATCCATCAAAATGTTTTCTACAACAGCTATCAGGATGAAATACGAAAAAATACTGACGCTATTGCAACTGCAGACATAACCGCTACCTGTTACGTTTCAACCACATTGCTGCTGTCTTTGACGAAGGTATTAGGTAGCTTGATTGCGTAATCGTAAACATAATGGGTTGTTAACGACTCTCTTAAACTATTAAAAAATGAAATTCCATCCGACCCCGAAGATCTACCATATTCAATCAATATTTTTGGAAAAGTAAGTAATGCATTTTGGACTTAAGCTCGTTAAAAAACGAGTAGAATAATTTCCATCTCTGAGTACTTTATTCACCAAAATTCGGGAAATATTTTGGTGACAATAATTTATGGCGGTCCGTAGCATAATATTTTTAGTCAAATGCCTATTTTGCATTTACAGCATAATGCAAATTAAAGTGAAAAAAATTACGACACATAATCACATTATTTCACGAAAACTACCATAACAGATATTTTACAACCTTTCATATGCCTAAACAAATTGTTCAACGCAGACAAAAGTCAGTTTTATTCCATCAATAATTAAAATAATATATAATTTACAACGACTTACAAACAATTTTATCGAAAAATGTTTATGAATGCCACATTTAACAGACAACATTTATTTCTACCAGTTATTATATATAATGGGGTCGATTGATAACTAAATGGCGAAAAAGTAGTCCAACAAAGTGTGGAGGCTTTAGGATTTATAATTAAAAGTGGTCCAAGAAGGTGCAATGTGAGACAAAAACACAGTGGTGATAAAGTGGACATCCCCACTGAGTGGCGTTCTTTGAAAAGCGAGAGCGCTGAGAGCGCTGGTTCCACTCCCCCAACGCCATTCATTGCTACTTGCATTTTTGCTACCAAGCTAATATCGTCGACAATAGTACATACAATCGGCCCTCGGTGCGGAGGGAAACACCTCTTTTGGCGTTTAAGAGATCAGACAATAATCTTGGGAAATGAGGTTAGGGCAATAAGAGGAATTGGCGAAATATTGACTCGCATGATAAATAGTTCCGTAACTGTATATGTTTTTTACAGATTGCTCGCAACGAAATGAGAAAAAAGTAGTGAAAAATGCAGCATTACTACGAACTGAAGAAGGGGTAGAAACAAAGAGAAATATTTAATGTCATTTACTCCACACACGATTAAAATTATCATCGCTCTTTTGCTATAAACTAGAAGGAACTAGAACGCAATAAAAATATTTACACGCATCATAAAAAAATGATTTCGGAAAATCTATTTAAATTGTAATAGAGATTTTACTCGAAATTTGATGTAATAATAGAGATAAATGATTTCCAACGAAAAAATCATGTTTAATGTTAGCTAAACTCCTTATATGAAAGAAAAAAGCTGATTGTATGAAAATATGATCAACCATTTTGTATAAAGGCAAAAAAGATCTCTCGATACTCAATGATCTTGTACAATAAACTCATAAATTACATTATCTAACAGATTCTTTTTGGCTTTTCAGAGAGCAAATTCAGCTAGTCGTAAAACAAGAAGCACTACATATCTACACATCTTTGAATCCGACTTTAACTGTCCACCTGGATATGTATGCCTCCGAAGACAGTGTGTCATACACTTGTGATAAGAAGTTACCCACCAGATGAAGTTTGCACGTAGTTAGTCTGCAATGTAATACGAGATAAAATTTTACTAAAACTTCTTTATTATCATGATGACGTGCCCCACATACTGATTAACACAATAGATTTTCTTATAATACTAATATAAGCCCCAGATATTATATAATACATAGTTAACGGCATCAGCCCCTTAAACATGCTTCCTCTAGAGAATTGGAATTTCATTGAATCGTTTTATTAGCTATGATAAGCCTCCTAATCTCCATCAGTAGTCTAATCCGAAGGCTACCTTGAATAGGTGAGCATGGTGCTCTTTCAAAGCTACGCAGGCTCCCTTTTGCTTATTTCATACACTAATGGCTTCTGCTGACGATTTGACTTTAAAATACCCTCATTTGCTGACGGCGCTGTAATATACCGCGAAATCAGTGATCACTTTGACTTTGAAAAACTATCATTGGATTTAAATAACGTTCACTTGTGGAGCCACGAAACTTAATCTGAGAAGATGCACGGGATGCAAAACTTCTTGCGAGGGTGGTCCAACTATCCCCATGCCGAAACTGCGGATGGTATAAACATAAAGACAATAGACGAAGTGAAGTACCTGTGAGCTACGATAACTTCGAACCTATCGTGGGGGACGCATATTAGAAATATTAGCGGCAGAGCACTGAATAAGTTAGGATTACTCAAGCGTAGTGATTTTCGGATGAGAAAGGAAAGGAAAGGTGCAATTTCGCACTCGTCCGACTGCACCTTAAATGTACAGCGTATGGGATCCGGTGCAGAAAGATTTAATCCGCGAACTGAACAAAATACAAAGGAAGGGTTCAAGTAGCGGTTCGTCAAAAATCGGCGTACATACAGCGTTACCCAGATGTTAAGCAAATTAGGCTGGGAGCCGCTGGAGACTCGGAGGCTGCGCGCTAGGCTTAAATTGATTGAACAATTGAGAATGGATATCTTTAAGAGAGACACGAAGAACATAATATTAGAGCCACACTACATTTCCAGGTCTGACTGAAGCGATAAATTAAGAGAGATGTTTTGCCGAACGGATAGATATGGGAGTTCGTTTTTATTCGGAACCATAAAGGAGTGCTATAAAATAAATGCTAGTTGTAATCTTGTTTGAGCATTTACTTTTTATATGTAGACGGATGGTGTCCTAACACCCCTTGCCACACGCGTTTTTAGGCGGCTAGCAGAGGAGTGTGTAGATGTGGAAGCCACGTGTATGTGGAGAACAAACACTGATTGGCAAAATGGCCCTCGGACTTCTTGGGTTGCTCGACAGCTCAATGCGGAATGTGAACCCGGCAAAGCCAAGCAACCCACCCCTGAGCTGCAATCCTCACATTAATGGCTTCACTATATATAATCATTAGACAGAGAAGTGCTGCTCATATTTTCCGAAATTCATTATGAAAATCTTGCGAAATCTTGTGTGATTACCCAGAGCTGATGTCACTATTGCGTTGTAGAAACATGAGCCTGTTCATAAATTTACCGTTTGATTAAAAGATAATAGTTTTCCGCAAAATTGAGTGTTTGAGGATCATAAATAAATTAGAAAAAACGAAGCATTAAGGAGGTGGAAAAGCAGAATTAGCAGCGATGGACGATGTGAGAAATAGTGTTCATTAGAATAGGGCATGCGCGCAGGAAGGTGTCCCCGAAGGCATCTCCAAAAGTGCACGCCTACCGAATGCTATGTAGACGTTATTTAAGTCTATAAAAATGAATGCAAATCAAATTTAATTTGAGATCAAATTTCTTGAAATCCATGTCATCAAAAATCAATAAAATACCAAAAATATCCATCTCCACGGACACGAACGGAACCTACACTCGAAAACATTAATCCATTAAAGGCCATCCCCTTTCCAAAGCCACGAATTTTATCCACCAGATGTCACACACTTCTTTAACGATTCGCGAATGACTTACCTAAGAGAGGGAATCTATTCTTCCATTATTCATACGCCACACTGCAGAAAGTAAACTTCCTACCATACTGTGACTATAGAGCAAAATTAAGAGTGAAACAAAAATATTAAAAATGTACTGGAGAGAGCGTAAACGGCAGGGCTGAACAAACCAGATATTCCGGCGACGCGAGGCACTGAAGAAAGTGGCGGACCTTAGGATGAATGCAGGGGGGGTCTTCATCGACTGCTCCCCGAGGAGGCGAGAACAGAGGGTTGACTGGCGTCCCTCCCACAGCAGAGGGAATGGGTTGCTGTGGACAGCACCAGCTCTCTGTGAACTAGGGAGGGCGTGAATAGGGCGTGGAGTTCAATGGACAGAAATTGATCCAGCACACAAATTGAATGACGCGTAGCATACCTTTCGCAGTATGGAGAACGCGAAAGCAATAACGAAATCATTGCGAAAACAATACGGATGCAGATATAATGAGGAAGAACACAAGACAAATATTAATTACTATATCTCTCGAATAGCCTTAATTCACATTGCTCCGAAGGGGTTTACTTACAAAGAACCTATATCATGAAAAACTATTCCGAAATATTATTTCAATTAAAATATAGGATGAACTATAGGAATTTGATCGTTCAAAGTCAACAATTACGCCGAATTTGCCTTGCGTTCGCCGCTTCCCAAAAATTTCCGAAGCCCTTCCAGCGTGATAACGAAAGGACCACCAATAAATGTCTTTTCTTCGACAAAAAAAAAAAACGCCGCAATTCCTCCCCTTAAATCTTTCGGCATGCTTTTGAGGAGGGCAGTTTAGGAGACATTATTCAGGGTGCACTAAAGACATGCCCGCGTCTCAGCGCTCCTTACATCAACAGAGCTTTGCGTTTAGCGAGAGCTCACGCTCCTGTTAAATTCTAGTGCGGTCTCGGCGAGTTGTAGGAGTAATTCACCCTTTCTAGAGAGCAGTGGAATTCAACACAAAGCTGAAACTTTCCTTTCTAGTGTGGTCTTCATATTTTCGCGTTCGAAATAAAACTGTTTAAATACCTAAAAGCCATTATGAGAAAAAAAATCTCTCCTGACTAATCATGCTGAAATTAACATTAAATAATACTTCATCGCCGCATGATGAAAATGAAGACCAAAAAATATAATGCCTCCATCGAGACGCAAACCCTGGACCCCGCAGCGGAAGATTACGACGCCCATCATTACAACCGCTGACCCACCTATCGGATGGGAAGCTATTTTGGAAATATATATTAGGATTTTTAAAAAGTACCGCATGAAAATTTATTAATTACAGCCAAACTATGGCGCATTCAATGAACCACTTTAGTTCCAAGATACGTCTGCCGTTCCGAAATCTTCGCCCTTCTATCACGTACAGAAAGGCACCCAACCTGCGCAACATATTTCGATCCACCCGCCCTTCTCTCCCCCTCCTTCTTCTCCATCCTCCTCCCAACCATGCAACCGCCCAAGATGCAAGCGCTGCTTCTTATTTCCCTCCACCTTCCCACCAGTCATCAACAAATCTTTCTCATCTCCCTTCAGAACATTCTTTAATGCCGCCTACCGACTATCCTGCAATTTCTTCCCTGCCTACTACATTGGAGAATGCACCGCGCCGTTCTCTATCCGAATGATCAACCACCGCCACTCCACCGAGTCCCCTCCATTCGTTGAGCGTGTTCCCAAACACACCGCCTCCCACAATAGTTACTTCGACCAGTGATTTTCCCTTTCCTTCATCGAAATTATTCCAGAAAAAGCCACTAGCGTTGAGGAGAGAACCCGTGAATTGGCGCACATCTGGGTGGAAAAAGCATTCAAACCGCTCAGGCTGAACATCGCTAACTAGACATTTCCCCCTCCCCTTTCCCCCACCTCCCCTTCCACCCCTTAATCCCCCTCCCCTCACCTCCACTGAAGACCTAAGTCCCGCTGATTGGGAATGTTGGGCCACCCCACCGAAACGTCTTGCAGACATTTTGTGATTGTTCCCTTTTTCTGTCTCTCTATATGTGATCGTCTCGTTATTTATTTATTTAATCTATCTTACTACATACGTAATCTATCGATAGGCTGTCGTAGGTACTACGAATTTCTTAGAATAAGTCTCATTCTATTTCCATGTTGAGTGCAAAGTTTGGCCACAGAATTCTTCTGTTATTTCAAGCGCAACACTCCGTCCGCCGGATGGGACGTTAAGACGTGGTCCCCTTGACGCCTTTCGTTAAGAGCAGGCTAATGCCGACGCCGGGTTTCTCTTCACCCTTCCTTACCTACCCTTCCCTCATGGCGCAAATGACCTAAGCTGTCGGTCGCCTCCTCCAAATACCATAATATATCTATTAATCTCAAATATAGTGCCCAGGAATCAACCGCAAAGCTATCGTCTATTGATCAGCGGACTTCTATCACAAAAAAGGAATGATACAATATTCCTATCAGTAAACCAACCTGGAATAAGATAAAAAATGGCATTCGGAAGTCTCATCTGAATTATAAACTCCAATTTGCTGAGTAACGAAATGGGGAATCATAATGGTGCTTTACGCCTCGGCATTGAGCCCCAATAAGGTCAGGAGTACGAGAAAGAGAGAGAATGGCTGTTGAGGCCGAGGAGCCCTTATTGTGGAGCGCACGGCTCCACCGTGACAAAGAGGAGATGCAGGGCACACGCGCGCTGGATCCATTTACTCTGCGCTCACCTGTCGCCGGCTACGCCCGATACCAAATGAAGATATATCGAGGGCAGAGGCCGCGACCCAGGTTGATGGCGTCCAAAACGCCAACCCCGCTTTTATTGATAGATTAGCGTAGGGATATTATGCAACGCAAGCAAAAATAAGCGTGGAGGGAACGGCTTCTTTTAGATGCCTACGATCAAAGTTAAAGAGCAGATAATAATTCTGATGCCCAATTATTCAAGTTCCCAAATTGTTTCCGTGATTTATTTTAACTTGAACTTATTCAAATTTCTCTACTCATTTCCTTAGTACATGAAAAGAATTCCGCGATTTCTCCTTGCGATATTCAAGAATCAATGAGTACTTCGCATGATCAATTCTTCAGGCTATTCTGTCTCAGGTTACTTTCTGTTAATATTCTCAATAGGATGGTGAAAACATATCAAAATGCGTCCTGATAACACGGCCCCCAAGCCTAGTTTGGCACACAGTTGCAGTCTTCTTAGATGGCTACATTTTGAGGCACGACAGCCTGATGAAAATAATTGTAGAATGATGGGTATAAGGGAAGAAGGGCAAGGGACGGCCTCGAATGAGTTACATAGGAGAGGTTATAACGGACGTAAAAGAGAAGAAATACGTCGCTATGAAAAGGCTAGCGCATAGGAAAGAGGAATGGAGAACTGCGTCAAACCAATCTTAAAATTGTTGAGTATTGATATTGATGACGAGTAAAAAATTAAATATAAAACTCAGTATTTTCAATTTCATGCCGCTTAGCCCATTACGTCGATGCACAATACGCAAAACTTGCAAACGAGTACATACTCGCAGATGTATATGATGAAGCTCCACTCTGTCGTCTGACTATCTTTGATTTGCATTGGTAAACAATGGCCTTCCATCGAAGTCCTGTCAGCGAGAAGTGATTTATTTCTACGAAAATGAGAGAAAATTGATCCTTATGGCCGTCTAATAGCCGCATATAAATTATTTATGCTCTACATAGCAGAATCCAACGCACCTATCATTTATTCCTGACATTCTTGTGTCCCACGACGGGGAGGCAAATTATGTATTCAACATTCTTGGATATCTTTGCGGGTCACTCGGATATTGATATTTTTATCCAACAGAACAATTATTAGGCCATTTTTTCCAAAACTTTCCCATTGTTGGAAGGGGTATCAATGTATTTGAGCACTAAACGTATGTTTTATTTATTTCCCTTTAAGCCCACTCCGGCTTATTCACAAAATATCTACTCTATGCCATGGATGGGATATCTAATTTGCAGCAAAATTCTAATGTCTTCCTCATCTTTATTCATAGATATCCCTTACGCAGAAGGAACGTAACTTTGAATTGCCTATTAGTCGCTATCAATCGTATATGGCGGTAGCTACCCTCCCTCCCCGTATATTTTGTCTGGGCAGTCTATCGGTAAAAACCAGGCGAAAGCTGATCGCTTAATCCTCATATATTATAAGAAAAATTGGGGAAGGGAAGAAAATAACGGGGGAGGTGATGAAGGTTGAGAAAATAAGGACGTAGTCTAGAAAAGGGTAGCTAATAGTGGAATTGCTGAGTAGAGCTTCGCCAAAACATTGCGATTGTTGACCGGTGATAACGAATCATTAACTGTTATTAACTGTGATACAATTTAAAAATTTTACTTAAAATCGAGCAAAAGCCCCACAAAGCTATGATCAGCGCATAGAGAAATAATTGAAAAAATAAATTAATCATTACGTTGAAAACTAAACTGGCTTGCAGACAACGATTACCATTAAATCCTTGCGTTTTAATGTGTAGCTTCTAATAGAATGGCCGTTTATTCTTAGCCCTTGTTATTTTTATATAGGAAGCGTTACGAAGAATCATTAAAAATGCCGAGACAAAACTTAACAATAATATTTATCTATTTACGTACAGTCAAATAAATTGCCAAAATATTTTAGCCATAAGTCACATATTCTAGACCTTTTTTTCAGGGTTTTCAATATCACCTAGTTTCAGATTTAACATGACTTGAAGTTGGTATTACAATCAATTGATAACGACGTGAATTATTCCCGTGGCTGACGCAGAATTGATGGAAATAGGTTTCATACAGTGCAATGCTGAATTTTTCAAGATGAAGTGGACGAATCAGAAAGCCTAAAAAAATGTGACGGAAGAAGCTAGAAGCGGCCAGATAATGAGATATGATGGCCATTTTGACATTGCAATAGGCAACATAAACGACAATGAGAGACCAAGTGGAAATAAGCAAGGATCAGCCAATGAAGGACGTGAAAACTATTTAGCCATGTGAAGAATGTGGAATTTGAGAGCTGCGCCAAACCTATCTTACGATTGTTCATCTACGATAATGAAAAATTCACTTCTATTTACTCCAACTATTGACGCTGGAGGCTCAACGAAGAGTGCTTGGTGTTAACGTTGTAAAGTATAATTTTCTCTAAGGACCTGACTGGGATGAATGCATTGAAATACGCACAATTACCACAGAAACCGCGAAAGAAAAGAGGAGGAAAAGGAAAGAAGACTTTTGATGAAATATGAGGAACAGATTGATGATTCATACGAAAGACGGGAATAATATTCATATAAAAATGTAAATGATCGGTTAATCAACAGTATTTTTACGTAAAACAAATCACAGCAGGCCAATGAAGATGGATCATCAACCGCAATACTTAATATATTTCAGATTGCTTTTCACTAATAGAAGCCTAAGTCCCGGATGGCGTTCAAACTAAGGGGCGAAGCGACGGCCATTGAGTAAGTTATATCCCATATGACCAGATCACCAGAATATCACTCCCAAGCATATATTGCATTAATTAATTTTTTAAATTTACTCAGCAAACTCGTTGAAAAATACGATTTAACAAATCACAGGACTTGAAGGCTAGACTAAACTAGATTTAAATTACCAACTATTGAAATTTTCATAAAAGTTCATTTCCATAGTTTTCTTGAGACCTGATGATTTGTTTTGTTTTTGCCTCCTCAAATGAAGCATTCCCTCCGTGGCAACCGCGCCGCGCTCGCCGGCTTGCATAGCAACGAACGAATGAATCAACGCGACATGCCCTTGATTCCCGAGCACGTGCGGCCACGTCCATCTGCAAGGGGGTCCACAAACGACTGGGGCGACTCCAACGTGACTCACGGAATTCATCCGAAGCCGAATGGCGAAAAATAATTTGTGGCTGAGCTGAGAGAAGTGGACGCGCGGGTTCAGGGTAGCCGCTCATGTATCTGTTCTCTGACTGCTCCATTATTTCCAAACTCATTTCACAAGTTTCCAGGGAATTTGATATTGTGCACTGAATGAAATACAAATCCAGGACTTCAATAAACATTGAATCGAACAATAAAGTGTTTTTCATTATTAATATTCAATAAAAATAACTAGCGATGAATGAAGTATGAAAACACTCTCAGCGTAATAGTTTAGGCGAAGGGCATTATGCCAAAAGAATTTTTTGCTTACAGTGGGAAATTAAAACGGAAGTGAAGTAACAATTCATCAGAAACTATATTTGAGGAATATTCCTGTAGAGAATAGAGGCATGGACTATGACATAGAGAATAGAGACATGGACGGAGAAATCAAGGGTGAAAGCATTGCCAGAAAAATAATGAAAATCAAATGATAGCATAAGAATAAAAACATATCAATTGAACCAAAAACGTTCTAAAATATCGTCAACACAGAACCATATTGGAGCTTTAGGACTCCAGTGGCTTTTTACTCTGGGTGGGATCACCTTCAGAAAACAATCGCTTAACTGTGCATATGCTGAACAGCTAAAATGCTTTCTAAAATTAACTTTGATACATAAATAATATAAATTGATGGTACAATAAAAATGGAATTAAAGTTAAATTAACAACATTTAAAAAGTAATATGGATTGAAAATACTTCTATGAGATACGAGGGTAGCCTTTTAAGTGTCGGGAACAGAACGTTCCTTATCACCTGGCAGCTATAAATGGTATTAATAAACAACTTTTTGTGTTGGTTAATGCCCATGCAAAGTTTCATTAGGATCGGCCTTATAGTTTTAAAACGGTGGCGAGTCAAAGCTCCCAAGTCGCTGTGCGAGATGGAATTAAGTCATGAACAGTACCGCACCATAATTTTCTATAACTTTCGACGAACTCTCACCCAGCAAGAATGTGTTGCTGAACTTTTTGTTGTTTTTGGCGAAGAAACGCCATCAAAGACAACTGTTTATCTCTAGTATGCAGAGTTTCACTGAGGACGCTCTAGCCTCAGTGACGAACCGCAAGAAGGGCGACCAAAAACGGCCGTCACTCAAGAAAACGTGGATGCTGTACGTAATATGATTATGGAAGATCGTCATGTTATATACCGTGAGATTACGGCATCATTGAGCATCTCAGGGACCTCAGTTCAAAAGATCTTACTCGAAGAGTTAGGTGTTAAAAAATTGGTTTCCCGCTGGATACCGCACCTCCTCACAAAAGAACAGAAAGCAGCTCAAGTCAAATGGTGACGAAATACTCCACAACGATTCTCATCAGGGGCATCGAAGCACGTCCACAACATTATAAGTGGTGATGAATCATGGATCTATAGCTACGAGCCTGAATCATTCATCAACGTTCATTAGGAAGCAATCACATGAATTTAAACACATAGTTGTTGTTAACTAGCTTAATTCAAGTTTATTTGATACAAACTATTTGCATATTTGAAAACACATACTTGTACACAAATCTCTTATCAAGCATCGAAGCATTACAAGAACTTATAATTACCTTTAGTAAAATTTGTCTTCATCATGAGTAATTTATCAACTAATGAGTAACTAATCAATAAACAATCAGCTTAAAAACGAACACTTGAGCGACGGTGCACTAAACACGATTTACATGGTTGTCACTCGTTATTATCTTGAAGATACATACTGAATTGATTATTACTAATACTCTTATCGTATTAAATATAAAGGGTAACCTAGATAAAAAGAATCCTTCTTTGTAACCAATTTACCTCTGCTAGTCGATGTAATTAACCTATTTTCGTAAAAGTCTTTCCAAATCCTCACAAACAATAATTTCTCCACTGAGTCCGCTTTAATAAAAGTTACGGACGACTTACGCTACAACATAGATAAAAAATTGATAACAGTGCTGGTTTCATTCGATTTTAGCAAGGCATTTGATCGAGTAAATCACACCATCCTACTTGATAAACTAAAAAACTTGATTTATCGTGCTCTGTGCTAAATTGGTTCCAATCTTAATTAGTTAACCGCTATCAAGCAGCGAGAGACAGCCAGGAAAATCTCTCAACTTGGGCAACAGTCACCGCTGGTGTACCCCAAGGTTCAGCCCTTGGCTCCCTATTATTCTCTGTGTGCATAATCGACCTTTCCATTTGTCTAAATCACACCAATTACATGCTCTATGCTGACGATCTCCAAATTTACCGCAGTTTTTCGCCCTATGAAATTGACGAGGCCGTATCAAAAATTAATTAAGACATTAATAGAATAATCGAGTGGGCCACTCGTCACGATTTCATCCTAAATACAAGTAAAACTAAAGCTATCATCATCGGTTGTTCTAGGATGATACGTAACATTAATCTCACTACTACTATCAATATTGTGGTTAACGCTTATCATATTCCAGTAACGTGCATAATCTAGGGATTACGTTAACTGCCAACTTTTCCTGGGATTGTCATGGAAATCGTCAAATCGTCAAATACCGTAGAGTATACCTTATGGGATTCTTTTTGTTTGCTTTATTTAAAAACAAATCACCGGGATGTCTGTATGATTTGTTGCTTAGTTGTCGCTCTGTCTCTACAATGTTATCTCTACAATGTCTCTAATATGTTATATGTACTTCCCTGGGCATCGCACGACTGTTTACAGTCAATCTTTTCTCGTTACCGCTTGTCGGATTTGGGATAAGACGCCAATTGATGTGAAAAATTGCACACTTATCTGTCAAAACCTTAAAACTAAAAAATTATTATAATGATTATTTACTATCTCGATAATAGCTTAAGTTGCCCTATTTTTTTAAAATTTGTGTTCTGGCTATTACGGTTCATTTTTTTTTGCTGTCGCATTTTTTGTTTAGTTAAGAATATGTCACTTTTTGTTAATGTTAATATAAAATACGGCTTGGAAAATAGCTCAATTTGCCGTTTTAATATTTCAATATTTCATGCATTTTCTATGATCGGTTATGTCATGAAATGGAATATCATTGTAATCATTTATATGTTATTTAATACAATATGCTAGCAAAATGTAATTTATTTTAGGTATGTGATTTAATATTATTTTTGTTCTTACGGAATTTTTCCTGAACATTAGGTATTTTTCTATCTTTCTATCTTCTATCTTCAAACAATCCCCTTTCTTTGTTTAACAACGCCTTGGCACACAACATTTCGCAATGTGCACTCTGGCTTTAAAACAGCAATTGTTTTCGCTAAATTTACGTTTGAGCCCCTTCATCTATCAATTTTCAATTCACTTGCTCGCTCTGACATCAATAGATACCTTGCCGTGACGTCACGCGTGAGCGCTCCGATGACGTGTTTTCTAGAAGCTAATGAAGAAGCATTTTTAAAGACTCATATCTCAGCTAAAATACATTATTCATCCTCGAATTTTCGCTGAGTACATTTGAGGTAGGGACCTTCTTATACTACTACTTAAAACAATTGTGAATGTTCCCGATTACATTGCGCTGGAGAAAGCACAATTAAGATAGCAATATTTGAAATGTTACGTTTCCACACCACTCTTGCCCTTGCGATTGCGCATAAAATATTACTTAACTACTAAAGTGATAAACATAAAGAACAGGACGGTCAAAGTTCTTCCATTAATATATAACAAGAGATGAAGAGTATTTCGGATGTTCCAGTGATATAATCTGAATTCAGAAATTACGTGGCTTCCCCAATGGAACCACGTCAAGTTCTCACGCCTTCTCGAAGCCAGACATTGCGCGCGAGTGTAAGCAGTGAGAAATATATTCCGCAAGCGTATCGGTAACTAACACACGATTTTCGGTTCTAAAGATGTAGATATCAATACACTGCTGGCGAAGAATAGGAAGGAGAAAAATTTCAACCTCCCTCCTTCTTCACTTCCTATCTTCTTTTCTTGCACAGCTCGAATGTCGACGGGGTGGTTTTAGGCTTTTGAAGATAAAAGAGCATCGCATGAGGGCACGTGGGCCGCCTTTTCATCGCCCGACCGCAGCTCTCCTCCTACAGGCGGCAGCACCAGATCCCAGGCCGCATTCGCCCGTCGAATGGCGCGTGCCTCGGGAGTCTAATGGCAGTCCGTGGCCACGCTGCGTGGGAGAGGGCTTTGAGGATAGGCGCCCAGTCACGCGTGCACATTGTGGCGATCTATCGCTTAGTACCTTCGATTGAGGGTGGAGGGGCAAGGACGAGAAGGCTGGGTAGGGAATGCAGTCATTTGTGGGTGGCCTCCGGTCCACCCTCCTCCGCCGGGCACCAGCGCTATTACGGCTCCCGCAAGCGACAGATATTGAAGCCTGGCTCGGCTTCTTTACTACCATCAAAGCATTAGTGGTTGCCGTGGTAACTAGGGTGACTTATATCCAGTCGAATATTTTGAACTATCAACAACTATCCCTCCGGATATAGACGCGTCGAATTTGTCAAAATTCTTTCCATTTGTAATCAATAAAAAACAACCGCAAGCGTGATGATTGATGTATTTTTCACTTCAGTGAAGAATTAAGAGCCGAATCCTTCTTTGGTGCTGATAAGGTTTAATTAGCCAATATTCACGGAAATATATCTCTTTACTTATCGCGATGCAAAGCAATAACAAAGACTATCTATCATACATGGGGAAATGAAATTACATGCTGATGTTTTATACAAATGTTTGACATGCTATTAGTAATCATATGGCCACATAAAAGCTATACAAGAGCAATTCGCTTTTTATGTTGTCAATGATGAACTAGCGTTGATAATGTTATAGCATTGTTTTATGATCTATGCAAATAAATTTATAGGTTAAGGAAAGAAAGGGATAGGAACATATAAAAGAAAAAGAAAGAGGACAACGGTACTGTGGTGGATGGAAAAAGCAGGAAAATCAGCGGTTAAAATGCGGCGTAATGTGCTGGCATGCCTTGAAGTGCTTAAGCAGAGAGGCTAACGTTTTGTTTTGAGGTGCCGCACGTCGCCGAGCCGTGCGCAAGGGCTTCAATCCAGCATTGGTGCGCCTTTTACGAAAGCGACGTGACAGCCATATGGAGTGCCGGCCCTGACGGACACCGCTCGCGATAGGAAAGGGTCTCCACCACTCCGTTTCCGTTTAGTTTTGGAAACACGTTGCCCTTGGAGACCATTGTGGTGTGCGGCGGAGGGAACCCAGAGGGGGATTAAACTCTTCGCATTTAAAGGCTGCATGTGTTATCATCGCGTGGTTGAGGTTGGAAGGGCGTGCGGGAGATGTATAAGCAGCCTCAGATTGGGACGAGGCTGTTCCAAGATCGATATCTAGCTCATGGCCATACTTCATGCGTGCTTCCACGGACGTTCATACAAAATATTTCGATCAAATTAGGGTGTCTTCATGTGTGCTATGGGCACGGTGGAGAAACTGACGCATGGAAAAGTTACATGGAATTCCCGAAGTTCGATAAATGTAGGGTATATAAAACAAATTTTTTCAAAAACAGGTTTCCTTTTGAAAAATTGGCGTCTCTTAACGGCGTAAATTCATGGTATTTCATTTTTATATTTTTCATCATAGGATTGAATTTGCAAGACTTTATTCGGTAAATATCGTAATAGTTTTATGTATTTTAAAGATAATTTAGCTCTTCAGTAGAATTTGGTTTTCAAAGGAGCACAGGCAGGTATCATGCAATGAATTTTCTTAATATTGCGCTGGGAGCCATTATTTGGAGTAAATATCAAGCTGAAATTGATGTTTGCTAGATATTTGAAAGTAATCGAATAGATAATTAGTGTACCCATAGAAGCTATGAATCATAGAATGTCTTAAGGGCCAATAAACTACCTTGTTGACCATTTTGCTATTGTTTTGAAAGACGATAACATAACTAGGTATATGGCGATTGAATGAGGAATGAAAATTCATAAGAATTAATAATTAATAAGAATGCAAATATTTGTAAATATGTCATCAACTGTTATGACAGCGATTGCAGCGACGCTGCGAAATGTATTCAAATAAGAAAATCTTATTATAAAACCTCTAAAAACGTCTGACCTCGAAATATAGAGCATTTTGCTGAAACAGGAAGGAATATTTTGAGTTAAATTGGAAAATGAAAGAGCATTAACCAAGCTACACATAAATATTAGCAGAGGAATTGGTTTCGACGTTCTATTTTGTCTGCAATGTCATCGAAGTACGAAGCAACTTCAACAGATGCACTACTATAGTTATTTAAGATATTTTTATCATTCATAATAATAATCGGACACCAAAATGGAATTTATCATCTTGAAGCTAATATTTAGTTTGTTAACAAATTCTCGGAAATCAAAGATCTAGATCACCGAATTGGCTTCACTAGGCTTAGTTAGTTTGGTTTCATGATGACTTAATTTGGTGAAATACCAATTTCAAGTACCACTGACATGAATTAGAAACTAAATTTCCTTGCATTTAAAAGGTAAAAGAAAGTACTAGACTTATATTAATGCCAAATTTTATTCAAATATTTTACATGGTCTTTCAAGTTAGGATGGCCAATAACGGAATTATAGGTAGTCAAACATATCACTTTTCTTTTCAAGAAAGATAGATTTTTGTTCTAGTGTCCCTTATTAAAAAGATTTACAGTCACAATCAAAATGCTCGCGAACAGTAACAGTCTCCAAAAACAATTGTTTAATATTTTATAATAATGATAGCACTGAAAGTGAATCAAGAATTGATTAATTGCATGAATAAACGGCGAAAGGGTTTGGATACTTTTCACGGAGAAATAATGAACGCACAAAACAATATGTATTGGTTAGTGGAGGACCAAAAAAGAATAAAAGGCTGCGTGATGATATAGCTACATGGTAGCCTAAATTAACGAAAGAACTTTACATATTATTTCGAACTTGTTATGATTGAACGATATTGATAGTTGAAGTAAAAATGTACATTCTTGTTCATAGTTGCTGCATTGCGTGGCAGAGATTAGTATTAGTATCAAATTAAGGTTCAAACAGAAGAATAAAAAACATGACACAATCCTCAATGTCCATCTTATCCGTGACCATGAGTAAAGGATACTACGAAGAAACTATCCAGGGTCCCTTTAATTTTTCTTCTTGGGCATAGTTTTGGTTCTCATCAGGATAAAAATCGATCTTTCCACTTTATTCGTCCGGTCAGGCCAACTAAGCTTTTGGCGAACGCAGCAACTGGTGCTGAAATCGACGAATGTTGTTTTCAAACATATCCAGTCGCAACGGATCGTTTTCGCAGTCCAGTTTCCTGTTCAGTGAGCGTTGCTTTCTGACCTTGAACCCATTTTCACAGAGATATCCATCGGGCGCATTTTACTGCCACTCGAGCGATGCCGCCACATTCGATGGCCGTCCGAGATAAGGGAAGGGGAAGACGGTGGTGTGCGCTAGCCACCCCAAGACGGAAAGAGTGAAAAAGTGTCAAGTCATTTAACCAATGGAAATAACCAATCCAACGAAACCAGTCTCCAAAAAGGAATTCTCATCTTTTTCATAATTTCATAATGCACATTTAAAATTATTGGCAGATTCCCTTATTACCATTTACCAATTCTATTTTTATTTCTCATAAAGTTATTGAAATAAACTACCAATTATATTGCCTTTATTAAAATTTGTGATTTTAGTGCATGATAGATTCTGGAAACTATTTTTTTTGCATCGATTATAGACAATATGCTCCAACATATCGTCGTTAGCAATATCATGACTTTCTTGGACAGTCGTGACTTCCTATATGGCTTTCAGCACGACTTCCAAAAAAGGTAGATCATGCGAAAGACATGCAAACACACACAAGAGGTATCTTCATTATTTTCCAGTTCACACTAATACAACCGGAATAATTTGCAATATCATTGCCATTGGAGATATAGCAAGTTGTCTACCGAGCCGTTCCAATTCACACATGGACTGGTGAGGTTCCTTGCACACACAACTTGATTTTGAACATTCGGCCGCTAGAAAATCGGCCGTAAAATTTCATCGGTGGAGCGCTCTTTGTACATACGCCGGATTTTACCGATCAAACGATCACTTGCTTGGTTGTCGTGGTGAAGACTTTTTATCGGTACCGGCTTGAGGCCGGTCTCTATCCCATGGCCTCCAATGGTCCACCATAAGAATGTGGACGACCGTTAACAACCGACCGTCCAAAATCGGAGTTTGTGCAAAGAACCTAAAGTCTAACGCTACGACAGCCGGTTGCCATGGAGATCATTATTTTTTCCGCAAGCAAATTCTTGTTACAGCAGTTTCTGCAATGAGGCTTTTACAAACTGTGAACTTTCAAACGGTGACTGAATTCTGCGGCGCCTTCGAACCCCTCCTCATCACTGCTGAAAGCCGCAAGAGGGCGGCCGCAACGGGAACGAGTTTAACAGTCCTTGATGGCTTTTTGAGTACTCAAATAGTCACCTTTTCAACTTCCACTCTCGCCCAATTCAAGGAGTAACAAGTGATACTACTTGCGTTACATAGTTTCATATCAAATAGCTACTGCCAACCGTCTTTACCAACGCTTGTTTTATTGCACGATACCTAGTTACACCCATCATATGAAATATGTCAACAATAATTACCCTGAACATTTTTAAATCACTATTCCTTGTCTCGCATACAACCAAAGGCTCATAGAAAAAATAAGTTACTGGAGTAGTAGGGTACCAGGGTAATCTAAGCCCATTTAAACCTTTTTGTTATCAACGACAGGAATAGAAACAGCGAATTATCGGCAAACAGGTAAGTAGTTATGTTAAAGAAGCATTCCTAACCCATATCCCATCACATTATCAACATCTTTGAAGGGGGTGCAAATATAATTTTAAAATCTCAACATTGATATATATCCATATCACTCCATCAGTGCTGATGTTATTCACACATTTCATGGCAATTGATCGCGCGCTACACGCTGGACAATTTTTTATTTCCAGCCATTTAATTTCTTCCAATACGGGCATGGGAAAAAATACACCATCATTGCCAATACAGATATATCGCCGTATCGAGCGTCCTTGCCATCCCACACAGTTTGCCACATTTCACCCACTTACCCAAACCCCTCCTCACTGACCCGCCAACCCCTCCGTCCCCGTATAAAAAACAATAATAAAAATCGCCCCTTCGGCTGCGCATGAATTACGGGCCATTCTTTCCGGCCGTCCGCATTGGCACCGGTGCAACTCCATGCCGTAGCAGGGGTTGAAGAGTGGCCTGCTGGGAGGAGGGTTATTCCCACCCCTGGAGTGGCACATGAAAAACTACCCTCAAACCCTCCCCCCCAAAGTGGCGGCTTGCCCGCGGGCAACTGGGCTGTTTCCATTTTTACGAAGAGATCCCCTCCTCCTGCCCCAGCGAGAATCCGTACATAAATTTCCAAGGAATGATGCGCGCGGGTATCATTAAAAATGTTTATTGCCTATGAATGGCGTGATTCATTTAGTTTCGAATGGCCTTTTCTCCCTTCGCACCAGTCTGGGGCTCTCATTCTGCTCCCTATCTCCAGCCCTTCCCCTCTCTTCCCATCCCCCCCTGCTCCTCTCCCGCATCGCTGCATTGAGCAACCGAGACGGATAAGGCCGTGGCATTGTCGCAACCACTCGCTGTCCCTAATGAAATACGCTCATTATTCGTGGGAGCAAGTTTTTCACAAAACTTTACGGAAAGTTAAAACTATAACTCTTCATATTCTTCATCCTAGCGTTTATCCCGCACCATTGCAGGGTCCGCTCTTCCGCTAAGTCTACTCCACTTGGCTCGATCCAGGGCGTCTACTGGCGTGGCGTTGACCGTCTTCATATCTGCCTTGATTCGGTCGAGCCAGCGCATCTTAGGCCGTCCTTCAGGGTTCAGCCACATTGCTGTTCTCGCCACGGAGTTCTCGTCGCTACGCACCACATGCCCATACCACCGCAGTGGAGCCTCCCGCATCTTGTCCGTGATTGGTGCAACTCCCATTCTTTTCCGGGTGTCTTCATTCATGACGTGATCAATGCGGGAGATGCCCAGGATCCATCGCAGCATCCTCATTTCCATGGCATGCATGGCCTGTTCTTGTTTTGCTGTGGCTGGCCAACATTCTGTTCCATAAATAGGGCCACTGGGCGAACCACGATCTTGTATACTTTGACCTTGAATCGGTCGCGCATTCGACGGTCGCACAATACGCCAATCACTTGGCGCCACTTCAGCCATGTTGCACTAATTCGAGGTCGTGTGTCGGCGATTGTGTTTCCATCGTTGCTTATGACGGAGCCCAAATATTTGAGCTTCTCGACCTTCTCAAGGTCCTCGCCGTTGAAGCTGATCGTGCCATCGGTTTGAGGTTCACACTCCATGTACTCAGTCTTCTTGGTGTTTAATCGCAATTCATAGTTGTCGAGTCGTACCTTCCATGGTTGAGTTCGCTGCTGCAATTCGGGTCTGGTGGTGCTGGCAAGGAAGACATCATCGGCGAACAATAGCGACCAAGGACGTGATTATTGGATACAGGCCGTGAGCGTGTCCATGCACAGGATGAAGAAGAGCGGAGAGAGGGCCGATCCTTGGTGGACGCCAACAGTGATTGGGAAAGGCGGTGATATTCCTGATGGGCAACGGACGGAGCTGGTGACGTTGGTGTAGAGAGGCTTCACCAAGAACACGTAGACTTCAGGGAAGTCGTGAGATCTGAGGGTATGCTAGATAAAAAAAGTTAAAACTATAACTATTTAACGATTACTTTAATTTTCTTGTTTGTATGAAATATGAATTTAAATTCTCTCCATTTTATTTTGGTTACAAATCATGTTTCTTATTCTGGTCAAATATTCAAATTTGTTTGCAATTTGGATTGAAATCGAAAAAGTGCCCCTCAGCAATCGTATAATTATCGATTTATATATTCGCATTAGTCACAGTTTAAAACTGTATTATACAATGGTAGCCTACACAAAGATCTTTCTGAGGTGCTAATAATTTCGTCGAAAATTATTCGAATGAATTCAAATAATTTCGAAATTATTTCCTGACTTACATTATACCCTACCTTTTTGCTGCATTGATCTACAGAAGCAAAAAGTACTATTTCCTGGGACGTTAAATTTTTTACGCTACCCTAATAAAAAGTACTCATATTACGCTCAAATTTACGGTTTCACCAAAAATTTTACGGAAAAGTGATATGATAATTAATGAATGAATTTTATGCTATTGTCAGGTTTAAAATGGCATACATTTCTTTTGTGCAACTGATTTAAATTATTTAATCTAATACCTTAATCGAAATGATTAAAATCGAAAAAAAGCCTCTTCACACAATCCATTTATACGTGCTAGTCAACTGAAAATGTGATTTTTCAGACCTATAGTCATTTTCTCTGATGAATTTTAAGTTCCTATCAAAAGCGTAAAATTTGAACAGAGAAGATGGGTGTACCACTGGCTCGGAAGAATATGACAAAATTTGGACCAATCATAGTTCCCGGTGGGAGGACTTGCTAATAAAAGATGAAGTTAAACATTCATTGTAATTGTTGATACAGGCACTTCCCTACCTGAAGACGTCTGGAAGATTCCAAAATAAATATTTCTCAGCGAATCACGCATTGGATATGTCCTTCATGTCTCTTGAATCCCCATCCCACTCACCTTCCATTGCATCCCGTTCTTCTTTTCTTGCTTGGTGATACTAAGAAACGCCTTTGGCTACCCCTGAACATATCCTCGAAATACTAGGTGGTCCAGGAAAATGAACTGAGGAGATTAAATTTTATTCATAGACCTGAGGCTTGGGCCGGGACGAGCTCAACCGTCACCTAACGAACGAAACTACGAGTTGAATCACTGGTGGCCTCAGCTTTCGGTGTACTCTTTCAAATACCACTATTTATTCACTAGGAAGAGAAGTTAATTTGCTTCATTACCTTATGTAATTTAAGGTCGTGCAATTGAAGATCGATGTAATCTGCAGTAACTCTTCTCCTCTACAGCGACCCTTTCAGAAGGTCTTTAGTATAAAATGCAAGGACAATGGCAAAATTTGAATTCATACTATTTCTTTTCTTGGGGGCGATGAAGCACGGTACAAAATGATAAGGAAGATTAACAGAAATGATGTTATCAGATTGAAAGGTAAACAAATGAATATGTTACTGTGTTATTGGCTTCATGTGTGTAGCCCTTATCCTGAATCAGACGATCATTATTCACGAAAAAACTCAACTCAGGGATGACGCAACGACTTCTCAAGCGATGACTATCATGATGATGTTCTGGAATGGCAGCAATGATTTTCGCCCCTTTTTCCATCACCTACTGCCGTCACATTTTACCCTCAATGAACACTCACTAGAACGGGAGCAGCAACCAATCAAAGTACAAGACCAAACGAATATGCTGGCGAAGCCGTTGAACCTCATGGCAACGAAAATAGCAAACATCAAGGAAGCCTATAATGAAAACTATGGCTAAAGCTTGCAAAGGCTGAAATTATCATTGGACATTTGTGTGAAAAATCATCGCGTGATCCAGGCTCTAGAATAACATACAACATGAGAGAAAGCCAAATTTCGTCCCAGTGCATGAGCGGCGCAACTCCATTTTAAGGGGAGGGCAATGGGGGACACGTATAAAGGAAGGATTAGAGGAAGGAGGCCGGAGGGGAGGGGAGATAAATGGTCCATCCCTGGTCATAGCGCGTAAAACGCGGAAAAATGGCCAGCAGAGCTCCGTCTTTTATATCGCCCATCTGGTGAGATTAGAGTCCGCCTCCACGATCATAGTGCCCCTGTGCTCATTTAACGCGTTTAAAGAGGACTCTCGGAAACAATCGTGGACAAAGCAGAGAGTTAAAAAAAATCGCATCACCGCATCGTCACCACTCTCGTACAAAATGGATCGGATTAGAGAAGATAATTGCGGACTGTGCCAATAAATTGAGACTTCCCCGAGAATTAAGACTAATGCAGTCGGACTTGTTGAGGTGACAACCTCTGATTTAAGAAGGACGAGAAAAAATCTCATCGTTCATACTCATGGCAAAAATTAGTCGACCGGAACTTAAGGGGATAGGATACTTCGGGAGAACTCCGCTGCAACGGTCGCTGGCATTTAGTTCCGAAAGCGACCGCTGCGTTTGAATTGGAGGGGAAGTTGACTGGGTGGAAGGGGGACTCGAGAGCGAAGAAAAATTCATGGTTGGGGAGAGGGACTGAACTCCCCTTCTGCGGTGTCAGATTTCGGTCTGCTGGCTGTCGGGATCTCGGATAACCTATGCAGACCCCACGGAGTTGTTTGTGTTGCAAAAAAAACTCTTGAGGCCCAAAAAACTCTCTTTGTGTTTTTTGTGTTACTTTAGTTGATCAGCCCTTCGGTCGGTCTCTTTTTCTCTGGATAGTTCCCACATTGAATTCCGCTCGCTTTCTTTACGGTGTCCCATTTCTATTTATCCTGTACCTCAATGAATGCATCGTAAATAAGATTGCAGTTTTTCATTTATAATATAAAAATAAAATAGACCGTATGACTGGACTTATTCCACGCCGGTAACCAATATTGCACAATATAATTAATCGAAACGAGAACGCGAGAAATCGTGCATCACTTTCCTTAATTGCAGTTTCATTTTTCTCTCTACGGTTTGTTGTTGCAATCCTTCACAAAATCCACGTTTATATTACTTCAATACTCCGTTTTATTGCGCACTTCAAATATAATTTTTTCCTATGATGGCAATGACAGCATAATTTTTAGTACAGCTGGGAGGAATCCTAAATTACCTCTATTTCGAAAGCTTCAACTCCAAGTATGAAAGGTGAAAGTATGTCTTAAAATTCGAAAACTTTTACAAGTGGTCTATTTCATATGATACATATACGTGTTTATGATTACATTTATAAAAAATCATACACAGTTATTAAATCTCAATTCCCCTGGGATCATGCAAAATTAATTTTTTCTTAACTTTGAAGTCTGTGGCGCTGTAATCGGCACTGAAGCTGAGGAGTCATGATATCCTCATTTTTTTATCTTACTCGTTTGAAAATGCCCGGAGAAAATTAATGTCGCGCCGCAGCACGAAAAATTTCGACTAGGTTCACAATTGGTGAAGGTTATTCAGAGGTGGATGAACTTCATGTATTGCGATCTCATTACCCTGAAAGAATCTCATCTCTAAAGGCCGTTTTACACGGTACACGGAATTGCGCAATCTGACGTACGTGCGAAGGCGCAATCAAAATTGCGTCGTGTAAAGCGGTGAATTGCTAGAACACATGCGAGAATGCGTGGATGCGAGACGGCAAAATAGCCACTGTTTTAATTTCGTTCATGCATTCGCGCAATTCCGCGCCATTTTAGAAATTAATGCAGCTTTAACCTGCGCAATTCCGTACCTCGTGTAAAAGGGCCTTAAGGCTGAAGCCGGAAACTTTTGATGCGCGCGTGACTCGATAAACAATGCGGTTCGCGCGGCTGAAAGCTATTAATTATTTCGATGTATGTATTGCATATTGTAAGCACTAATGGAAGTCGCACTTAAATTTGTTTCAATATTAATTAATTTATAAAATTGGTCGAGAAAAGAAAAATGCGTCTTACTCAGCCATGCCATAATATATATGCGATAATCCAGGAAAAACCAGTGGCCGGGGCAGAAGGCTGCTGTTGGCCGCACCGCGATATACAGGGATAAAATATTACCATATTTAGTCTCCAGGAGGCCGGTGTGCAAAGAGAAATGAAGGGTAAAAATTTGAGGGAAAGTATTGATTAAAAAACATCAACTCCGGTACAATTATTTATTGTAACCAGGTGTATTCTGGCATATTTTAGGCAACATAAAGTTCAGGTAAAACTCTTTTAATTTATCCACCATTGCTGTGGCCCAAAACTGCTTTCCCTTTGAATTCTGTCAATTATAATCCCATGAGGAGACCACACAATAAAATCGAAATATTGTTTATCCCATATTTCCAGCTGTCCCAGTACTTGATAAAAATATCTCTTTCTCCTGCGTAACTTATATTTTCCTTCTTTCACTTCCATGAAGGTAGCTCTTTTATTTTTAACTCCTTCCTCAGGAGTAATATACCTACAATTATAGGGGCACTTGATTTCAACCAAGCCTTCACCATCAGATATTACCCCATCAGGACTAGCAGCCAAAAAAGGTAATTTGTCATCAACAAAGAGACCTGCGGGTAAAACTTTATATTTGATTGAAGACTCATATTCCCTGATGGCAGACTTTTCGTTAGCATTTCCCCAATCTGTAGCCTTGTTTCTTCTGAAGGAAGGAAACAAAATATCGTCTGCCACTTTCTCCCTAGATGTTGTGGGCCTTAAATTGCAAATACGGCCAAAGAAAGAGGCCGTCAACCTTTTCCACATTTCCGCCTGCCACGTCGCATTGAGCATTTGCTCTCGTGTTTCCCTCTCCAACTTTTCCCTTGAGGTTTTATCCATTTTTAGTGATGATAGGAAATTATTCATGGAATCTTGGCTGGCCAATGCGATGTCACTTTGTACATCAGGAACAAGCCCATAATGTTTGTCTGGTCCCTCAATTCGCAGACGTTTCTTTTTTGAAGTTTCAGAGAATTCCAGTCGTCGCTTTCTCATGTACTCCCTATTCTTTTTGGAGGAAACAGAATTTTTTTGGGCATTCTCCTGGGCTCTTGCTCGTCAGTCCTTTATGAATTATGCCATGTACATCATCTTTCACATTGAAGGCTACCGATGCAATGGCACACCTAGTTTCATAGGCCCCCCTTAAACATAAATTTAACCTTTTCCCTCCTACGTACTTAGCTACATAAGAGTTGTAGGACTCCGTAAGATTGTTTGCCACGTTATATATCAAACTAGCGGAGTGACGAGATAATAGACTGTTGGCATAGGTGATATCCTCCCATATGCCGCAATTAATGAAATGAGGGACCAAGTTTTCCTCTCCTTCTTTGGGCCCTTTGCAATAATATTTGTCACATTTATTATGGTCACCAAAAACATGATTCGATCCTTGCTCTATGTCCTTCTGTAGGAGTTTGACCCTTTCCGACCCAGCCATTTTCGCTCTGAAGGAGATTGCCCCACTCACAGCTACCCTCAATCTTTGCAAGTTATTGTTTATTGTTCTCCTGTGCCCAACGGGCACTGCCCCTTTTGAATTTCTTGGCCGTCGTGCAATATCTTGCAGTCTACTGCTGTAATTTCTAAGTAGGTGGTTGACGCATACTACTTTTTGCACTGGTAACTGCTGCCCATATGGCATTTCCCTAGACAGCCTTTGCATTATGCTACTATCACCATCACCTGTAATAAAGAGGATTTCATTACTTGAGAGCGATGTTGTTTGATCGTGAATGATTTCACGATAAAAATATGTTAAATATTCAAGTTTTAAAATTAACTTCCAACTAAAATATCGAAAGAAAATGAATGCATAGAGCTTCTAATGAACAAATATTTTATGCACATTAGCTACGTAAGAGTTGTATGACTCTACAGGATTGTTGGCGACATTATTTATTAAACTAGGGGCGTACAAAATAGGAGACGGTGAACTATATTAAAATGCGTTTTTCAATTCTGTGAGTTTGCGTATTCAAAATTATGTTCCGAGTAATTCAACCTAACCGAATCAACAAATCCACCAAAGTCTTATTGCAATTACCTATCCGTTTTTTCCAAATGATCCTCAACTCTGAGAAGGCAATCGTCTACGTCTGATTGCTCAGCTCGTCGATATTCATCCTGTTCCTTAGGGTCCATTTCTCCACCATGCCAATTGCTGCATCCAGGCTGAGGTGATGATGGCCTAAGGGGAAAAAACGAATTTTGAGAAAACGAATTTGCTGACGGTGATGTAATTTACACGTTAATTATAATTAGCAATTAGCGCTCCATTGAATATT
Source organism: Ischnura elegans (assembly GCF_921293095.1). NCBI lineage: Eukaryota > Metazoa > Arthropoda > Insecta > Odonata > Coenagrionidae > Ischnura > Ischnura elegans. Next base: position 2,098,176 of record NC_060256.1, read on the forward strand.
TCTGAACTATTATCAACTAAATCGTAGGTATAAGATTTAATGTAATTATTTTGCAGCAATATTTACCTTTCCACTACACCTGTTCCGGAACCCAATGGCGATGATTCTTCGGAATGAACGCCTCCGGTTTCAACTGCTACAACATAAATGTGTAATAAGGCTTTAGGCAAAGGAAGGAATTTTTATTCTCGTTATTTTTCTTGAAGCTTAAATAATTGGTACACTATTAATACAAGAGAGTCATTTTTTAAACGCAAAATGAATTGAATTTCATTGTGACATTACCTGCTTCCTTAGGTTTTGGAGGGTGATATTTCCTCTTCTTTGGCTGATAACACTTACGATATCTCCACTTCAGGTAAGGAGTTGGTTTTTCCATAATCTACTGTCCACAATCAATCTCGACACTGACCCGCCGAAAAACACAGGTGTATCTTGCTCTCATAGCACGCTTGAACTCTCCAGCCTCCCGAAACAAAATATTTTTTTTCTCCGAATATGACGCCCGACGTAGTGGAGCAGTGTGAGGGGAAAGAAGGCAAGGGATTGGAAGTGGGGGAGAGAGAGGGGAAGGAGAGAGACCGCCAAAGAGAGGGGAAGTGGAGGTGGGGGGATCCTTCTCTGGAAGACGACAGCGCCAGGTCCCCGCCAGCGCTGTGATAGACGTTGAGCCGTAGAAAGGCCAAAACATCCATCACGCTCAAGAACATAACGCGAATCTGGTTGCATGCACGTTCTACCGGTATATATATTTGAAATTATGAAAGACGCAGCCTTGACTCAAATGTTTGATCATCTCTGAGTCTCAATTTGGAGCGGAGTAATTCTCACGAGAAAAAGGCGATTTTTTTGGGAAGTTTACAATTTATTTCTCCTAATAGGTTTTTACGTGTGCAACTGTGAAGACATACAAACCAATGCTACATATATCCTATGTTTTTTAGTGGAAACAGTTCCTCGTTACTTGCAAAAATGGCCCCCTAGCGACCTAAATGGTAGCTTGCTGCAACGGCACATTTCTGGCGTGGTATCCAGTCCCCTTAAGATAAATCATGAAACAAATATTTCTAACTTATAAGCGTAAAAAAATTTCGATGTAAAAAAAACCAAAAAATCTAGGTATGTTACATGTGGGAAAAAGCATGGAAACAGAGATTTGATTTCTCATTCAAATCCTTGTTCCTAGGTGGCTTTTTATTAATAGTGCTGTATGGCAACAGTTGACCTCAGAATTGTCAACCGCATCGATCACAATTAGAAAGTGATTTTAGATCTAGATAGTCTTCGTTTTATCCAGTCCAACAACTCGTATTACGCAATTGAAAAGCCATTTATATTTGATTACTTGAGGCAATTTTGTAAATATATTGAAAATATGAGCTAACAAAGGCCTTAAATATTACCGAAGATTCATAACTGCTATAAAATTCCTTACGCGACCTATTTGGAATATATTCATTTCATTATAAAACAGTCAACACTAAAATAGATAATAGAGTATGATTTTGTGATGCATTTCTAAACTTCCATTGTTTTGACAAAATATGCATCTTAAACCCCGCGCAATAGATACCACGCTATTCTGGATGTATAACATTGCTATCAAATAAAATTATCAAGTAGCAATAAAAGTTGTAATTAATTTGTAGGCCAGAAAAGTATCAAGGAGTACGTTAAGACAGAGCAGCTATACAAGCTATACAAGTAGTTGAGCTCGTTTATTTTCATAATTCAATACAGCTATTCCTATATTTGCAATTGAGAAAAATATTTCAAATCAGTTGTAGAAAAGAGGGCCTGGAGGCTAAAGGTCAAACGGATAGCTGGGGTGAGAAATAAAAAGATAAACCAAAGAATAGGAGAAGAAAGAAAGCTAAGAGGGCACTAAAACACAACAGGGAGGTTATGTATGTCATAGGGCAGACAGAAATTACGTTGGAGGCATAATGGATGGGAAGTTTGAATGGCAAGTCCGTAAGAAAAGAAGAAAGAGACAAATGGTTATTGCGAGTGAAGACGGATACGGGGATTATAGGGAAGAACGAGTGGGAATAAGCATAACGGGCATCGGGAATGAAGGGACGCTGAATTCTATTATTGTATTACCATGCATTTATGCATTGTGGAGTGATGTTAAAGGTGAATAGTGTGAGAGGGAGTAATGGACAGTTGGAGAGTGAAAACAGTCTTGTAAACAAACAAAACGTTATCTATATCTACACGATAAGGATTTCTTAAAACATATATTTGGAGTGTAAACATCTGCGATTCGGAATTCGGACTCTGAAAAGAAGTTAGAAAAGAAAATTAGTGGGGAGTTTTGAAACGTGGTGCTGCTGGATACTTATAAAAATATCGTGGGGAAAAGGTTAGCAACCTTAAAGTACTGAAAAGAATTGGGGAGGAGCACGGTCATATAAATCAATAAAGGTGTACGGTTTCCCAATGCAAGAAATGGTGGCGAAAGATACTGGTAGAGGTAGAGCAAGGTAGCAATAACTGGAAGGGATGATTGCGGTAGAAGACACGCACATTTAAGGAGATTGGCATTCGGAAGAATGAATTTGAATGCCCGGCTAACTTGAGAGTCGAGGAGGGAAGCAAAAGTTAAGAGGAAGAAGAACAACGAAGTGCTAGACATGGTGGGAGGGGAGAGGAAACTTCTGAAATAAATGTGGAGAGGACAAGGTTTGGGTGGAGATAGCATTAAATTGGGAAAGGATAAATCGTGAGTGAAAACTTCGTACGTTGGAAAAAAAATTGCGATCTGCCACTGGGAGAGTTACTAACTCCCCTAAACTGATTGTTCATACGCCTGCAGTTTAGTCCGGAGTGAACTCTACATCTACGCTTCAGGCTACCCCGCAAATGTTCTTTAAAAAGTCCATGTTAGTTGAACCTCTCCTTTCTCTATTTTGCAGGCAATGGTACTTTGGAAACTGATTTGCTGGGGAAGATAGGCATAAATGAATGATCTAGACAGCAGCGTGGTCCTTAAAAAGCTGTCTCGATATTCAGCTCCACAAACTTTTCCTGATGCTTTCGTGACAAGCTTTGCCCAGCGTTCAACAGTCTGCGTGTGAACTGGGAATCGCATGAAAGCAATGTTTCACTCAGGGATTCAGTCACAGTTGGTTTGCGATTTCTCTCGTCGTCACTTATTTCTGCCATTAATGTGGGGAAAGATAATTCAAAGTCCATCCACTTAATCATTTCTGAATATTCTTGCGCATTGAAGTTCATTTTTGGTGGCGTGAATGTTCGTATTTCCTACGGTCTGACATTAGAAGAAACTGATGGCTGCAGTATATCAATTTCAGGATTGAAATATAATGTACGTATGTAAATCGAGAAGTAGGCGCCGTGGCGATCTAATAAAGGGAAAATACTGGCCATCACATTTTCAACCTCCATCACAATAGACACTAAAATAAAATTAGCTAACAAGCCGATTGCAGCCATGTAGTGTAGAATTATATATGAAGAAGTGTGTATAGTGGCCCATCTGCAAGGGAATGGCAATCACGGCTTTACTATCCTTGATTATTTCATACCGCCAAAAAGCCAATTCACGCAATTTGACATTGATTTTCGGTGATTTATTGGGGGCAATACGCAGGGTTTAATGGAATTCAAGCGCACCTAACTCTGGACCCATTCACACCCACCAATCCTCATTCGTCAAATAACATGCTCCAGAAGCATTCCGGTGACTTGGTTAAGATCCTGAATAGGATCCCGAAAAGCCAAAAAATGTGCGAGGATGGTTAACCACCAAAAATTCATTCTGGTTCATTTTTTACGACGCCTACGACGGGAGATTTAATTATTCACCCAGAAATGTGCCACCACCCCTTACCTCATACTTACGGCAGAGAAATGGCGAGGGAGATAGCGAGACGGGAAAAATGAAGTATGACAGGAACTGCCCGGCGAATGTAATATTTCTGTGGCTTTACGGCATTTTTGTCGCCAGAGCATCTGCTCCTTTGAGGGCGAACTCACAGCAGGAATCCTTAAAAGTGGACGAGCTAATGCCAACAAGCCACCTTTCCTCCTTTTTTTTAATAGTTTGAATAATGTTTGGTGGAACTATGGCGGGGGTTCTTCTGCTATATAACTATGAGAACACGAAACAGACCATTATTCCCATTTTTAACGAAGGGCTGGTGATTGAAAATTTGGTGGCTGGTTTCTGGCTTCAGGCAACAGAAAGGCAGTAGATCCGGATTGGTGTAGTGGCTAGAGCGTTGGATTTCCACCCTCTTGGTCCCGGCTTCAAATCCCGGTGGCGGTGGAGATTTATCATAGGCTGCGGAGTGGAGGTTAAGCTGCGCTCCCCTTTCGTGAAGATCAGACGAATTGCGACGCCGCGTTTCTCTCCAACCTTTCAGATGGTGTAAATGCCGTTTGCCTCCTGCAAATACCATACTATGCCAGAATAAAATGACCGCTACGACTATTCATCCTTAAGCAGGGGAATCCCTCGAATAATCACAAATCAGGTATTTTAACGGAAAAGCTTTTCCCAGCGTCTAGTTTGTTGTTTTGCTAAAGAGACCTGAAAATCGTTTCATAGAATTATTTTGATACTCGTGATATCATTAGGGTTCATGTCCTTTAAATATAAGACATTGGAGTCTCGGGATCATATCCCGTGTGAAGGCATCGGACGCCACTAAACAATGCACCTTGAATTCGGTGGTGGATCAAGGACGCGAACTGCGCCTCGAATCCTATTTTTTGTGAAAATCCACGCGTCTTTGACTTATTCTTGGATACAATCGACCCAACTCGTCTACCTCAATTAATCTTCTGGATGAGAGAGTGGGGAAGCGTGATGAATAAGTGGTTTTTGGTCTTGCCCTTTCATCGGTGGGTCTTGGGTTCATTTCCCGAGTGAAATCCTCGGACACCCACACGAAAAACCATAAAAGCGAGCTTGACCGTGTAAAGGCAACAGTCTCACCCAAACTGGGTTCATTAAATTCACACACCTGTGACTAGATGAGCTCTAACGCCACCTATTTAAACCAACCCTCGCATCGGGTGGAATCGCTGAGAGGGAAAGTGTTTTATTCTAATTCCCGAGATATCGTGCAACCAGTTGAATCATGTCTCAGACGATACTCCATCAAAGATAGACCGGATTCTGATCGGTACTTAAAATTGACAACGATATTGAGTAAATTCATTGACTTTAGCATGCATTGCAATTAAAAATTGTGCACCTTAAACAGTCAAACTAAGTCATAATCTGCATTCTTAATTCCACTCAGTCATTGAACATGAGCTTTTTATCAGGTAGTGGTTCCATTTACTTTTACGAGGTGGGATGACGAAAAACTCAAAGTTGGAAGGAGCTGGAGAAACCACAGGGGGAGGCGGATATAAATAAAATAAATTGTCCAAATTCAAATGTACCTTTCTGAGATGTCTTAGGAGCGCGTTTCATCCAATGGCTTCAAGGGTTAACTTTAAAAAATAGGTAAATAATTGAAATTTTCCCGTTCATAAAACATACAAGTTATTAAGCATGATATGAGGAACAATAGTGGCATCTTTATAGGAAGTACAGTGAGGGCAAAAAGTATTCGGACAGCTCATCTTTCTAAGTAAAATTTCCATTTTAAATGTGTTGTGCATATGTTTCTGTCTTTAAATGATTCTCAGTGTGTACTATAGGCACTGTTTATTCATGTATATGCACTGCAGTAATAGAAAAAATAATATAAACTTTCAAAACTTTGATCAAAATAGAAATAAATCTTCAAATTTTTCGCACAAAAAGAATTCGGAAACCTGAATTTTTCATATCGAAGGAAGTCATAAGGCACACTTTACACAATACTAAATAATTTGTGCATTCCTTTTGGTTTTTAAGGCTGCCAAACTGCGATTTACCATTGAATGGACCAATCTTGAAATTTGTGTCTCCAAAATACTCCAGAGATGCGATAACGATTTGAGGTCAGGTAATTGTGGAGTGGGGTTAAACCATTTGAAAGTGTTATACACGATCTACAGCTTTGTATTATTTGCCGTGTGCTTGGATTCATTATCCTGTTGAAATATATATTTGTTTCTCAGCCTCATCTTCTCAGTATTTACTCAAAAATTTTACTTCCTTACGACGATGTACATCTTGTGGTCCATGATCCCTTCCACAAAGTGCAAATTACTTACTTCAGACGAGCCAATGCACCCCCACACCATCACAGAACCAACCCCATGTTTCACTGTTGCTTTCAAGTTCATGGGATCAAGCTCAGAATTGTCCTGATACCACACAATTTGACGACCTTCGGATTAAAATATGTTTCACTTGCTCTCGTCAGTGAAAATCACGCGATCTCACAACTCAAGAGGATCAAATTGATGTTCACCGTGAAATCTACCAGCCTCTCGAGGTTGACCACGCTTAGCTACGGCATACTCCTTGCCACTCGCTTTAACACATTCCGGGCAACACCAACATATACGTAAATACCACACTTCTTTAGGTCAGCAGTTACCTTTGGAGCGCTGGTTTTTGGGTCCTTCTTGATCTCTCGCACGATGAATCGGTTGTCACTGTCAGTAAATTTTCTTGGACGTCCCCTTCGGGACTTGTTTAGAACAGTCTTGATCTTCCCAAACCGATTTACCATGCCTTAAAATGTTAACCTAGGTTGCCCGACAAGTCCAGCTATTTGATTCAGTGAATCCCATTGCCTAATAATGAGCTTTCGCTCAGCTGAGTCGTCTGAGTTGCCTTTCGTCATATGCCTGTGAACACTTCAGCTAGCCGTTCGGGAAAAGATGCGTTTCACCTCACCAAATTCAAGGGGAAGCATATGCGGCCACAGCTGGAGAGCAATGACTCCGGTGGTCCCCGATAAACGCGTGTAAATCAACATGTGAGTCCGAATCCTTTTCCCGCGCGAAAATTTTAGTAATTCGTCTACTGTACTCAATTTATAGCAAAGTAGCATCGGTTTCTCGTTCTTTCAATTTGTAAATCTATACTGGATCTGTAAATGATAGTACTACATTCATGTTGTATCCAAGGGATAAGTGCAAAGGAGTCAAAATGGTGATAGCGGCTGGAAAAAAAATTCTGTCCGAATACATTTTGCCCTTACTCCAGGTGTGAGACCAGTGGCATCTCCTGAAATCGGCTCATTCAACGATTATGAGCCATTTTACTGCTCAAATCCGATCCGTCAATCAGTAGTAAAACCAAAAGCTGGAAATTATTCAGCAAATTCGAGTCACTGATTGACTAATTATACACGCAAACATGGATATAAATGATGAACTAGGGCAACAGCCCACGCAATCACAATATCAAGTCAGCAATGCCTTTCATCGCAATCGGGCTCCTTGATCTTTTGGTCATTACTAAACTGATGTTAATTGGAAAGCTCGAATGGAACGTACCCATGCAACTGGCTGGCGTATATACGTAATATAGATAAACACACTTTGAGAAGCTCTATTCAAATTTCAAGTTGGATTTCTCTTTCAAAAGATATTTGTTCACCATTGGATTCCTTAAATTCACGACGTTAACCTGTAGTGGATTCAAGATCTGAAGGTCAATCAGCATATCTGGGGCATTGATTGACTTCTATAAACGTGACAGGTATTAAATAAACTTGAAAAAATTTGGAATAAAATGAACCCGATGTTAATTTCAAATTACTATAATAGCACCAAAAGTGTTTCGTCATAATTTGAGTCTTAAAATTCGCCGTTATCGTCCAGTGCAGTCAAGAGCTGGGATGCATTCAAAGTGTCCGCGCCATCGATTTACTAAGTTGTCATTTATTATGTCTCTCCGGAGCCTCCATCGCTGCGTTCGAAGATGCACTTTTCACCTTATCTTTGGACCCTTAGCGAAGATGCCACTCCTGCATTCATACATATATATGTGTACCAAGCAGTCGCTCTCACCCGGGGATGATTCAAAGCAAGCAAGGGTGGAAAGAGTGGTGGTAGGTCAAAGGTTGAACGATGGCAGGAAGCGAGGCTCTTGGATTTGTGCACTGCTCCAGAAAGCTTCGAGAATTCGAATCAAACGAGCTTCGCTGCAAAAAATGAAACTCCTTCTATTTTTTCCATAGGTATTCGTACATTCCAAAAGAGGAACGAAGTCTCAACGCCGCCGCATTTGCAGGTTCAGAATAAAAAAACGGAATAAACGTCGCGTTGAAGTCACAGCCAAACATTTGGATAAAGACTTTCTGCCGCGCGAGAGACGGCGGCACATGGAATAAGAATTCTTCCTTTCCAGGCCCTGAGACAAGCCACACCTCAAATTTTAAGCGTGACAACACAGGGGGAGTGAGGTATGACCTTTTTTGCACTCCACGTATTGCATGTAGGGAGACGATCTCGCCGAGGAAGAGTCCTTCACACGGTTCAGTGGAATCTCATCGAGCGACGACGGGGCCCGCATGCAAATACTTCCGAGAGATCCGCATCTCCGATAAATTGCCAAAAACCTTCCAGCGATGGGATTATCTGTGAGACTGTATTCAATTGCGAAAATAATTAGAGCAGCAACGAACATTCATAAACAAATCTGCAGCAAAAATTTAAACGAATAGCAAATGAGTCAGCTCAAATTAAAACTAAAAGCTAGACCACAGCTTGATATCTGTGAAGCATTAACTTCACATGAAATGTCGGCGAAAAATTATTCTAGCAAAATAATGAGTCATTCAAAAATTGAGTATAAAATTCATTAACAATATGCTAGCAAGCAAAAAAAACTCTTATTTAGAGAATTTTACTTCCCTCCCCCAGTGACAAACTTTAATGTTGCTGCGCTAAATATTTAAGATAGCCTTCCGTAGAAAAAGTCAATTAACTGAAAGTGTTGAACATTAAACCAGGCGTTTATAACAGCAGGTACGTCGAGAGCAAGCAAACCCTCGGCCAAAGACCCCATAGAAGCAGCCCTCCCGAGCGGTGCGTACCAACTGCAATGCGTTGACTATGGCGCCAATAACGTCGGTCGGACAAACGGAGCAGCCTATTGGTACGATCAAGAACTTCGCAAATTACCAATTGGTAACTCATCTGGAGGATGTGGATTTCACTCCTGATTTGTGTTAACATGGTTTCGCTGGAATTATTTCAATAAATAATAGTGAAGATATAGTTAAAGAAAAGCCTTAAGGAGTATTCCAAGGTTGACACTCGGTCCAAGGAGGCTTCCAACCAAATATTGAGAGAGGCCATTATGCGAGTGAATGTCGACGCAAGACGAAAGGTGTGTGTTGCGATCGTCAATATTCAAGGTGCAGAGCAAGGGGCGAGGGAGGTGTTGGTTCGATGATCATCGCTTGAAGTGAGGGAGGATGGAATTGAAACAGAACTGGATCTGACTTGCGTACGCTCGAGTCGCTGCTTGCGACTGAGACGCCAGAGGGCAGGCGCGTCGGGAGGTAAGTCCGCTCATTAACGATTCACGACGAGACGAGAGGCGCGAGTCAATTTCTCCAAGTGAGTAGCAAGGCGGGAGAGAGGCAAAGCAGAACAATCGCCTTGATGCGCTGAAAGGGAACACGAGTCAATTAAAACAAAGGACGAGCGAATTAATCCGATGGCATTGATATCGGCCTGGAAGTCCGTATTTACCCAAACCCTGCTGCTGCCACTCTGGCAGGTGGCTGGGCTTTACTTCTCAAAGGAGCACCTTTAAAAACCATTTAAAAGCAGGGATCTTTAAAAAAATCCATCATCAAAACTTTTCGGGCCGGCGTGGGTTGCGATGGCTGCCAAACAGCTCGCCTACCCAACCGAAAGGTCGGGGGTTCGACGATTGAATACCGTCCATTGCTTATGGTTGAAAACGCCTCCTCCGTTTTCGACGTAATTGTAATTTACAAAAAGTGAATAGCCGGATAAAAGGATAGGGAATAATTTTTAAATAATTGGTAATTTTATTGATGGTTTCACGGGTTTTCGATCATTAATAATTTTTGTGGACGAACACGTTTCGATTAAGCACTCTGCCATCATACGTTGTTGATTTTGATTGAACTTAGCCAACGAGGTGTCGGTGCATCAAAATGCCATTAACAGTGGAAAACACTTTCATTATCACAACGCGACCAGGACTATTGGGTTGTTGTAATTACTTAATGCTCTGAATATCCTCTCCAGGAAAGGAAATTTTAATTGCAATCATTTACTACTAAGTATTTCAAGCAAGTATTGCCTACTTCACTCATATATTTCAGTTCTAAGGATTTTCAATAGTACGGCACAGTGTGCCCGGCGGAAAAAGGCTATTATTTCATTAGTCAATCTGATCAGCTAGGTACGTAATTTATGTGGCTTAATCATTTACACAGCACTCTCCATTGGTCTCGTAGAAGCGGTGACTGACTGAAAGATGCTGCGATTTTCCATTGACACTCCTACAACGTACCATTATATTTATTTGATTTCCCACTTTCACCGCCAACGACTCCCGCGTAAAATTAATGAAATCTTTAAAGAAATATTACCTTATATAAAAAGCTCATTAACATTTGTGTGCGATGCTATCGTTCAGATATCTATTCAAGCGCTCCTCATTGGAAAACTCAGTGAAAGCAAATTTTGCGAGGCATGCTTCCATAATCTAAACGGTTTTTATGAGAAGACTCCACGAAAAAAAAGTCTCGAATTGTTAGGGTTACCCTATCAACTCACGCAGTGATTCAAACCTATGATTGTTTAGAATAGGTAAGGGTAGAACTTAACCCGAATGACGGTAGAACTGAATACATTCAAACATATTTCATTGGTACTAATTACTACTTACTGTCAATTACGCACATACTGCAAACAAAGCACGGCATATATACTTATTTCCTTACGACTCACTTCAGGGCACTAATCTTATCGCCACGCAGCTACCAAGTAATACGCTTTTCTACCAAAGTTTTGAACATTTGCACCAGTGTATCTCCTAGGATAATAGCTCTTATTCCAATCAATTATCTATCCTCAATTGTAAACCGGAAATTAAATTTTACAGATCGTTTTTGTCGCGTTGGGCCAAGGTGTTCAATTTTATGACCTGGATCTTCGATGAGTGATAACTGACTGATAAAAGTCTTCTGTGAGCAGTTAGTAGAGCAGCGTGGGTATAGCAATTATATCTAATAGTATGCTTCTGTTGCTTCCACCTTATGTTGCATACATAAACATAATCAATATTTCAAAGAATCGGTATTGTTGATGAATTTTTTCTACTCTTTTTACATTTTTATACTTCTTATGGCTTTTTCAAGATACTACCCTCCATTTTAGTATTTGTATTATTTTATTACAGCTTTTATTTTTATTGAACATGATCTTCAAAGATTGGATGACAATATATAATTCAAACTCACTTTTCACTCGTAAGTAAGACACTCGTATCTTCAACGTGTCCCTTATACGCTCATATATTTATTTTATTCATCTTATATAGTTTTTATTCATAGCCCCTCGTCGAGTAATCAATTACGTTGTCATTTGTATTCAGATGAGCGCGGACGCATGCATAGTAGATGCTGATCGATTCACATTTAGATATATAATTCTCCATACTGATGTACTAATAAGCTGCATTGCCTAACTATCCATAAATTCCGGTATGATAAGGCAAAAAAGCATCCTGAAAAACAATTCATTTCTGGAAAAGATTCATCTCTGCGGTCGCGGTTTCATGTGAGTCTTCTTTTTTCATGTCTCCACGAGTGCATAAAACACGGAGTGATTTTATTCAACCTAAGAACTAAGCGTCTAATGAGGAATCAAATGAAATTCTCAGGACGGGTGGAGTAATCACGAAGAATTTGCAAGCACTCCGTCAGTCCATCTCCGTTCCATTAGTGATTCACTCGTGGGCATCTCCTCTCCTCTCCTCATCTGCGTCATCCGAGAGAATTCAATTAGGCAGCGTGGGAGGCGAATGACTTTCCATAATTCGCTAACTTGATTTGCATGACTAATGCCCGCCAAGTCATTACCACTGATTTCTGCTTCGAATGAAAGAACTAATGATCTCCATTTGCTTTAAAAAAGAGAGGCTCCGAGTTACGCACGGTTATAACATCCAAATTAAAATACCCCTTCAGTTTTCCAAAACCATGCCCTAATTTTTGCAAGACAAAACTGCATTCAATGCTGAAATTAGTAAGAACTACGAGAAATAATTTCCAAATAACTATTTTTGGACAGACATTTTGGCTAAGTTATTGAAGTATAGTAACCAAATCGTTTCTTTTCTTGCTATAAAATTCAAATTAGAACGAGAAAATTCGAAGATAGTCTCGTATATTATAAATCGATTTAATACGGAGCAAAATAGCGATATTTTCGATTTTAGACTCAATAATTATTTCTTTTTCGCAAAGTACATAAATGTCAACAGTAGAACTAATTACTTATTGGAACTTTTTAATGTTCATCCATTTATTCGTCAATATTGCTCCTAAAGGATAAACACTAAATATAGCCTTTAAAAGCACATTTACATGCGTTTTTTTCTGAAAAAAATACCAAAAGTAATAAATTTATAAAGAAGTAAAATAAGTTTCAAATTATTTTTAGTCTTATGCCTAAGAAGAATTTACCTCTAGTTTTACATCTTAGTGTTACTCTAGCCTACTTAAAGACTTGCTGTCGAGTCAAACGGAAGTTAAAAAAACGTTCTCATTTAAATGGGTTATAATGTCCTCTCTCACACACACAAAATTACGAATCATGGTTAATGAGCAAATATGAGCAAACGGGCATCTAATAAGGCTACTAACGTCTAGTTATCGTGCCGAGGAAGCGAGTCCAAAGCACACAATTTTGTAAACAGGGCAGAGATCTCAAGAGCTAAAGACACGAAAGGACGTAGAAGGATGAAGAGAGGGAGAGAGAGCTCTCGCAAAGTTTCCCCTTTGTTCCCCAGAAGTTGGTCTTTGAATTGGAAACGCAATGGATAGAATAGATAATGGGAGCGCTTCTTCTGCATAGCCGCAATGCTCAGCCTAAAGTCTTCCCAATTTCACCACATATGTCTGTCTGTTTAATTATAGCCCAAAGACGCTCCTCGAAAATAGTAGTTCACTAACGCAAGGTGTTCTCAACTGGCGCCTGGTTTGCACAAACGGAAGCTTCGTCGTCCTTGGGACAATAAAGCTTTTAACACGTTTATTTTAGTCTGCCGAGCGCTGCAGTGCGGAAGTTTCCGAGAAGTTAGTCCGGGCCAGACGTGATGCAATGCTCAATTGAATTATCACTCTTGGCAGGAATTTCGGGCATGCTACATTTCTCGATTTCCGTTTGAAAGGGGACAGTTAAGGATCTGGCATTGATCACGTACGGATGTAATGAAGCTAATGCAAGACTTGCTTCCCTGAAGGAAAAGTATGATGAAAATTGGTCTGTAATACGCAAAATTAGCGAACATATCGGAATAAATTTCAAAAGAAACAAATTAAATTTCCTTTACACACTTTTCCCTAATGTGAGTCATCGATGGGCATGTAACGTATATAGTGGTGCGATTAAATGAATGAATGCTATCATCTTGTAGGTAGAGTGTAGGCCGGAACACACATCACTTTGAACTCGTTTAGTTTTTACCTATATTAATCATAACCACGTGAGTGCGACGGAATACGAAGATAAAATACGAATTGGAATGGCCTCCTACACTTTTTTTTATCCTCAAGCATCAAGAAGTATATCGATTCTGATATGTTATTTCAAATTATCTTTCGCTACCTAATCTTGTAATTATGATATCTAATCCGTCACCAGAAAAGGATAGAAACCTCACTGCTAGACCAAATAAGCTAAGTAAAAAAGCTTAGGAAATAGCAAAGTCAAGGTTCCATCACGTCAAAGAACCCACAACCTCGAGGTTTTCAGTTTAAAGGACTTGAATAGCTTCAAAAGTAACTGTTTTCTTAAGAAAATGTGGAGCAGTGTCGAAATAAATGTGCGTCCCTGGAAATTCAAGAACAAACTGTGCGTAACAAATGGTTTCTCCGAAAGGAATAGCTGACTGTAAGGGTTATATGTGCGACTGTCACGAATCTCCACAAGACGAGGGAGCTAGCATGGTAGCATGGTAATTTATTAATTATATACATCTCATCTAAATGCATAATACAACAACACAACGAAAATCTCATCCCAATAATTGGCAATTTTATTCTCATTTTTACCAGCGTTATGGGCCAAGAAATGAATGCCCTGATGCCGATGGACAACTCGTTCATCGAAACGTCGGCCGAGATGGAGTTGGAGAACCTGACCCGGTGGAATGCCCGAGTAACCTTCCACAATTCTATACGTCGGGAAAGCCTGGGATCATTCTTTAAATACCTCTACGGGGACAAGAACTGAATGTTTAGAAAGGAATGTTTTCAAGATCAAGGTTTCTACGACATCAGTTGAAGGCTATGCATTGCAGATTGTGCGTGGACGTCCCAATCATCTTCTACCCTTTTTTTCCTGACTACGTAATCATTTCAATTACTTAATACACTCTCGCATGACTGAAAAAAAGTCTACTTTTCATGTAACTCCTAAAATACTATCGCGTGACTTCTTGCGTTTGTGCACACTGTTCAGGGGTAGGTACACATCTACAAGTTGATGTAATTTCATCCTTTGAGGTATGCGAAATGCATTGCTCATGAGAATTGCGTGGCAGTGGATTTCACGGCGTCTACGGACTGGACAAGGTCTGCCCAAAATAAGGTAACTACGGTTGCCTTGAGTCCCATGGATTATGTCGCTTTTTTAGGTATTGTTTTTTTTTAATCATAGCTGAATTATTAGTACTAGTTGAGCCTCGTTCACAGCCACGTAATATGGATTAACCCGGGAATTGAGCAGCTGACAAGATATTCCACGAGGTCAAAAGTGGCGTAGTTCTCTTTGACGTACAATTCACTTCAAAAAGCTCAATTTTATCCTTTTTCTAGCCATTACCATGAAAGACAGGTGTTTTTTTAAACAATCAAAAGTCCTTTGACATGAAATTTCTGGTTCATGCGCGATGTAAGGTGGAACATTTCAAAAAATAATTAAAAGCCAATTTAAGTTTTTGCGAATCATGTTTTAATGTTATTTTTTCAAATTTCCTGCGTCGCTACGTGAACTTATTTCCGGGAAATGGCTGGAGTCTCACTGGCCGAGCGATATAATTTTTCAACAAAACTGACTTCGGAATGAATGTTTTCGTTTTTTTTTGTTTCAGTGTATGAGAGACTGCATGCTGTATTAATGAGTGGACTTGTACGACCTGATTGCGTGCATTAGTCGTCCGTGGAAGTTAGTTCAGCAGGTTGAGGGAGTGAGCAAGTTATTTTCTATTTTGAACTCGTTAAATTCAACGAATTGACTTACTTTGCCTTCTCACGTTCCAATCCCTTGGCTGCTTGGCCAGTAAGGCGATAGGGAATTTTGTTTAGTTCGACAATTACACGAGGGATTAGGTTTGTGTGATGGCTAAAGCTTTGGCTCTACATTTTGTATGTCCATGTTCAAACCCCGGCGACGGCAATTAATTTTTCCGATGACAACGTTTCTTGAATATTGAGTGGAGGGCTCTACAAGCTCAACTAGTTTCGGATGGAACATCAATCTGTGGTGGGGTGGGCTTTAGTTAAGAGCAGGCTAATGGCGACGCCAAACGGGTCCCTCTCCACTCTTCTATGTTTGCCCTGACATGTCGGTCACCCCTTCCAATTAGTATATTAACGAGTTCATTCAAGACTATCATTGATTCGTATACTGGCTCAAATTACTGGTTTAAATTAAATTAAATCATCCAAAATGTCATCAGTACAATTGGTAAATGATATACATTCTTACTTTTCACATACATCTATAGTTACCCATTTAATCGATTTCAATGATTAAGCGTATTTTGAAGGGGGGAGGGAGCGCACTGGAAAAATAGTTTCGTCCAACGCTTTCATTCGTTTGCATGAGGGAAGGCTCGAGCATATGGGGAGTAAGGCGAAGGAGTGGGTGAGGGTTGACACGCACTACAGGCATTCGGATACGAGCATTGTCCCTAGGGTATCCATTTTACACCAGATGAAATAAATTTTGCTCAGTTGTAGAATATATGCAGGAGAAGAGAGCCCCACAGCACACAGTCCGTAGTTCACATCCTGGATCCGCTGCTGGATACGAGTCAAATTTTAGAGTCGTAAAAAATCTGAGAGGATATAAAATTTGTCAAATCATTAAAAATATTCGTTTGCCATTCATATGTCTTAAAATCTCTAAAGCTTTAAAAAATTTCGTTCACAGCTTATGCCTTGTGCACTTAATAATTTTGGTGGAATTGAAATAACTATGCTCGGAATAAAGCCTTCGTATTTTAATGGTATACCGCGATTGCACTAGTTGGTGAAACCAGCGGTGAAATAAGTGCCGTGAACGAATCTCGCTGAGCGAAGTCAGGGGCGGTTAGAAATGCCAAGGGCTGCGGGAGAGATAAGAAATGGAGCAGTGGTGTGGGTGAAGAGGAGCAGGGGGTAGATAAGAGCGGAAGCATTTAATAGAGGAGTCGGGGAGAATTCCACAGGCTGCAGAAGAAGTCTCGGACAAAACGGCCTCAAAGGGAAACGCAGATATCTTACGAGATCGGAGAAAAGTACTTAATTAATGAGGGGACTGGAATCAGAGTGAATTGGCGGGGCCCATCATATTTTGCAATCTTATATCCAGCGCTCGGTATCATCGCTCGGAAAATTTTAGTGAGACCTTAATATCAGGGTGAGATACATTCTTCATGGCTTCATCCCCATAATGAAAACTTTTCTCGTCTCGCTCACACCAAGATAATCGTACTTGCGGAGAGGAACCTTTTGAAACAAAAATTAATGTCCACAGCTACGGAACGTCGGAGAATACAGTGACATACTTATTGCACTCCAAAGTAGCCCTGAAATGACACTGAAAATGGGGTCGCATGAGTATTCCAGCAAGATCACTCTAGTTTTTAGGAGTAAATTCATCACTTGCATGTATTGTGAACAATGTTATCAGTATGAAGTTAGTCTCACAAATAATTTACATCAATATAATTTTAAGTAAAACCTTGACGCTTTCCCCAATTGAGCCTCCATTTACGAATAGGTAGCTTAACGAAAAAAAATTAAATGGACAGAATTGTTTCATTGAGAAAAAACACCACCTGAGTCAATGTGTTGGAGACTCTCAATTTATTTTGTAATCAAATGAATTCAAAACACGAAAATCATAGGTGAAGCTTGGATGAATCCATTTTGTTTTTTTTCTCGTGTGTAGACGTGTCTACGCAAAGGCGACGACGACAATGAGGAAAAAGATGAAACGCAATAGGAAAATGTAGAAACTCAAATTTATTTGTAAGTATAAATAATATTAGGCGGCGTTCATGAGGACGTGAAGTTGAAGGCTCTTGAGTTCAAATTCGATAACATGACACACCCGTATTTAACGCATCATAAAACCTCGGTCTCAGCATCACGAACTAAAAATACGGGATTTTTCCATGAGCATACATTGCCGAGTACTTCATAATTTAGGAAAACGTACGGAATGAGGGCAAAAAGTGAGAAATTAATGAATTTCTGTTATCAAATGAATCGAGAAGTGAACTAAAGTTCGTCGAAAAGTAATTATTTTACTCGAGAAATAAATAACATGATACTGTTGAACATGTAATTTTTGCATAAAGAGCAGCGTGTATTTCCTCTTTACCCAAATAAATTCGCACGATTAAACTGCATTAGAAAGAATGATAGCTGCAATAAAGACAAAGTAATGTACACTATGCCTATAACAAGTGTGGAAGATCATTTTGGTTAGCAAATAAGAGGTAGTATGTCCAGTAACTGATTTTGATTCCTGCACTCACCTGTAGAGGGGCTTTCCGGCGGCCTCGCGGAACCACAGCACCATATACACTCGGTCTTCTCTCGTCAATGGCTCGATATCGCACGGAAGGGCTGCGCTGCGTCCAACCACTGCCTCTACCCTGACGGTGCTCACTGCAATGCGAAAATAAAAGAATCCTTTGAAAAAAGGCCCCTAAAAGGGGACGATGGGCAGTAGGGAAGAGGTGGAAAGTAGTAACTATACAAATACGCTAATGAAAGACAAACTCAATAGATTTTAAATTCTCGGCTAAATATGATAGAATTACGCACATTAGAAAATTACCAGCCAATTTTTTTTCACTAATACTCTCTGAACTCAAAGACGAAGAGGGGTGATAAAAATTTCGTGACCGGCACAAAAGAGAGCTCTTAATATTTTTCAAAATTGAGATAAGACGGAGGATTTGTGTTGATTCTATCTAGTATTTTAAGCTTATTCATAGAAATTATCTAATTAACCCTTAGATGCACTCTAAGCGGGGATTTTGCCACATTTTTCAAAAATATGAAATAGCGCGTTTATTGCGCATGGATCACTGGTGGTACACTTTGGTATTCTATTTCTGTACTTTTCCCTCTAACAAGAACATATGTTTGCGTCAATGTGACGACCAACTATTTCGTTAGAATCTTACCAAGTAGGAACGACGATAACTTCGTGTGATTTGGCTCTAGAGGGCGTTCACACGATACTAAGGGCCGGTTTTATAATGTCTGGTTAAACCTCACGTTAACTAACGTGGAGATTACGGTAACGTGGAGTTTAACGAGAGGTTGTGTTTTACAAAGCAAATCCTACCGCCGGTTGGCTGATGGGAACTTTAACGAGAGGAAAGCGCAGCTACTGTAATTCTCATACCAACAATTGATCGCGAAAAGTGAAACAGTCGAAAGTCAAAATTGAAAAAATCGAGTTGAAGTATGGTAAAAGGTTTGTGTACGTTTGTTTTGAAGTGATGGTTAGCTTTGAAAACGAAGATGACGCCAATATTTTCGGTTTTAATCGTTGACGATCTTATGGTCAATCATCAGTGTGTCGTTAAAATAGAAATACTCGCCTCGAATTATGAATATTTGGCAAGTACAAGCGTTAATTTGAATGAGTGCTGCTATACGTGTAAACCATAAATTACACGGAGGTAATGAATGACTATTTGTGAATGGATTGAATCAAGGTGGAGTCCCTTTGCAAGAAATAGTGGTAAATTAACCTTGTTTGTGCTTATTAAACGAGAACGAAGATTCTCATTTGTATTGTTAAACCAATCGAAATGGTTTTCTATTGAGTAGGCCACCAGAGCGATTTTACGAACATTTTGAGGCTACAATGTAATCATAATGACGATAAATTTTAATCATACTTTTGCAGTAAGATATATCTTCTAAGCGTTAGTATGGCCCCTACGCTAATTTATCATAATCTCTGCGTTCTCTACGGAATTAGGAACAACTTGTTAGTTGTGAATAATCAAAGCCTTTCCCGTTTTCAAAGTACTCACCATGGCCATAATTTAAATAACAGAATTTATAACCAACCACCGTCTAATAGAAAAATTCATCAGTGTTCATTAAAACGATAACGAGGCTCCTGTCACAATGATGTCATTGTTATGATTAATTCAATTAATTCATGGTGATTCCTTTGATGATTTTTGTGTTTTTATAGAAGCATTTTCAGTTTTATTAAAATGTTCACAATAAGGAGGTATATTCATCCATGTGGCACTCGTGTAACAGACACGAAAAGAATTGACCCATATAATTGTCAGCTAGCAGCAGATATTTCATAACTTTAAATTATCTCATCTTATTTATGACTATATATATACTGTTGAGAAGCAATATGTTTCATGAAATCCATAATCTCTGGCAAATAAATTTTCAATAAGGGACAGAACTAAGTTTAAATTTCTTCATTAGAGAGATCAAAACCTTTTGCATGACACCAAGTAGCCCTTACCATTGAAGTATAAAGTGAAACATATTTTGATACTGGCTGTCAATAGTGTAGTTGATACTGTAATAGGGATGACTGTGAGTCTTTATGGTAATGCCATTGAGAATGTTTTCATTGCCATCATAAAATTGAATGGGTGTTCAGAAATCACTGATTATGAACATAACTTCACAGTCTAAAATTAAAATTAGAGAAGAATGAATAAAGTTTGAATAGCTTATGTATAGCCCTACCACAGTTACTTCAAGGGCTCATGCCATCCAATTATTAAATAAATGTACAGTTTGCAGCAAACCTTACATACTTTACAAGTAGGCTGCATGTTGTTATGATAGTATACATCTGTAACAAAATATTGCAACTCTTTTTGGCTCATAGCTTATGATGGGGGATCTATTCTTTATGTAAAAACTATTTTTGCAAACCTTGTGTGAGAATAAGTTTTAAGTGCTAACGTAACTAACTTCATATCTAATCAACAGCAAAGGCTTGTATTGTCTTTAAGATTTAAGGAAATGAGATGGGGTGCAAAGATATTAAAGTTGCTGGGTTCAATTTGTAAAAAATCTGTTGAAAAACATATCTAATCAGAATGAAAGCATTAAATTTCAACTCTCAGTGGTGTTTATGAATACTATACTATATATTGTGATAGACATTTTATTTTATTCTCAGACCACAAAATATGAAGCTTTCATTGAACATGTTTTAAATATTTAGCAGACTACTAAATTATACAAAGACAGAAGTGGATCCAGGATAGGGATAAGGGGGTGGGCTAGGTGAGGTTAAAATTCCAGCTGAAGTGGGGGTGGGAAATAAACCACCATTCTATCTAGTGTAAATTGGATACTCAAGGGGAGTAAATTGGATACCCTCCATAGCCCCCAAACCCCCATGGATCCGTCACGGTACAAAGATACAGTTATTTATATAGCATTTAAAGAATTTATTTGTATCAAATGCAAAGCATAAGGATTCCATCATGATGACTCCTTCATTGCAACTGTCTTTTTGGGATATGGGTTTTCAATGGAATTGTTGTTACATGGCGCCACAGAAAGTTATTAAGTTATTTTTTTACTACCTACTTATGGGGGATATCCTTTTAAATGCTGTACCAAGTAATCTCTAAATCACCACACTGACATCACTCACTTATAATTAACGTATGTGCTTCCATTATCATAAATGCAATAATATGACTTCCCCACAGAATTTTATCATACCATGTTCTATTTATGAAGTGATTATAGAAGCAATTTCCCTTACATCCACTCCACTTTCATAAATCTATTAAGAAATTTGCCTTTGTGATATGAACATTCTCATAGACTGTTTCTCATTACATACGTTGCAGCTATGCATGTTAAAATATATCTCTAGTGATGCAGATTGGAGCGAGATAGATGAGACAGAGATAATCCTTGGAATAAATAAAAAGAGGAGAATTAAAGGGAAAATCATTGTACCAAAGTGCAAATAGAAGTCTGGTTAAGATACATGGAGTAAGGTTTGCCATGGAACTGGTATTTTTGACCCAGAAGGAGGATAAGAATAGAGGTACACAGGAATGTATAGATAATATTGACAGAGGAAAAGGAAGTAGGAATTGCTAGACCTGATAAGTGAGGTGAGGGAATTTTTGCAGGAGATGAATTAGATATAAATGATGTAGATGAAGTGTATATCAAGCTAGAAATGCTGAAAACAGTGATTAAGGTAAGGATTTTGAGTAACAAGCAAGGGCAGGGAGACAATGGTTCTGGAATAAATGGAATAACCATGTATGTTACAAAGAACTACGTCAACCTTAATGAGTAGATCACTTCTAACAGTATGTATTGGAATGAGATATCTAGTCATGCATGATTATAAGTGTTGATGATATTATACCTAATTGATTTTTTGAACGTATGTTCTCATTAGTGACAGTTCAATAGATGGAGCATGAAAAAATTAATAAAAGCTACGTATGGGATTGAACTCCCAAGAAACTAATGAGTGTACCAGATATGTGATGTAAATTGGCTGTTATAGGAATATGTCCTCACTTATCCTTTGAAGGCTTATTAAACATATTAGTTAGTTAAACGTCGACAAGTAGTAGTAAGGGTTAATATTTTATGAAGAAACCATACCAAGGATCCCACTTAAGGCTTTGAAAGAGTTATTAGTAAAATTAGACATTGCAATATTTCCACTGATTTTATTATAATAAAACTCAGTGGAAATACTGCAATGTCCAATTTTACTAATATGAAGAACTTTTACCTTATCTAGCTCAACATCATACAAGATACTTTGAAAGAGCTTATCGATGAAAAAATTTCAGTGGTCACTGATAAGCATGGAAAATAACGAATGGAATGGTGGTGAATGCAGTCATTTCCTGTAAATTCAACCTCATGAGCAAATACATATGTACACAGACAACAGCTTTCCCCAATAGCAAGCAAGAGTAGCCCAGCTGGCTCAATGTTGTAAGAAATACAACTGACTCTGATTGTTTCAAACATTCCCTTAGCAGACAATGCTTGAGAACCTCAATAAATATATTCCCTTAGCAGGCAATACTTAAGAACCTTAAAATAATATTTCTTTGATTAATCTGGCTTTGATGTTCCATGAGTCTTCAGGTGCAAGGGTCCAAATTCTCTCCTTGAATTAAGGCTCAAATGTGTGGAATAAAACCAAACTTTTTCAGGATAAAGTATCGAATTGTTAACTTTTACTATATTAAAATATTCAAACCTGAAATAAGATAAGTATTGGTAACCAAATTGGCACTCTTATATTTTAACATGAGGTTCTAGATGGGCACCACTGATTCTATGGCTCTGAAACAACTTTTGATGGTAGATGCACCACTGATTCTATAGCTCTGAAGCTACTTTTGATGGTAGATAATTTGCTAGGAGGTTTTAATAGTACATAACCTGTGTTTGGCTACGAACAGCACTTAGGCAATAAAGTCGCAATTTTTTCCGTTGAAGGCTACACATTAGAACACTCAGAGACGAGAAGACTTCTCTTGCTTACGGTGCCTTTCCAAATCTTTTTCTATCAAAATAATGAGAGGTCATTACTTAGTCACATAAAGTACAATAATTAGTAAACTTCCACACTCTAAAGGCTCATTTGCCTAACAAATTCATTAATATGTCATACCATCTTATGAGCAAATCAGTCATTCTTACTTTTTTACCTACACGAGCTGTATTGGTTGCATCAATTTGCCTTTCTCAGCTTCCATAGAAAACTCAAACAGTATCTTGTATACATTACGTACGAAACGTGCAAAATCCTTTCTTTTTCACGCAATCTTTCACTTGCCTCACTTATTCCTACATATTTATCTCCAAGAAATACCAAGCCGTACACCAGATATTGTTAATGGACTTACCTACAATTTTTTTTGTAGTACTTTGACAAACATATCTTTTGGAAAAGGAAATACGAAAATACTTTCACCTCATAACATATATCCTCACAATTAATTATAAATTCTATAGTGACATCAAATGCTAGTAAATCAGAATGCAATCAGTAAGTACGATCTTTTTCTCTCTTTCGATTGCCAAATACGAAACTTGGCTGTTCTTCTAATTTAAACTGTCTTTGTAAACACCGACACATTTTAAATTCGTTGATGAAGTCAGCAAAACCAGGTAATAACAGATTTCTATACCTACACCCCTGTAACACCTCCTTCTTTCTCTCCGATATGTAATTCTAATATTTTTCATCAACTCACTTGGCTGGCACAAATCATAACAAACTCCTACACCGGCACAAATATTGCATAACTTCAAAATTTTCAGGGGTTTGGCACACGATCTCCGACTGCAGTCCATAGAATAGACAATATTATTTATTGGTTGGTGATTATTATCAAACTTGAGATGTTTGTAAGGATTTCGTAGCGTATACCGTAGAATACGTCGAATAGCATGAAAACAGTGGCCCGTTCCGGATATATCACCGGTCTTATGGAAATATTTCACTTATTAAATTGCTAGTATGGTGCTAAAAATATTGGAAATTGATTGCTGATATCGTAGATACGGATAAAAACGGAGGATGCTGCGCTTGGTCGATTATTTCCTCCGTATATTATCGTAGGGTACTTCAGCATTTCAAAACATCCGCCATTTTCAACAATTTAAACTTCACGTTAACCTTTTACCCAAGGGAAATCCATGGTTTAGCTTGACTACCACTTTAACGCTCAGATTTGACTTAACCATCGATTATAAAACAGAATTTTGGGACTTAACCGACGCTTAGCTTAAACTCCAGTTTAACCAGACATTATAAAACCGGCCCTAAGGAACTTCTGATAATCTGTCGCTACCGTGGAAACTTGGAAGCATAATTTTTTTTCAATAATATGTTAATATTTAGTTTCGTATTAATTAAATATTTGTAAGGATTTGCATTATTATTTTATTATTATTTGTATTTGTATAATTTATCTCATTCTCAAGCCACATGTCGTAATTTAAAAATTTCATCTTCATACTCTATTGTTTTAAACGTGGAAAATGTAAAAATAATAAGACGGCAAATATGTATACGAATGTTTTCGATTTATATGCAATAATGATTCCACCTGCGTCAAAAGATGTCACGAATGTCATTACAGAGAGAGTGAAGGTCAATAAGGACGAAGAAATCGAAAAATTAATTTTATTTATAAAGTTTGGTATTTTTATAATTTTTATGATTGCATTAACGATTTGGCATATCGATTTCCTTTTTTTTGTGTTTTTTGACGTGATAGTGTCTAGATAGTCGTCTACAATTCCTTTAGAAAAATTAGTCTAAGTATTTATCAAGAAATTTGCATATAATTGTGAGATATTTTTGTTTATAAATGAATGGAAAAGTATTTAAAGTGATTTTATTTATTAAAAGTTACCCAAAAACGTTAAAACACCCTCAAATTTGAATGTTTATTTGGGAAAATCAAAAAAGGAAAGGTGCGGCAAAAAAGCCGCAAGCGTGCACTGGCGCTATACAAGCAGGTGCGTGCACCTAAGAGTTAATCGTAGAAAATTGACATAGGTAACTTACCCCCATAGTTCTTTTATCCCCTTTGCTAATTCATAGAACGCTGAAATTGGATTGAATACTTCTCCTAGACCAAAAAAGGATACAGTTTAATTGAAAAAGCAGGTACTCGTCGTTATCATCAGATGCGGGAGTTTCGAGTTCATGCGTTAAAAAGATGAACACGGTAAACACCAATTAATGATGAATTTGATGTAACTAGTACATGAGATGGATGTATGACGTCTTGCTTATTGTATATATGTTTACTCAGATGCAACAAAAGGCTGCGCCAAGTGCGTGGATTTTTTATTCAAACTTTAAAAAGAGCACAGCAAACTCCGACTACTGTCGGCATCAAAATGATGTGCCGCTGTAATTTGCAAATTTATATTTGGACTCCAGTGAATTCCATAATAATGAATAATACGTCATTTTTCAGGACATTTTATTCTCAATTCTAATTTAGTTTTTGTTTAGTGAAGAATTAAAAAATCAAGACACGCTAGTGCAATAAATGACTCCACGCACCACAAAATTAGCCGTTTTGTCAACTTCATGGTCTTTGTAACTCAACCTAGGGAAAACTACTTCGTCTACAATATTCATCTTTAAAAAAAGTCGCAAACATTAATTTAGATTAATAAAGCGGCTTTTGCGTATTTTTATAACGCATATTTTGTAGCAAAATAACGAAAATGTTTAAATACTATCTAGTCCTACAGTTATTTATTTCACTCGCGTGTCTTGATTTTTGAATTTTTCATAATAAAAAATTAAATAAGAATTGAGAATAAAATTTCCTGTAAAATGACGTAATATTCATTAGTATAGCATGCACTGAAGTCCAGATATAAATTTGCAAAGTACAGCGGCACATCATTTTGACGTAGTAATACGAAATATTGACGTAGGTAATGTATAACAATGATCAATTGATCATTGACGTTAGATATATGTATTGTAGACATGCTCACTCAGACGCAACTGAAGACTGCTTCAAATGGATACTAACGCAAAGGCCAATCATTCAATGATTCTCTTAGTTAGGGATTGACCAAGAGAAAATAGATATGTCGAAATTATGCAGAGGTGAGAGAGGGGGCAAGTTGAGGGAAAGGCAATATAACTGCACTTGCGAGAAGCCTAAATGGTAACCGTTTGCTGAACTACTTTCTGTCAGCAACGCTCAATGATAATTAACAGCTTTTTGGGATCAAGTGGCAAGATATCTTCCTCTCGACCTTTTATAACTGTTATAGGAATATAGCAAATGACTTTCATATTTGGACCATGTTTTAATCATTCCGATTTGTGAGTTATATGAATAAATTATGGCGATAAAAATTAAACGCAAAAAACAGAGCAACTTCATGCACATGATGTGGGAATAAGCAATGAAATAGGAAAAAAATTGATTAAATTTTTCTCCATACGAACATTTTGGAAACCAGAGGGAGGGTGCATATAAAGCTGGAGCTCTACCACGACCACCGAGAGACAAGGCCTGAGCGCTGATGCCTTCTAATTGTCTGACGTCACGAGCCGTAGGTTATCAACCACGCCTTCCGACAATGCTTGCAGTTGTTTATATTTATAAGCCATTGCGGTGAAAATGGTGATTGGGTTGTTTAACGCTAAGTTAAGTTTTAAAGCTTTTGCGTTGATTTTGTGGGCTACAGTATTGAATACAAGTGTTCAAGAAATGGTGTACTAGTGTTTTGTGCCTCTGTGCAAAGGAAAATACACGGAGGAAACGAAAGTGTGCGTTTTCAAATTTCCTATGGACGAAGAGACGAAGAGGAAATGAACCTTGCCATTCCAAGAAAAGACTTCCAGCTGACGAAATATTCCAAGGTGAGTTTTTATCTTTTTCTTTCTATTTGGACGGCGTGATTATTCAGGAAAATGTTAGTATAATGTAAATGTTGATCGTCATTAAAAGTGAATTAAAAAGATATTTGATATAAGCATTGACCGGTAGACGAATTGTTATTGGCTTCTTGAAACAATTCTTCTCTCGAGTGTATTTGCAGGTTGATTTCAATATTATTTGCGTTATCGCTTGAATAATTAATGGTTTTATTTATTTCATAGTACTTAAATGTCTTTGAAATTCTCGCATATCAACGCTAAATATAATACGGCGATTATCCTCGTGTTCTAAGGTGTTGTTATTAAGAAGAACTTGATTTTTTGAGGGTGTTATGAATAGTTTTTGTTGTAAATTGTGGAAACATGTGAAACACTCGAGATGAATAAATGGGATACCTGCTTGTGTAATAAATATGACCCATGCCTACGATGGCATTTTACATTATTTGTATGTTTACGCATGCATAGGGTAGTATTACTGTTTTAGAAAAGAAGATTTTTTTGCATTAAGTAGTTCTTACATAGGAAATATGTACTAACTAATCGTGTTAATCTGAGAACGATTGTGTAGAGAGCGAAATCTTATAGTCTTCGAGGGTATTAAATGAATGATTCTTCAGTAGTTAATAAATTATGGAAACATGTGAAACGCTCGGGATAAATAAATGGGCTACCTACAAGCGAGATAAATATGGCCCATGTCTTAAGTTGGCATTTCAGATCAAATATTGTTAATCTAACTACCATTGTGTGCACAGCGAATTATTTAAGTTTTGTTTACTACACCCTTATCAGACGAAGGTATTCTTCACTTGAAATACAGTTGATTTTCCATCCACCAATAAAATTATCTCTATTTTTAAGGTGTGTGTCCGGCATTTTCTGTTTGAAGATGTGCTTCATTAAAGTTCCTACTGAAAAGTGATGGCTGTACCATTGAACAGCCCAAAACCGAGGAATGGTGCCATGCCAAGGATCTTCCCTGATTGCCATGGGTACCTTACCACTTCAGAGCAGACCAGGGATGCGCCATCAATTAGGGAACAGCGTCTTGAAAGTGCTACTGTGGAAGCTGCTTTAGCTGAGAGTTTGAAAACTCAGGAAGCATATAAGGCTTATAAAAAGCTAGACTCTTTCGGAAACGTAAATTCTCTGGTGAAGATGAATAAGTATTCAGCATTTTGGGATGTGGTCGTGAAGCCGTGTGCTATAATATTATATTATATATAATATTGAAGCACTTGGAAGAGTGTGCACCACCTCTTATTACTTACTCATTAATAGTATACATTCATAATAATATCAAAGTATACCACTGAAAAAGGGAATTAAAAGCAATAGGCAAATTCACTCCACTTTTTCAAGCCTCTTTCATGTGTGAAAAGTACCTATGATGTATTGGATAGAATTTAAAAACTCCACAAATAATATAAATATTTATAGCGATATTGTAGCTGTACTGGAAGAATGCAAAATTAAAGACTCTGCAAATTAATCTTTGAATATCTTTATCAAATCACAAATGTCTCTTGTTCCAGAAAAAAAGGTAAGTAGGTTCAAGAAAAGAAGGTAATTAAGGTGCATCTGTGACATATTTGTATTTGCTGCAATATTTTGTTAGTATCTCCTGAAGTTCATTAATTTGCTTGCAATTCTGGTAATTTGGTTTTCCCACCTCCAGTTACTATCAAAAGGCTCTGCTTTTCTTTTCAAGTTGGTCCAATTAATGAGCAAAATGAGTATGGGTTTCTATCTTACCTGAAGCACCGAGTATCTCATTACAGAGCCACGAGCATTATATCACCCTTATGATGGATGAAGTTCATTTGAAACCCTTTCTTGACTACAAGGGCAGATGTATAGTAGGACCTGCATATAACTCCAGCAGTTTAGCTTCTAGTGCTCATGTGTTCGCGGTAGAGAACTTACTATATTCATTTAAAGATGTTGTCCATATTTTGCTCTGTCAGCTTGTGTTCTAAAAGGTATTCTGAAGAAAGTCATCATTGGTCTCGAAAAAGTTGGTCTGGATGTGGTTTGCGTTATAATTGAAAACAAATCCATCAACAGGAAGGCAGTATCTCTCTTCACCAATCCACCAAGGCTGAGTATAGCTTATCCACATACTTCTCATCATTCTTGACCAGTACTCTAAAGGCTTGACTCTGTCCATATGTTTAAATTTATTCGCAACAACAGGATCAATAAGAAAAACTATTATTTTTCCATCTGAATGCATTATATGCTACATTTCTGTGTTACCAGGTAGGACATGGTATTTTTCCATTCAAAATAATTTCCCCAGGTACTTTGAAGCAGCAAATCCTCTTTCACCGTTTCTTAAAAGGTTACAATTCGCCCCATTAAGTGTATAAATTGCCATGAAATTATAGTTTGCAGATAGGTCTAATCAAAACAATCACTATGTAATTTAACAGAAGCACAATCTAGTTTTATCCTAATCTTGCGCATGTGTAAGAACATAACTTTTTTATTTCATTATCGTTTAATGCAGCGATGCTGAAAAAATAGAAGCCCCGTGAAGAATGTAAAAATCCTTTGACTTCTATGTTATAAGTACCACTGATGCGTAAAAAGTGTTTTGGTGAATATAAGACTTTTAATGATATTCTCGAGGTTTCAGATGCATTTGGTAGCTAGCTGTTTCTCTTCAAAGAAGATTTTTCGGCGAAGGAGTTGGTCCATTCGAAACAATTATGTCTCCCGAGGTAGGGATTTACTGTTAACATCATTTAAATGTAAGTACATATGATATTATCTAAGGAAAATTGTAGCCGGAGAAATGTCTGTTCACATATCGTTTGGTTTTCTTACGCATTCCCCACCAATCGGCGCTATCAATGGCAGTCTTCGCCACTTCCTCCGTCCGCCTACGACTCGTGACGTCACGATGGAGCGCTCAGGCCTTGTCTCTCGGTGGTCGTGGCTCTACTCCTTTTGAAAAAGAAAGAGGACACAAAAATACTGCGATGAGCGAACAAAATCAGAATTCCAGATGAAGCAGCGCATCCAGCTGCGTGGATCAATTGAGGGAAATGTTTATTCCTATATTTCCTCGCCCTCTCCTACTCACTAATCCAACTACGATCGGAGTCGCAGGGATGGGTGAAAGAAATATTTATGAACTCATTCAGTGAATGAATCTAGGAGAGGAAATCAGAGAAAGATGTGACTGCCAACCATCTGATTACAACTGAAATACATTAAATGACGAAATTTCTATGAGTATGAACGACAGAAAAAAGAAAGTTCAAGTCTCAACGGATGGAAAAAAATGAGTGCCAGTCAAATTTAACGCAATGCAAATCAAATACCGTTATCAAATGCCCGATAGATGTCAGTAAATGCCAAATCAGGAACTCTTCGTGCACGAGAAGTTAGGATCATGTCTGACCCAAAATACAGTTCAGACAATGAGAATTTTGAGTCCTTTTGTCTTTTGCGAAATTAGAACGTCTTTTTTTTTAATTTACTTCAATTATTTTTATCATTTCCCTGAATTGATTAACCTGATGCTTGTCAAGTTTTAGGTAATTTTAAAGTTTACGCTGGAATTTTTGCTGATCAACAAATCCATCGTGCCGCATCCGTTAGACCGCAATGATATCAAATTCAACTCGCCTGCTCAAAATCATTTCTTTCATTTGGTAGAGTTGGATAGGTTAATTATTCAGCTTCATGGTTTTGAATACCAAATTTTATAACACATGAGAAGATAAATTGTATCAGGCATTCTACTAAGTTTAAGTCACAACACAATGAGCTTCTTGATGGCACTCTCGTAATGCAGTTAAGCTTGGAATAGAACCACTTCTCCGAGATGCATAGCAACCGGAACGCCACCACTTTCAGAGGCCGACCCTCATCGACCCTCTTTAGTTGAGCATTGAACCGGTTGCAAAGGGCAATTTGGCCCGATGGAGAACCCGAGAAGGATTCCTTAAAATCGTCAATTTGCTTGCTTAGCCAAAGCACTACAGCTACACCACTTAACTCACGTCAAGTGGTCTGGGGCGTCAAGAGAGATATCGCTGATACTAACTGTGGCAATATCCTTTCCTGGACACTCGGGGAAAATCCAAAATTGACAAGTTTGTCGCATGTCCGATAGGCGACGCCACTCTCACCGACGCGGCGTCTAAATGAGCACGCGCCGCCGAGTAGTATGTCTGCTTCGCGGTCGGCCCGTCACGACAAAGCCCTCCTGTTGCGCCGCCGCCGCTGTTTGCCAAGCCATCCAAAAAGTGTCCGCTCCTCTTTTTCCTGTTTTAATGGTTATCTTTTTTTTCCTCGCACGCCCATCTCTCTTCTTTTGTTTCTAAACGAGAGACACAAACACAGGAGCCGTTGTAGGAGCCCGACGGCAGTGCTGGGGCGGATGATGCCGACGGTGGCGCCCTAGATGAACGGACGACGAAGGACAGCGAGCGAAAGGGTGGTGTGCATAAAATCAAGCGATCAGAAGTGTAGCACGCCGCATGCATATTCAAGAGTGCAAGTGGAAAAAGGGGTCGCGGCGGACAGTTTTACATTCCTCGCCCGCGGTTGACCAGACACGGCACCGCACTCGGAAACAAAATGAAAGAAAACACTTGGGATCGAGATGAAAGGATGGAGAATTTCGCTATCGGGGATTTCTTTTTTTTGGGAAATTTAGAGGCAGTGGGTAGAGTGTCAGTGCCGAGCAGCGATCTGCAGCGTGTTTCTGGAATGCCTATTTTCGGGGAAGGCAAAAAAGAGGTCGCTCAGTCACGACTTGATCACGCACAATCGGGTCACAATGTGGCGGAGGATCAAGCAAATGTAATATCTTGCTTGTGTAAGCTTTGTAATGTTCGTCACACCAAAAAACTCCAGAAGAGTATTATCACGAGAAATACTTTCCATTCAAATGCGAAATGGCAATTCATAGGTGAAAGGGAAAGATAAGTTACGTCGAAAAATATGACCTTTCCTACTCACCAATTCCCTCGTAGGTCTGAATTAAGAAATGTAGTAGTTACCGCCCACTTTTCAAGAGTTTTTGACGTCATTAAATTTCAGCTTCATTTTCTCGCGCAGAGAGAACCGTGTGTGTAGCAACTCAATCGCTCACGCGATTCACCATCTATGTACATCTTCACAGCTATTCCTCAACTGTAGCCCCCTTCAGGCACCGGACTTTGTGCGATATGTTGCTAGCCTACCACGTGAATGGCGGCGAAATGTCATGGGAAAAATTACTTGAACCAATAATCAAACCAAGTATCCTTATTGAGAGCATTACCCTCACTGCATTATTGTCAATCAAGAGTTAATATGATGAGTAGGCATAAAAAATGAATAAATCTGGAGATTGAAGTTGATAGTTAAGATCTCACTCACTCAAGATGTGACCATGGGTGTGTAAATGTCGTACATTCAGAATCGTCGGGGAGCACTTCCATTTCGCCCCAAACTTCGAGGACTTAATTTTGGAGAATTAGAAAGCTTCCTCAGGGAATTGAGCCGAGACCTTGCGATACGCACCAACTGCCACTGCCATTTGGCTACCACACTCCCAAACAAATGAATGCTATTTTAGAAAGGACTATATTAATCAGCGAACCCAGATTGCTTAGTGGTCTGCACACTGAGTTACTCCGCTAAGCCAAAGGTTCGTGTTTCGACTTCCAGATTAGCCTCAGTGCCAGAGAATCTTCCAAAACTTAAGCTAAAGAACCACCCTTCTATCCACCGCCTGCTTTTCCACCAATTCTTGGAGAACTGTTCTCTTCTCTAGCCTATTCTCCTCTTGAACTCAGGAAATGCAACAACTACCGACCCGACCCAAGGAAATACCAGGGCAGAGATGAAAAAGGTTGTCAGGCAAAGTCTGCCTACGCGACGAGATGCCAGTAAAATGGACTTCGAGCTGCACTTATTCTGTGCGTTCCATAAATTGACTGCTGACGAACCACGCCGGGCTCGTTCGGAGGTTTTATTTCGATGCCGGTCGTGAAAGAGGTTGCAAAATCAAGAGTCCCATGCCCTGACCTTTCTTCATCCGTTGCCTTTTTGCCGTGCTGTTCGCGGCGAATGAAGGACGGCCTCAACCCTGCCGCTGATGCGTTGATGACGTCTCGAGCTCACGTTTCACTGCCCACCGCTTAACAGCAATTCTTAGGCTCTTGGAATGTGTACTGCGGGGTTCATTGATGATTAAACTCATGTGAGCGATTCCTTCACTCGATTAAAGATTATCCCTAAACGAGCAAAAATACCACAGATCTAATAATGTCACCAACTCATAAAAAGTGGGCGGGAACTTTTTATTTTTTTATTTTAAACTTATGAGATAGTGGCTGAAAGCTTTTATTCGTCGAAAATGTTCCTTATCCTTCAACTACGAGTCGGATTATTTTGCAGAAATGTGATTTATGGTACGAGTGATCAAATCTTATATATAAAAATGAATCGCAAAATGTGTTGGTAAGCGCATAACTCAACAACGCCTGGACCAATTTGGCCAATTCTTTTTTTTAAATGTTCGTTGAAGTCCAAGGATGGTTCTTACGGCGAGAAAAAATCGAATAATTGCCGGGAAAACCCTAAAAACAGCCCTTTTCTTTTTCACATACAAACGTTTTCTAACTAAAACGTAGAATCAATTTGAGCTTTATTGCTATGATATAAAGTTCATATTAAATTACAAGCACTCACTGTTATCTAAGAAATGTAGGTGTGTTCCTAACGTCAAAAAGTAAATTTGCACTTTCTTACCGCTATACAAAGTTCAAATTCAATCATATCTATCAAAACAGTGTGCGTGTGTGCGTTGGAGCACAGAATACGTCGTTGGAGGATTTAATGTCGCGTTCCGAAACTAAAAAAAAGTGATCGCGGACCCGACCAAATTGAATAGTCACAAAATATAATAATAACAACTTGATTGGATTCGCGATATTATTTCTTATGTTTTACTTTCGGCAGGCGACAAAAAAATAAAACATTGGTATGGCTTTAAAGGATTTGACTTCAAGTCATATCAGATTAAAAAAAAAACAAATTAAAAAAACAACTGTCAATGTCGATTTGCCGCCTTTGCCGGTGTTGTTTTTCTTGGATTTTCTGTTGTACTCTACTGAGTGTGCTTTTGTTTTGTTTGCAGTGTTTTGTTATCTACCTATGAAAAAAAAGTTATTGCATGTGACACACTTTTTTGATTTCATTAATATTAGCAACAATTCGCTCACAAAATAAAATTGCACTTGCACTCGCTTCGTCAGGAATCGCAGCAACTTTGCTTGAAGGTGGTCGAACAGCCCATTCAGCACTAAAATTGCCATTAAATATGCAAAGCAATGAAACTCCAACCTGCAACATTTCGAAGAACTCTGCAATGGCAAAGGTTTTGCAGCAATGTCGATTGATCATTTGGGATGAATGCACGATGGCACATAAAAAATTTTTGGAGGCTTTAAACAGAACTTTAAAAGATCTACGGTGCAATCAGAACCGATTTGGTGGTGCAATGATTTTATTAGCAGGAGATTTTCGTCAAACATTGCCAGTGATTCCACGATCAACGCCAGCTGATGAACTCAACGCATGTCTAAAGTCATCCAATTTGTGGAAATATGTCAAAGTATTTCATTTAAGCAAGAATATGCGTGTTGAGTTGCAAAATGACCAATCTGGAAACATATTCTCTAAACAACTCATTGACATTGGTAATGGCAATTTTCCTATTGACATGTTGACTGGATGCATTAACTTTCCTCAAAGTTTTTGTCATTTAACTCAATCAAAAGAAGAACTCATTCAGAAGGTATTTCCAGATGTTGCTCAAAATTACAGAAACCATGATTGGTTAAGCGAACGAGCTATATTGGCAGCCAAAAACATTGATGTAAATGAATTAAATTTCAAAATTCAAGAACAAATTACAGGCGAATCGAGGATATATAAATCAGTTGATTCGGCAACTAACCAAGACGATGTAGTTAACTATCCACCGGAATTTTTAAACTCGCTGGATTTGCCAGGATTGCCACCTCACAATCTTCAATCAAAGGTTCGATCGGTAATTATAATGTTGCGAAATATCAACCAACCGCGCCTTTGCAACGGCACACGGTTAGCGATAAAAAACTACTAAACAACGTGATAGAAGCAACTATATTGAAAGGAAAAGTATAATGGAGAAGATGTTCTCATAACGCGCATCCCAATGATTCCGACTGATGTGCCATTTGAGTTTAAACGACTACAGTTTCCAGTGCGGCTTGCTTTTGCTATGACCATAAACAAGTCCCAGGGGCAATCATTAAGTGTTTGTGGTATTAATTTGGAAAACCCATGTTTCTCACATGGTCAATTGTGTGTTGCCTGTTCCCGTATTGGAAAACCATCAGATTTGTTTGTCTATGCGCCAGGTAATCAAACAAAAAACATCGTTTATCACAAAGCACTACAATGAAAATAGAACTGATTTTTTTTTGTTAATAATTATGATTTACATGATTAAAATTACTTACTTTTAAATGCTTATAGTGTTTTATTTAATTATTTTTAATTCACACCGAATTATTACCAGGGTGACGGTTCTGTTCAGGATAATTTTTTGCAAAGAATATAAAAAAGGTAGGAACAAAACACTGCCACATTACAAATTTTTTTGACAGGACGAAGTCTGTCGGGTCAGCTAGTTTATTATAACAATGGAGCCAACATAGCTGCAGAGTTTTTGCTGGTCAAAGTATCGAGCAATCCATTTCTTCCCTTAGAGCCTGCTCAAGTAGGAGAATACGTTATGCTATCTGCACTGCCGATTTTAGAAGCTGCAAATCATACGGGTCCGCAAAGCATCGGGGGAATGGGACACGGAGCTGCCCGTAGTACAGAAGCGAGAGAATAACCTTCGGTTGAAGTTTCAGATAACTAAAAAGAGCATGTTCGTTTTCAGCGCACTCTGGTGGGAGAAAGAGGAAGGTTGGGAAATCTGCTCTTTCGCGTTTGCGCATAGCAGAGGGATAAGGAGCCTCGGACTCATTAAAAGTTTCTTGGGGCTCTGCCGTCGTCTAGGGGCGCCTAGGAAGTCCACGCCGCGCCGCTCGCAGGGGAACGCCGTGCATTGAGCGAGTGGACGAGGGATGATCATAGAAAAAGGCACTCGGAAAACTTTCTGCTATATTCCCTCGCGCTTTATTTCCTTTCCGTCAAGACTTAAGGTGCGCGGATTGCAATGGACTTGGCTCCGAATGTGAGAACTGTTTCTAAGGACGTCGTGAACCTGACATTTGCTTCAGCTTCAGTGTTCGTTTCACACTACACTTTATTGAGTACGCTATTCAATGATCTCATATAAAAACTTTTGGAAAACAATTATTTCAGGCATGATCTTGCTCAATATTTTACTTGATATTTTCACATTCCTGTACATTTCACACGAAATAAAAAGAACTCCTGAAGAGTAACCTCGGAGGCGTAGTGACACTCTGCACGGATGCTGAAGTACATCAGTAAGTTTTATTAATTTAATGTAGCGATGATTGACTCTTTCACCATTTTTTAATATTGCCATTTGCGATAGAATTTGAAGAATGAAGAGAACTGCATTTTTCCGTTCCAAGGTCCGAGGTCTACTTATACTCTGTTTTTTTTGCCTCGCCTGGTACAAGATGGATTCATGGGTTACGCGAGGGTAATTATTAACAGGTGATAGATCATTAATGCGTGATTGGAGATAATGCTCACTTATTAACCGTCGGACTGCTTAGCACTCATTCGTAATTAAGATTCTTAAGTAAGATGAGACCTTCAGCAAGGGGTGGCTAATTCATTTACGTATGTGTTGTCGTGCCTTGTGTGTATGCAACAACCAATTACTCATTATTTGCATCCGCATCATCATAAGCAAAGGTCAATTGGAATGCATCCGTTTTTTTAACTTCCAGCAAAAATAGACATCGAAGGATTATGAAATTTTCTGATCAGCTCATTTGGAGCAATACTTGAAAGTATTTACGAAAACACTTACCCGACTACATCTTTTGGGTAGCTGAAGAAGATATGCTTCCCTCCAATTACGGATTTATATTCGCGGTTGATTGCAGACCACCCTGCTTAATTACATCATAACCTTTATTTTTCCTCCTCCTGTAGCGCAGACAGTATCACCAAATGTTAAAAATTCTTGCAATTCTACGTAGAGA
Organism: Ischnura elegans; assembly: GCF_921293095.1. Classification (NCBI taxonomy): domain Eukaryota; kingdom Metazoa; phylum Arthropoda; class Insecta; order Odonata; family Coenagrionidae; genus Ischnura; species Ischnura elegans. The sequence goes on from NC_060256.1 coordinate 2,135,174, forward strand.
AACGCCAGCCAAAACATTTGAATGCTTGTTTATGGCTTAGCGACCACAATGAACTTATTTGGAACATGGCTAAATGCGCATCAAGAGATTGCTACCTTTCGCGCGATCTTTTCTCTCCCCTTTCTCCACTCACTCCGCCCTCTCACCGCGCTCCCAACACTCCTTCTTTCGCGTGAGTGGGCTTCGCAATTGTTTACTCTTGCTTGAGCTTCATTCCCCGATGAAATGTTTTTCTTGATCAAGTAAACGAATCACAGCGCCACTGATGACACCAACTCATGAAAAATAGGGAGAAACTGTGGCGTTACGTCGTAAATCTAGTTGATTGTTCACGTAAGCCCAGAAATGGGGAAATACTCCAACCGTCGGTCACAAACTGGATCAGGGAAAGACTCCACAAACAAGAAAATCAGCTCACAAGAAAAAGGTTGCCAAATAATTTACGAGTTATTATCGTTCGATATCTATTCAATGTAGAGTATTCAAATCAGAAGTATTTCATAAAACAATGATGATAAGTAAAGATGCCATGGCAAACATTACCAAAAACTAATACCAGCAGTGTAATTTTTCTAAGTTCGGCCAATGTCCCACTAGCCATCCATTCACCACCAGCGCCCAGAGAGAAGAGAGCACGACGAGACAGGATTTGAGGGGAGGGATTTTTCCAGGGAGTGGAGGGGTAAACAGGGCGAAGTCTTGACTGGTGCGTCACTGCCCCTGTTGACCGGCTGCTCCGCAAAACATCATCCCCTGGGTTTGAGTCAACAGCATACCACCCAGAATTTTCCCCTCTAACTTCTGGGTTTGAGACATCAGTCGAATCAGAGGGGTATTCATTGGAACACATGGAGGGGAAGGACATAGTGGGGTGAGGTGTTGGAGGGAGAGAGAGTTGTGATAGGACTATGGTAAAACTTTTCACTCCAAAGTGCAATACTAAGGCCTTAGCACCGATTTCCCCTTGCTTGCCAAGGAGTAAGTATTCCTCCGCAGTAGTCCTATATAAGTCTTGGATTGCAGGTAGGCTGGTTTCGGTGCTGCTTTCGGTGCTGCTTTCGGATGCTGCTTTCCGGAGGCAGGATTTTCCGGAGACAGGATTTTGCGAGACAGGGCCTACTTTTCGCGCTAAGTTCTGCGGATAAGTTCGGAGGAAGTTCGAGGAATTTCTGGGGGGGGGGTTACCAGAAATTTTGGGGGAGGGGGAACACTAAAAAAATGCCACAAAACTATTGCGGTTTTTAATGTTAAACTTACGAGGGAATTTCTAGCTTCCGACCTAACTTCCTTCCATCAACGGGATTTTTCTGCACGACTCCATTTTAGAGTTTTCAAGCAGAAGCCTATTCAAAGGACCTTATCGAAATAAATACAGTTTTCACGATTGCGAATACCATTTCTATGACCTTGCACATCGTAAACAAATTCAGGATGGTTTTGTCATCAGTCAACTACTCACTTCAGCAAAACCGCTTGCCTATTACGTAAAAATATACCAAATTAAGTTCATTGAAAACTGCCCTCCTAGAGTAAGGACGTACAATTGTGATCATAAAATGGGTTTGCTTCTCTATAATTACTGAATTTCTTTGATTCTTAAGGATATTAATAAATTTTTATTCCACAAAAATGAAATGATTGTGCGGTACAATTTTTTGTCCTTTTTCCGAAGTAGTGGTTTCCCGGTAAAATACTCGGTGGGGGCGGGGGGAGTCAACCATTTCAAAGAATGCCATATCGGGCGCTCATATTAAAACATGCACAAGAAAACACAATTATACTCCTATTACTTGATAATGTAATTATTCAAAGTACAATGAAAACAGCTATTTAAGGTCATACAAGTAAGTTATAAAATTCAATACTATGGGTTAAAATGCATTTTCACATTATCTCCCTGAATAACTCAGCTCACTCAATAGCAAATTACATAACTTATAATCGCAGAGTATTTAATTAATGAAGTATTATGTGTCTTAAGTTGATTTTAATTCACAAAATGTCTCATCTTCCTGGATTGCTGAGAAAATTGAGGATGTAAAACGTAAAGAGAAATAAAGAACAACGTGGCGTATGCTTGCTTTCACAAGAAACAATGGGATTTCCTCAAAGTACGCCAAAGAAATAAAGTTGAGCCTGTTATTATTGGCACCGGTCCCACGCGGATTCCCTCATTAACCACGGGAATAGTTGTAACGTCTGACAACAGCTGTAACGACTTGGCCTAGTTAGATAAAGGGAAGCAATAGGCGCTTAAAAGTTCTCCAACAATCATTTGCATGAATATTTTACCAGAAAAGTTGCAAGAAACAGCTATTAATCTTCCTGATAAATAGCTTTTGAGACTTTAACGTCTTCAATAGTGAAAAATTTTTGTTCAATTATGTGATATTCCGATTTGTGGTTCTGAGTAGTTTTTCCTGGAAAACAAAAGCATGAAATAATTCATATATCAGGACAATGCTCCGATGGTTCTACCTACGCTTATAATTATGGCAGTTGAAAATAGATTAAGGAGTGTATCTCTTCCATACACATGGGGTACGTTAAGATTAACATAAGCCTTTTTAAATGATATAAACCAACAAAATGCTTTATTACCTGATATATTCTTCTCTCTTTGCATTTTAACCCTTAACTGCATGACTTTCTAATTACGCGCCAACAAATTTTTATTTATAAAATATATCCAGAAAAACTTCAATTACTACATTTTAATAACTTTTTTGCTATATTTTATTTTTAAGGGAACATTTTAATATGCATCACATATGATACCTTATGGTTACTGACATCCTTTACATTAAATGGATATGTATCATAGACTTGGAAATTTTCCACGAAAGGTATTTCACATACTCATTGAAAACTTGTAATTGGCGACCGTTCCTTTACTAATTACACATACTATGGATAAACATTCGGGTAAATCCTCTTTCTCGCAGCTGAATTCCTTCGACATAATTAGAAGCTGATCGTCTTTGCCACCTACTGACTGCTTCCAGAACCACATAGTACCTATAGCGACGGGGTGTGTCGTACCTGATAGTTACACCATGCGTTGGAGAGGAAGGATTGTGCCCTTTGGAAATAACCAGCAATGAGTGCAGTGTATCATATAGGTGTGATACATAATGCTGCGAAAGGTTAAGAACAATCGACCCAAAAAATGAGAGAAAAGAGCAGTTACGAATGAAGACGGAGATCTTCCGGGATTTACTTCAGTCCACACTTCTTGTGGGTGGCACAGTTTCGCAAGCGATGCAGACGCCGTCTTCAGGGTCACTAGAGTGACGATGCGGATTATTTTCTCTCTTTTATAGCCTAGCCGTCGCGTCGCTCCTGATTGGTTGTTCCCGGATATTACCTCTTTTCGCCCTTTGCCCTTTTTCTCAACCGAAATATCGTAACGGAGTTTTTTAAGAGTAAGCTACATCGTTACTTCAGTAACCTGAAGACGCCGACTCCATTGCCGGCGAAGCTGTTGTCTGTCGAAGAAATATGGAAAGATGTGGGGTTAAGCCCGGAAGATCTGCATCTCCGTATATATAATTTACAAACACACGGAAACGTACATGAGGGCAACAGCATCAATTTTTAAGAACCCTTTACGGAGGTTTGTTTTTCATTTCATTTTCTACGGTCCTCATGATATAAGAATCAATGTATATAGATAAGAATATGCCCTCATCAATATATGTATCATGAATCAAGTGCCAACATGAAAGGAGAGGTAGGACTGTGAGAAACAACGCTGGTCACGTAAGTACAATAATACCCCACCTGGGGGTAACTAAAAGCATTAACGTTCAAGAGTGCGTACTTTGTAAAGTTGAATATGCGTATTGGCGTGCATTTCCCCTAAAAAATTGTAATAGATGACCCGGAAATAGGAAATCAATGCAGCTAATCTTCGATATTAATCGCTAATCACTACTTTGTTCACTCAGACTCCAAGTTGGATTAAATATTCTGCATAAACATTTCTACAATTTACCAGACCTTGATCCATACTTTCTGTTGATGAAAATTGTTGATAAATGCAATGCAAACTAGTCAACGAGTTTAGACATATGTACATTTATGTTTAAACCAAGAGTGGCACTGGGTAGCCTGAGAGAAAAGAAAACAGTTCCAAAACTCACCATAATTGAGATATATAAGCTATGAGAAATTGGTCTCTTAAGAGCAACAAAACTACGTTTCACTCCAGGAAATGATGTTTTAACACTCCCTTTGAGAATACTAATTTTACTACGATCTACATATTTACGGCTTCTATCGACCTGCATCACTTTTTCTCTCTCTCTAACACTGATGGTAAGTGATTCTGTGGATTTGGCAAGTGAGGTTAGAGCGCACATCCGTCTTACAAAGTCAGAGGCATTCAGGGTTAAGGTTCATTTCCGTGGGTCACCTCGCCATAGAAAGATTTTTATTTGGGGTGCATTACACTGGGCTTTGAACCTGGATCCCCGCGGTTGGTATCCAAGTGCCATTCCCACTCTCGTTCCATTGGTAATCCGAACATATCGAAAATGCTCTCCACGGAACGTTTTCTTTCAGGAATCTTCCACGCTCACTCGGCATTCACGGAATCGTAGGCGAGGGAAGCGATGGCTGGTAGCCACGGACTGCATTTGCAGTTGTCTCGAGTGGATTAGAGGGATTTCATTGGCCATCGGATCACTTCGTGGAACATTTCCGCCGAGGCGGTGGGTCTCCACTGAGGGCGTGCCGGGTCACACTCCTCCAACTTGCGCTTTGAATCAATGAAATACTTCTATTCGCTTCACAAATGAAGCCAAGGCATGGCGCATCCGGTCGTCTTGAGATCTACAACTGCACTACATATAAACGTGTGCGCGGGGACTCGCGCAAATTCGAAATGTTTATTCTCAGCTCTAATAAGGCGGATGATATTGCAGATTATTCCTTGGATCCCATGCGATAGATTTCCCGCCTCAAAATATTATACTTTCATTGGAATTGCGCGCATATCCTCATAAACACAAATGAGATTTGGTCATGCTTGGAGAGCCTTCATACGGACTTCAACAATCCCCCGTGCAACGAACAGCAATCAGTATTCCCTTGTTTTGAGTTAAATCGCTTTGAATCACGATTTGGAGTCTGCATGCCATCTGAAATGTCCTCACTAACGTAATAGGGTAGTTTCCTCCATCAAAGAAAACGAAACGCATTGATTGCGATTCGTTATCCACCACTAGTGTATTCATAATATACAAATTATTTCGTTTTAGAAATACTGCATTGCCTTTCGTCTAAATGCATTTTTATCGTTATTAGAAAAGGGCCAGATTGGCGCCCATGCGATGCCACTCCACGTGACGTCACAGGGACCTAGTTTCTATACGAGAAGACTGGAGTAAGACATCGTCTGAGGTTACCATTGCATGCATGAGGCCCAGAGCTAAGGGAAACATGTCTTAATAATCACTTATTAAAACTGGCTAAGGTCGGAAAGTTTTCTTCATTTGATAAGGTATTAATTATCCTTATTTAAGCCAAGCGCTACCAGCCAGCAGGGTACTCAGCTACCCGCTAGCAGCCTGCGTCGTATCAGCGCTAAGCCTCGCCTCAAGGTCACCTCACAGGGTGGCAGCGGGAACCAGAAATACGTCGCACGGAGAGATTTCCCGGCATTCATACTTGCGCGTCGCGTTTTCACGCGCTTGAAAATTTTCACTTTTCATTTAATCGCGAAAAATAGATATCGTCATTTAAAAATCTAAAAGCGTGATATACCTACTCCAGGAGTAATAATCTTTCGATTTAGGGAATAAAAAAATAATAGGAAACCACCCTATTCAACGCCTTACTTGTTTGAAAAACAAATTTTGCAACACGGCACAATTTATACGCACTAATTCTTTTTTTAACTAATTCCTCATGAGGAAATAATTCTAGTTGAACATAAGAGGGAATGCGCTTTAGGATCGGTCTCCGGGCAGCAATTGCATCTTAAATCGAGAATCTACTGCACTGAGAAGGCAATGTAAAGAAGTGGAAAATGATATCGCGATTTTCTGTTGAGATTACTCTCGCAATTTGTCAAAAGAGTTGAGAACAAATGGAGTACTTTCACTCGGGTCCGATATCGCATTTATTTGGAAATATTGGATCGGCTGGGAAGGGCAAAAAAATGTCTTCCCCATACAGTGGCCCTCTCTTAAGTTAAAATAAAACGACGTGAAAGTTTCCACCCGCTTTTCATGAATAAGAGACCTCATAATGGTTCCGGTTCATTTACTATTTCTAGGAGAACCTTTAATATAGGGAAGGAATCGAACACAAGAGTGTGAACAGCAATTAACCACGATAGTCGGACGGTCAAGAGAGGCTCTATATAATAAGGTGAAAAGCGCTCGGAATGAGGTTATGACGTCCTTGAATTTTCCGTGAATGGGATTTTCCATCGAGTGAAGAAGCAGGAGACAGATAGAAAATCGAAAAAAAATGCTGCTTTAATTCTATTCGAAACTATCTCAATGGAGAATAAATAAGAATGGGTGAATGTTGCCGCCAACCGCCCCCCCCCCCCCACAGTGGAAGTCTGAATCGCAAAAGCGTCTCTTCCTTCTCTTTCTTTCTATCTCGTCCTCCAAGACGCATTCCTACCTCCAACACGGTCCCTGACTTCATCCAATCCCCGATCAGTAAGGTGCCTGGGCTGCGGGGGCTTCAGCGCCCCCCCCCCGAAATTGCTTTCCTTTGGCGGCTCCCCGGAATACATTCACTGAATAGTGCCCTAGCGCAGGGGTAGCCATATGCTATCCTTTAATTTATCAATGAAGCCACCCTGTATAATGTCTGCCATCTACCGATTCAATCGATAGATTTTTCTTCCTCATAGGAAAATCTACTAGGATTGGTAGAATATTAATGGCGTTTCGCTTGGTTCCGCTGTTAGTAGGGCCCGCTCGCCTTTGTGACGGTGCGGGACTCCTCGTCCCCTCCCTTCCTTTCCTATCCTTCATCTGGAGGTATCGTCGGGCTCTCATCGCGGCGATGCCTCCATTCCTTTTTCCTTCCTCTGTCCTCCTCCTCTCGAGAGGCACGGGCGTATAAGTCTCAGACTTGGTTCCGGGTTCTCGAGAGGTATCCTAGCGGGGCCCGCCCTGGGACCCCCGAATCCACTGTATAATGTCTGCCCCCGAACAAAGAAAGAAATCCATAATTTGATGAAGGTATCCGTCACCGAGGAAGACCAGTGGTGAGAAAGGCATGCAGCCTCTCAAGAGAACGACATTGAGAGTAGCGATGGGTGTGTACGAGGTGGCTTGGTGCAGCCACCAATCGTACAGCCCTCGCAAAAATTTACACCGCACGCGAATGCGCAGGGCATGTGGGCGAGGGAGCAAGATATAAACGTGTTTTACTTCGAGCAGAAATGTTGAGGGGTTCTGAAAGGTCTCTGGAAAATAAATAATGGGACTGAACCGGGAACTCTATCCTAATATTAAACCTCAGTCACTGTAAACGAAGGCTATCCGAAAACTTCCGGGGGTGATGAGAACCCCCTCGAGTACATATTGGCGACATAAAATCTCAAGCGCTCGCCCCTACACGAGGTGACATCGCAATGAGACAGAGGCCATCACGTCCTGAAGAGCTCCAGCGAATACCTTTGTGAGCGGTTGTCACAACAAGAGCGTGTCCACCAACGCCAGAAAGACCAACGCAGACGAGCATTTTAACACAATTGCTTAAAGCTGGACGAATAGGCATTCTTAACGCAGTCTCTAGTCTGAAATATAATGGATTTATCAATAGATCATTTCCTGTTGCAGAGTAAACTCTGCAACGCGGCCTTGCGGAAATCCAACGCATCCAGTAACGCGTCGTTCTGGGCTGTCGGCATGAAATCGACCAAACAGTGAAGATATTTCAATACTTACGCTGAACTTGATGCATTACTTTGCACGTAAATGTGTATCAGTCGTACTTTTAAGTAATATGTCTTCATTTTTCAGCATTTGACCCGCTATATCAGGAAAAGAACGCCTGTTCATGTGGGGGAATGAAGTATTGGTTTTCTGTGCATCTCCATAAATCCCTAGTTATCGAAAATCCGTCCATACCACGGTAGAGTATGTTTCGGATTACCCCGAGCCCTCTGGCAACGAATAGCAAAGGCATATTAAGTACAAAGTACACCATTTCTTCAGGCAACCATTTCTTCGCCAGTGATCCATACTTTCCATTTTTCGATCCGTCATCGGCTTCTCGCGCTATTCGCGACAAAAAATCGACGACCTGAATTCTTTGGCAGGTGAGTTGATGACGTCAATAACTCATGCCTAACGAGCTTCTGAGTCAATCCTCGATATGTGTTTGTGTATCGTAAAGGCTAATTGTTTTCTACTTACTTTAACAGCAATTTATTACATTATTGAAAGATTGCCTCCAGAGGAGTATAGAAAATAGGATTAAAATGACGTCACCAATTTACGGAAAGTGGGTGAAAGCTTTGGAGTTTTCTCATTTTTAAACTCACGAAAGAAATGCTGAATGGAAAAATGAGTGCCCCTTTGTAGCCTATGTCCCATTCCATCGACCGAGTTATTTTAATGAATTGCATTTTCGCAATGGATTCCTAAAAAAATCGACGGCCTAAGCCTTTGCAGATAAGTTGCTGACGTCACCATTTCATGCCAAGCACATCCCTAACTACTTCTTGACCTTGTTAACCTATCTTGTGCTACTTGTTGATGTTTAAACTCTTTTGAGAGATTCATTTCCTCAGTGAGCGGTTCTCCCTGAATTAGGAAATGGAGGCAGAGATACACCTAACTAAGCCAAAAACTCACGAAAAGTAGGTAGCTACTTTAAGATTCCCTATTTTTTAAGTGAAGGGATAAATGGATGAATAGGGAAGAAGTTTTTTCTTCGTTGTAACTCATATTACCTTTCCATTTTACATCGAATTCTTCAAATGAGTTACAATTTCGGGTCAGAGGGAACAATCCCATTCCTATGAATGTTATCGGAAGACCAGGAATGGTATGGATTTGGAAATAAATGAGATGAAAGGTAGAAGAGGCGAGAGGGGAGTACGTGGATTCTGGGGATGTTAAATATAAGGAGAAGCGAATGAAGTAAGGAAATAAAACTTTGTAAGGTTCACTGTTATTTAATTATGGGCACGACCCGGGTTTCCTAACTTGGTTACATCGTCTGGTGACTGATCTTGCATGCATCATACATTATATACAAAGTACACAAGTGACTGTGAGGACATCTATCGGAAAGGAAAAGGACTGGTTGAAAGAGCGGGTAAGATAAAGATAAGAAAAAAAGAGCACTATATGATGGAGTGAACCTTACAAAGTTTTATTTCCTTACTTCCAGTATGGAGAGGTTTCACAAAGTGAAGCCTGAAGTTATTAGTTATAGAAGCGAATGAGTTGAACATTTATCGTGTAAAATATTTTCGATAAACATGATGAAAATGAAATATAATTGTATGAGTTCCATTTTCCGCCCTGAGTCACCATTTGCAAACCTTAAAATTCTATTTTTAATTTCGTAAGTAACTCTGGAAGGTACACCGAGCAGAGCCCAACATAATCATTCATATCAAATCCCTTTTGTAGAAAATATCAAGAATACTTTATTTAAAAATTACTATCGCTTATTCGTTCTCAAATTTGCTACACCTTTTGTTTTATCCCTGCGAACATCAATTGCACGGATAGTGACTGCAAATGCGAGCCCCAATCGCGCTCTCAGCCTGCGTTGTAACTGATGACGAGGCGTTTCTCAGTTTTGAAAAAGGAATATACAAAAAGAGAGTTCCCAGAGAGGGAGAGGACGCCTAATTCGCGATGCCGCAGGTCTCTTGTTTTTGGTCTCGCCGCTGCCGGTGGCTCCACAGACGGTCTTTCTGTGCATCGACGCCGAGCGATTAATTGGGATTTCTTTTGTGTCTGCCATACGGCCGAAAAACAAGGAAGCTCACTTTGGATGCGGGCGCTGAGTATAGCTTCTTTGAGGCTAACACTGTATTTGAGCATGCAGGTACTTAACGGGAATCGAGTTAACACATCGACGACTGGTGTACAAAATGAAAACTACAATACCGACGACACATAAGCAATTTTACGCTCGTGTCCAACGACCAAAATAAACCTGTTGAGCTTTTCCATTTAATTCAATCGCGATGTTCACGTAATGGAAAGGAAAAATCTTCAACTAGGACTGAAATGATTTTCATCGCCGAAAGATTAAATTTATAAGCAAAATAAGCACTTTATGATGGACACACGCATGTAAATGTTGTAAATTTAAAGACATAAAGTATTGAAATCACTGAGAAAAAAATTCAAGTAATATAAAAAAAAACAGAAAACGCTTGTATACTGAACTCATACAATCATATATACTTAATGAAAATAAATGTTTATACTCGATTATTGATCAATAAAATCTTTAGGTATTTCTAAAGAAACGTTTTGGCAATCAATTTGCATAGAAAATTTACAGTGCTTTGTACTGAATTCATAATCTAGTGATACAGTAATATAATGTGAGTAATGGTTGCATGGGTTAAAGGCTTAATCGTTGAGCAGAATAGGACTGGTTTTATTTATTTCAGTATAAGAAACAGCTTTTCAAGGCTGTATGGTAAACCATGAACCATTCAAGAGAAAAATAACGCCAAACAATTCAATTCAGTGAAGCTGCTATCAATCTTAAGTATTTCAGAGGGATCAGAATGTCAGTAGTAAAAGTAAACGTTTCATTTCTCCCCTTATCATTTGGATCAATTCAAAAGGATGAGCGGATAGGCTTTGAAACATGTCACGTGAGGAGGATTAGCAGCGAGAGCTATTCCGTGGACATCCGCTCCTGATGGACTTCTCTTGTAGGGTGATTCCTACGTCTACCCTTACGGATATACCAAAGTGATTTACCCGCGCTGCACCAAATATCGCCGCAGAAACGGTAGAACGCAGAACTTAAAGCGATAGAACGAAATTCTGCCCAAGCTGTTTAGGGCGGTGTGATACATGAGGGGTTTGGAAGCCAAGGGGTGCAAGTTATATATTTCTCAAGAGAGTTAGACAAAGTTAATTAATTGCTAGAAGAAATGCACGAAAACTTGGTTGCCATGGGATACGAGTGAGTCTCTGTTCTGCAATGACATTGAGTGGAAAATCAAATGCACTGCCAAATATCTAATTGATCTCTGTACTAAACAGTTCATAGAAAAAATAAATCACTTGCACCCCTTGGCTTCTCACCCACTCATATCATTTCACTCATTCTTTATTCGGCTGCAACAGTTAAACATTGTTTAAACGTAAACGCTACGATTCCACGATCTAAAGAGTGAAGAAGAACACGCGAAAATCAATGACACCGGCAAAACGGTCGTCTACTTCATTTCGTTACGGGAAAAATATTTCATTTCTGCTATTCATTGTTTTTTTCATATTGAGAAGAAAATTTTGACTCTCCAAATGGCATTTTAAAGTTTAATTTTACCCATTGTTTGATATTTTAAATGGCCGAAAGATAGATATCCATTTCCGAGGCTTAGAAAAGTACAAGAAGTATATTGAAGTTACGTATGCTACACGTAAAAAATATTTCTAAACTTTTTATGTAAGGAAATGTTTATGTTATTCCTCTAACTGAAAATAAACCAAAAAGACGAAAATAGTCGTTTTGGTAGTGCATGGCTGCGGGGCGTTTATCACTCAACTAACCGCCAGTTACGATGGGATTCACTCCCATGATAAGCGCCCCTAGAAGTTTATCTGTAAAGCAAGTTGTAAAGGATATTGAAGGGAACTTTACGGAAATATTTTTAACATGGAATAACAGAAGATTTGCAATACTCAAATGAGGGAGAGCATGTCACTTTGACCGTTGATTTTCAAATTCAAGAATGACAATAACTTAACTTCAAAAATACAATTTTTATTCAAACCCAAGAAATGAAAAAATGTGAAAATGTTCAGCTCTAGTCTGGAAGGATTAAAACTACGTGATCTTTTGTGCTGTAAAGTTTAGTGGTGTATATTTCATGCAGGTGTATGTAGCTGTCACAATCATTATGATTGAGTAGAAAACTTTTACTTTTTGAAAATGCGATGTGTTTGAATTTAATATCTCCCAGAAGCAGCCCTGAGATACAAAGAGTTAAAATATTTATCCAACGGTTTTCAAATGCGATATTATTTCCGCAAATAATGCCAGTCACCAGCAGGAGAAGAAAATTAAGAGAAAACTGAAGGCAGAGAAAAGTCTGATTATTATGGGTATAAATGGCCAATATCTATTTTAAGTACAGTCCATCGAAATATTTTCTCTTTACTTTCAGAGAAATGGGAAACGAAATGATAAGTAAAAATTGATTTCAAAGAAATTGCTCACAGTCATTGTCAAAGTGGTCAAAGTGATCCATCTAACTCCTCTATTGTCAAGTTAAAACTCAACAGGAATGTAGGCTCAGCTCAGAGGTGCGTCGTACTTAACTCATGGCCGCTGCCCGGCGATTGGGTATGAAATAATCTACGTACCAACAAGCTTGCGAGGTCCCTAGTATAGCGGAGTTTAAAGAGAATGAAAAATATTCCATGTAAAGAAAATGTATTAAGGTAGTTGTAGAATTCAAATAATCAAGTCCTTGGATTTGTAACATATTAGCTGACCCGGCGAACGTCGTACCACCTAATTATGAATGGACAGTTTGGTTATTCTATTTATAAATCTAGAGAGACACTACTGATTTAATTGATTACCTAATATAAAAAAATTCAATGAATCTACAAAAATTAGCATTTTAATGGCTTCTTAGAACATATTTCCTTTCTTCAATATACACAGGGTGGACCGGATAACGCATACTTAGGTGGATTTATTTCAATGAATTTTCTACTTTTATGCCTTAACTTTCGAAATTTGAGACGCATTCCATTACATACTTTTGGTTGGTTAGGGCTTCGAAGCATTTTTGACGCCGAACCCATCTTCAGCTGTAAATTGTGCCGCGGTTGGCCACGCACATCTAAAGATTTAAAACATTCAGATGGACAGTTGTTGACTTCGTCTTTGTTTGTTACACAGTTAATAGATTTGCATGAGAGTACTACCCATTTTATCCTAATTTACCAAGTTTCAGTCATCCTCATCCTCGTTCGTTGCCGCCAAAATTGCTCGCTCAATCAACTATTTGTAATTTTTTTGATTATCAATCATGTAGTACGTAAGCACTTTGTACGACAGTGCAAAACTTCCGCGGAAATGAGATCAATCCCCTCGATTCGTCGACAGGTACACGGCCATTAACCGTTAGTTAACAATTTTTTGGAGGTTTGTTTACACATACGGTAGATATATGTCTGTTGCCATCACAATTTGAGCTGGGCTTAGCTTGAATTTAATGATTTTAATATCATTTTACTATTTTAAATATGTTGTAAGTATTGAAATGTTTTAAATATTATAAGAAGCTGAGTCATTAAATTAGTTAAGCAAAAAAAATCATCTAGTTTTGACCAGCTTGATAGCTTTTACAGTGCTACCAACTCCTAAAAAAATAACCCTAAGATCAAGATCAATCTTTTCCGTGAACTTTTACTATTTTTTAATGTTTATTCTGTAATCAGGGGCTGAGATAAACCCAAATAACCAAATGTCATTAAAATAGGTACAGCCCTTCCCGAGTTATTAATGGTGTAACTAACACAATTTACTACTTTGATTCATGCATATAAAATCTATGAGCCTTACAGACTGATTGAGTATAATACATATGATTATTTAAATATTTTTGCTGATATAATACACCAATAGTTAGCCTAATTATGGTTAAAGGAAGAAATGTTGGAATGAGTTCTTTTATTACATTATGTGTGTGAGTATTGATATGACCTCTTCTAGATCAGTGACTAACGTTTCAATCACCTTAAATATCAGTAATAATGAGGTCATGAGGATTCAAAAAGGTTAATTCTAGATAAATTGACGCAATAAATTTCGTGAAGCTAGAAAAATATGCATTATCGGGAAGAGCATAGGAAGTGAAGCAGGTCTGATAACCGATTATTTGATTGGTAGGATTCGGGTGAAAACCAAATCTCTCTTTCATTATTACATGCATTCTCTTCTCCATCAGAAGCGAAAAATACAAGACAGATATCACACTTCATCATTCACCTGTTTTCTCATAAAGCCACATCTCCAGGACTTGGTCTGTCCTTAATTTCGCTACAACGACGCGGCAATGGGTGAAATCCAGCATGAGCGATACCATTTTAGGAATTGTAGTACTTACTGATGCTATCGTTCAAAGTGGCTCCCAGGACTTCACTGACACGTTTCTGTGGCCGAGAAGATGTTCGAGTTGACCTCTTTGCCAATGCTCCTCAACGTAAGCTCCGGTAGTTGATACCGCCCTTACGAGATTCCTACGGTAAATACTTACACATGATCCACGGATCACACTGGGTACCACTTAACACAATAAAACACACACCTCTGAGGAAGGCGACGCCCAGAGGCAGGAGAAATTAATTACTTACAGTAAGAGTTTACCCACAGATATCACCAATTGCCAGTCTTCCTCTACATCTACAGTTCTCCTTGTCAGGTTATTGCTTCGAAAGCTCACAATTGCATTATTTTGCTTTTGAATTATATAATTTTCTTTGATATTGGGCGAAAACTTAATTTTAATTTGGTTAAAAGAAAATTCATAATCAAGCATAAATATTATATTTAAACGAGTCGATAGGCGCTTGATTTCATCAAGCGGGTTCGAAAGGGGGGTGGGAACATGTTTATGTCACGCGTGTTCGAGTATTGGGTCCATAAGTTGCTTAGATAGGGAAAGAAAACACTTACAATATCCTTTTAATAAATGAAATAGACGGAGGATACGCTCTTTCGCTCTCAACAATACTTAACGTCGTCTTAGTAACCACGATGATATAAGCGTTAAGACCGTTTTGAATAGAATATTTACGTAAAGGAGAGAAATATAAAATTAACGACGTATGCACTTGTGAAATATCGCCGGTTTTTCGTATTTTGACCCTTGTCCTAGAATTGTAGCTTTTCACTTTCTGATTATGAAGATTTGAACCCAACATACTTAAAAAAATGTAACAGCTTTTTTTTTTACTATCGGACTGAGACCAATTCAATGCACCAATACCCAGCCGATCAAGTTAATTTCGAAGACAGAAATCCAAAAAGCGCGGATCTAATGTTACCACCTTTCAACCGAGAGAAGCTCAAACGCTCTGTCCTCAAAAATCCAGTATTCGCATATTCCTTGAGGTTTATTTATAAAAAATCGACAATTCATACACACCATAACTGTTCAACTATTCATAAATATATGAGCGCGGAATAATGTGAAAGATAGCTATCACCTGGTCTGTAAATTATTTTCACAAACAGCCATAAAATTAGCTATTCTAAAACCTGCTCTTATTTGTGAGGTGGGAGATGGCAATATGAACGCGAAGTATAGGGACACAAAATAATCACCATGCACGAAAGTTTATTTATTAACAATACACATGAAAATAGATATTCTAAAATATATTTTTATTATCACTGTATAGATGGCGCCACCAACGCAAATCAGCGTAACACGGCTTTCATAACAAGTCGCGCAAGATTTGTTCATAATCATTACATATTCACAGCAAATTATCTTCGCCGAATTAACTCAATTTTTGGTTATGGCATTCATTTGTCGCGACGCCTTACGCGAGCTTCATTAGATATTGATTCCCGACTACTTGAATCCCATATAATGTAAAACATTCTTAAAAGTTGAATTACGTGAGGTTGTAGTCTCCCTAACACCAAATTTCAGTGTTGGTAAAGAAGTATGCAACAGGCATAATATATAGGCCCTACGTATGCTAGAAAACGTAAGTAAATATTTTAATAGCATACTATCCGTAATTTCGTGTGGTTAAATAACCACGGGAAAAAGCAACCCTGGTATATAATGGTCAGTATTACCGGTTACTATGATTAAAATTATTCCGCACATTAGGCAATCAATAATGCGACTGAAATGATTTGATGAAAGAATGGGTAAGGGTGCGCCTTGAATATTGAATTTTTCGTGTTTCAATGATGCATAATGTAGTATGTAATTTTGGAAAGGAGATATATTATCAAAGGGAAATTAAAACTATTAAAAACAATCAAATATAAAAAATACATAAATACAGTTAAGCATTTTGAAATGGTGTAATGCATGCAAACGTCATTGAAAGTAAAAAAATAAGTCAATGTTTAAACCAAAATAATGAACTGGTTACGCTTACGTGTAGTAGAGTTGGTTTACCAGACATCAACAATCACTTCCAGCCTTAGCAACCACTTCGAAATCCTGAATGAAATCGTACGTAAAAACGATATGAGTGTATGGCCATTTACTTTACATTGAAATTAAATGTCGATATAAAATGAAAACTATGGTTGCCATGGAGCCCCAATTATAAAGAAACATTTATTTTGCCAGTCAGGTACTACCCTGAAAATTACGGACAGGTACAGTCAATAGCAAAGGAGAAAATGAGACCTATCGATATAAATTCATATCGATATATTTTCATAAGGAACCGTTACCCATCAAAATTATTTACATGTGTGCATAGAGATTTTCTTTCTTACTAAATTATTAAAATGTATATCCCCGTAACTATATAAATAACTCAGAAAAAGGGATATATCGAATGCACACTTCCATCGATGATAACATCGGCTTTAATCATTGAATCGGCTTGATTTAACTTTTATCGGATAAAACACATTAGAAGTTGTATTGTGTATGATTTTCATATTCAAAACTTGATTAACACCAAAGTTATTAGCGATATAAGCGTAACTAAGGAGATTAGTATCGATATAACTCGCACATGAATCGATCGAGTGAACTGGTCATCATTGCAAAAGTTGACCTTATTGATAAAAGTATTACCCTGAAAATTTCATTCATCTAGCTTGAATGGTTGATAAGATATTCAAGATTGTATGCTCCACAAAAAAATGGCGACAATGATTTTTCGCGTGCAGAATATTTTTCGGAATTTTATTATGAATTAACAAAGATGGTTACGGGAAAAGTAAGGTAGATCGTGAGGGTACGAAGTACCCTCTACGGTTTTTCTAGGAGATTCCAAATTTTCATATGGCACAAGTCTCAACGCCGAAATCCGAGTTTGAAAATTCGCCCTTCACGACAATGTAAAATCGAAATCGTTTATTCCTCGGAATTGTTTCGACATATGAAAATTCCAAGATAGCCAAAAAATCAACCAAACAATTCTCTACCTTATAAGTCAAGGAAAATGTCGTACAATAATTGCAAGTTGGTCAAAAAAATTCCTAAACTTTTTCCATAAGAAAAGCATAGAAAACGTTCAAAAAATAATAAAAAAATACTAAATATCAATTTTTCGCAATGGCAACCACACCAAAAAATCGACCAAAAAATCTAGTCTATGTCCATTGAACATCATGTTCCTCGAACGTTTAAAAGTACGAAATAAAAGCGAAAAAGTTTTAGTCCCATTAGGCTCCCATGTATATCTCTCGTAATCCCATTAGTATCCCATAATATATCTCGAAAACTAATCGACTTTTTCAAGTTTTCAGAATTTTTCTACCGATGAATTTTTTTTTTACTTTTGCGTCCAATAAGCCAAATACCCACACCTATCACAGTTTGGGCTGCGAATATTGATGAGTCAGTCAGTGGCATATCGATTTGCGATTCTATATTAGCTTAATTAATTAATATGAACGTCTCCCAAGATAACCTTAGCCTATTGCAACCTAAATGAGCATTAATGTACAATCTCTACTTAAAAATCGTATCACGAGTGTGTCTTACAAGAAAGTCCTCCATATTAAAACTATGTTATGACTGAATACGAATTTTGTACATTATTTATACATATTTTACAATAATATACAACGCTTTGCTCGTAATGTCTGTTTTTTCCTCGATGAATAATAGCATTGAATATTTTTCGGGTGTCACACCGGGTGAGGCCCTTTTATAGATCTCTTTCCGACGATTCCAGGTGCAACTCGCCCATCGAAACGTCGCAAGGAGACACGGAGGACCTCACTCGGTGAGTGTACAACTCGAGAAATATTCACTACCAATACTTTGCCTGGAAGCAAATAGGCAACTTCATACACAATCACTTAGCAACGGAGTCTCACTTAAACAATCATATAGAGTACGGATGCGAGTCCATGACTATTGCGGTCGTCTGCTCAGATTATGGGGCCAAAAGGGAGTATAACAGAATATATGTATTCGATTTATTACTTTCTAATCGCTAAAATAAACAATTTGTTCTTAGCCTTACTGCCTGATTCTAGCAATTTATCTTAAAGGTTCCACAAGCAAGCAGTCGAAGGCGTGCCGAAGTTTACGAATCTGTTTCGAGCAATAACACTTTTTTTGGTGTGGAGACCGCAATCCTTGGCAGCAGCACAATGCCGCGCCTTTTTCAAACGAACAGGTGGCCAGCCACGAACCCCCTTAAATTTCCCTTAAATTGTGGCAATCCCTCGGCAAAGCCTCCGACCGTAATATTCCGTTCAACGAGGTTTTATTATTGGCGCCCATCAGTGGAGCATGCATGCTTTGGCTAGACAGACGGCGCCTATTTCCTTTGATGGTGATTCGCGGAGGCCGACACTGCGTTCACGGGAGAACAGATTTCAAACGGCTCCCGCACCGAGCGAGCCGCCAAAAGTCTTTTTTTACGACTCAACGTCGACCACCTCCATCACTCACTCACTCACACACCCACAAGAGCACAAATATTGGTTGCACATAATGAAATAAGTACAAGATACACAGAATAATAAATTGCGTCATTATTTTACACGATCAATTCCCCGTTACTTTAGGCAGAGTTTTAACTTCGTGAATTGCACAAAAATGTATTTGGTAAACCTCGGCCGCTTTCAACACCCATGTGCCATTCTCTAAAATTACTGGTGGAAGTTTTCCAAATGAAATTGTGTAGAATTCATTATGTTTCCATGCATTAAATACGCCATCGTTTCAACATTCCACAATTCAAACTCTCAAGCCATTAAACCCGTAAATCCTTGACTGTTAAAGTAAATTTAATGATATTTATCACAGCTGCAACGAAAATATACCCATATTTGAGGGTTTTCTAACGAATCATCAAATTTCATACACAATATTTGGAAACGACGTACTTTTAAACAGTTAAACCTTTTTAATTGGTAAGATGCACATCTTTCATCATTCATTGTTTTCGGTCATCATAACACACAAAATAGCAATTATTCCTTCGATAAACAAAGGAAAAATTAAACTAAGCCGTTGTATATTTTCATCCTAGGTGTAACTTTCGTTTTAAGTTTTCGCACTGCCAATATTCCGTATGTTCACAGCGAGTAATACTCAACGACACAAAAACACACCAAAAGATAAATATCCTTTTACTGATACTTTTCCTGAACGTAGCGAGTGCCTCAGAATGCTAACTGCCTAACTAAGTGCCTCAGAATATTCGGCTAACGGTTTGCAATACTGGCCGAGTTATCGAATCCTCGCAATCCAAGTTGTCTGTTGCCGTGAACGTAGTAATAAGCCTGGGAAAGGTGGCCACAATGAACGCCAAATTTACCGGTACACAAAGAGTAGCGCTTTTCATCAAAATGAGCCCAACAATCTACCTTAAATAATGAGGCATTATTCTCCGAAAATAATCATGTAAATAGCTTTCCTCTGTCATCATTTCGTTATCCTTATGGTATATTTGTGAAAGGAGGCACCCAAGCATTTGCGGTGCGAGTAAGTTGAGAGAGAGAGAGAGAAGCCAGGTGTCAGCATGAGACTAATCTCAGCTGAAGGCGCCAAGGGGATCATGGCTTAACGGCCTACCCGACGGGCGAATGGCTGTACTTGAAAGAGCCCACCACAAAGGAGCCATGCAGGGATCGCGTTGTCTTAGGAATATCTTCGCCATCGCTGGGATTCGAACCTGGACTCTCAGAGCAGAAAGGCACCACACCAACTCATTGCCAACCTTAGTTATTCGTTTCTGGCTCCTTGACTCGACTCGTTCTCCAATTTTTTGCTCTTTTCGATTGAGACGGTGTTTAGAAAATATGCAGACGCATAGTTTTCGGCTTCTCGATCCGTCTCTAATTGTTGAGAAAAATTAACTCTCAATTGCTAAGGAAAGGATCTGCAATGGCAGTAAAATTTAGTAGCACTCGTCAAACCAAAACGTCTTTAGCAGAATACCCTCCTGTGTTGGTTTACGGGAATATCACTTTCTCGTCATGTAAACCTCAGCAGCACACGCAACAACCGGTTGTAAATATTTGCAAGGCTGTAGGGACCTCGCTTGGTAATGTAGGTTTGTTACCCGGAATCCATCGTAGAGCTGATGGAAAGCCACTAATGATGACAGGTAGTAACCGAAATCACACTTATGTGGTGGTTTGCGGGAATATTAATTACCCGCCAGGGATCACCACGGACCACCCAGGTGGTAGGTAACCTTTGGGAGGCCGAAGCGACCTCGCAAAGGTGACCTAGGGTACAAGCGTTTATCCCTCGCAGAGCTAATGGTACCCTGCTAGGGATGTACTGTCACTACCAAAATCACACCCACAACCACTCAAACCTTTTCCTCACACACAAACGGCAGAGCACACATTTCTTGGGAAACCGCTCGAAGAGAGTGTTGCCAATATTTACATGGGGGAAGATAGTAGTCTTCTTTAAACCTTAAGCAGGAAACGGGATAACTTAGTTGGCAATATTATGACGCATGATGGCCTGACGAAGAAAATCGTTGAAGGACAGGTGGAAGGGAAGAAGGGCAAGGGACGGCCCCGAACGAGTTACATAGGACAAAGGGTTATAAAGGATGTAAAAGAGAAGAAATACCTCGCAATGAAAAGGCTGGTGGGAAGGAGAGCGGAATGGAGAGCTACGTAAAAGCAATATTAGAATATGAAGTAACTGAGGCAGGCGAGATGTAGTGGAATGACATCCTGATTTCATGCCATTTCTCTTTTCTGTTAAATTTTAGGACTGATAGCAAATGATGATGATAGCATATGTTTCGTACTCTTCACGCTCCCTTTTTAAGGAAAATATGGCAGCGTTACGAACTACTGATACCTCATTGACCAAGGTGCGTTCATGCGATGGCTACCGCGGTGTGGACCTCGGTCACGACCGATGTAAAGAGTTGGGAAATCGCTGTTAAGCTGCAAACACACTCGTGGGCGTTTCCTTCATTCTGTGACCGGAACTCCATGAACGAGTACATTTGTCGAGAGTTTAAAAACGCCATGAGCTATAAAAAGAGTTTCTTTTTCGATCTACAATTTGACTGAATGAGAAAGAATTTTTTCGTCTTAAACTCTCTTTCTCACTCATACAGCGAATGGTTATAATTAATTGCAATTTCCCTTTTTCTTTGCTCCCGATAGATGTCGACAAACGCGGTTGAGCCACTAGAAAGAAGGGCGGTTTTGGCAGGAAAACTAATTCTTTATTCCGGCACCAGATGATGCTCCGGTTGGGTTCAAACGGGGCCGTCAAAAGCTCCGAGCGCAATGCCGATTGCATTAAATCAGCGGGACGGAAGGGACGACTGTTGGGCAGGGGAGCGGTTCGCCATTGTGGCAATCGACAGTGCGTAATGCCTTTAATTGCAGCGGAAAATGCCCGAGGTAGCAAGGGGATTAACTTGGAGAGTTTGAAAAAGAGTTCACTCGTGCCAATTAATAATCAATTAGTCGGGCGCTCTCAAAAGGTGCGACGGCGAGCTGATCCGAAGTGTGGGCTCCCTTTGCCATTGGAAACGCTGTCACCTGGCTGGGGCGACACAAAGCCACTATAAATGAAGAGTACTCTCTCTTTGAAAATGCGTTGCAAGTTCATAAATTGCCATACATGGGTATTTTACAAATGTATGTACTCATAAGATGAAGTTCAGATGAATGCAAAATATTATCCACCGACTTCATCCTTTGTGTATTTATAAATTTGCTCCTATGCGCGTGGCTGCGTACAAAGTCACTTGCTCTCGCAGTGCTATGAATTCACAAAAGACATGTGCGCATCACGAAGAGCGTGGAAAAATAATTAAGCAATAGAAGATGCATTATAACCGATTTTAGTTTTATGAAAACTGGGACTTGATATTTTACAATGCCAGGTCAGGAGAGTTATTTACAAACCGGTCTGCGAGAAGAGGTTCCTTTTTTTCATGAAAATCTTTTTGACACTTTGCTTAGAAATATAACGGTTTTTAACTGCCCGCTTTTCAAAGTGCTCTCCTAATCTGCAAAAGAAAAAAACCGTTTAGTATACTACATTTCGTATATTAGTAATATTGCATGTTGCTTGCTTCTGGTTAAGGGATTCGTTCAAATATCAATTACCATTCAATTTATTGGTGTAGTGTAAAGGCATGATAATGTAACCTGAGTATTTGTTTTTTGTTTAACCTCCAAGATACTTATTTGACGCAGCTCTCCTCTCAATTATGCTATCCACCAATACCTTTACAGCCTCCCTTTTCCGCTCTTCCCTACCACCTGTATTTTAACGACAATTATCATCAGAGCATCGTATCTCATGATATGCACCATTTAATTCTCCCGTCCTCTACCCAAGTTTCCTTTCAAGAGACTTCTCTCCAACTTTCATCACAACTCAGGCATTGCTAACACAATACATCCATTTGATCTTCGTAACTCGTCTGTAAGACCTCATTTCGAAAGCTCCAAACCTTATTTCTTCGATACACTCATCATGAACAACTCACTATCATTAATGTAAATGCTCCAAAGGTTACTTCTAATAAATTGCTTATCGTTTTCAACGCTTATAATGTCAGCCTTGAGACGACTTCTCTTTTTGAGGAATTCCCTCATTACTTGGGCTCTTCTACTGACTGTCTCTGTCTAGCATCGTTTATCGTTGTTCACGCTACCACTGAAGTAGCAGAACTCCTCACTTACTTATGTTTATATTTTTCTAGTTTTAGCTTGGTCTTGGCCTCACCTCTTCTACTGTGGACCAATAATTTTGTTTTCATGGCATCGATTTTCAGCTTCTACATAGTTTTTACGTTTTCCATTAGAAGAAGAATTTCCTTCAGCTTTCTCTCTGTCTCTGCTATGGCAGTTCCGCAAATCGCAGCATGGGCTCTTAATAATGCAAACCCGGTCATCTCATGAGGCACTGCAGCTATTTTCACGGTTTCCCTTTCATACCAGCGATGGAAGTCTTAAAGATATTGAATCAGTGCAGCGGGACATCCTGAACCCAGCTGTTCAATGTCCGTACAAAAAATGGGAATGTGTGTGCGACACAATGGATGTTTTGGCCACTAGGCTCACTCAGCTGCCGCTTCCCAGATAGCTAAGTGTGGACTGCAAAAGAATTAGCCTTTATTCCAACCTTATCAGTCTTCGAAATAAAAAATAAGAAAATTCAGCAAAAAACGCCATACTTAACGGGATACACTTCCTCACAGGTAATCCGCAATAATTACTTCCCTAGCGTTCATAGAATATGCAAGACTTTGTCTCCATGTTCTGACATATATTGCAGTCAATATCTAATGCTAGAAAGATCTAAAAAATTAATTTCTAGATATTTCGATGAAATAAATCCCTCTTTCTACGAATGAAATGCTTTTGATTTCTCGAACTCTTCAACTCAAAAATTCTACAGCTGCAAGAAATTTTTGCCGATTTTCAAGTCAAAAAAGCAGAATCAATCATATGATAAGTTATGAACGAAATTAATTATACATTATTTTTAATCTAATATAAAAACATAAATACTAGGAAATTAAATCCTATGCATACTCAATATAGAAAATAAAGTACCGAAACAACAATAATTTTTCAAATCTTGAGGGAAGCGAGTAGTCTCCATCATTTATAATTTTTAATCAGCTACGAAAGAGAAAAAGCCTCCGAGTTGTTCTTGAAGAGACAAAGCAATAAACTATGCAACAATTTTTATGAAAAGGCCTTCGTGAACAGCGGGACATGAGAAACTGACCGTTTTCTCAATTACCTGAAAATGTTGCGCCATAGTAGGTGCAGGGTAAGTAGGTCATGTAACAAATAAAGAAAGCGATCAATATTCAATTTAATGTAACCACATCATAATATGTCAAATTAAAATTTAATTTAATATAACTAAGAAAATATTTCTCTAGTGCGAAATGAAATTTACACAATGTTATACTGGACTCAGTCTCCTATTTCCTGAACCATTCTTTGAAATGGCTGCTGAACATGATCTAAACTTCTTGGATAGAGCATAAAAACTCTACTGATCTGACGTCACAGAAACGATTTATTTCATTATGACTTGAATAGCTAAGAAAATATTTTCTGGATGAGTCCACCATAAAGACCGCGATAGTGCTCATAGAGACAGCGAGGAAAATCACACAGATCTTTATATTAATCTTCAAATTTTCATGAACTTGTAAAATAAGACGTTCTCATGGTCTGCGGCAAGTATTCAAAGCCTTTAATGACAGACGAAAGGCGAATATTTTAGTTTATGAAATGGCGTTGGACTTGATAGTTATTCTTCTTTTGCCTGAAACTATAGCGGGGTCCCCCAAGGGTCAGTCCTTGGTCCTCTCCTATTTTCCCTATGTGTCCTCGCTATGCCCAAGTGTATTATAAACTGTAAATACCTTTTATATGCTACGACCTACAGATTTATCTTCACTGCCATTTGCATGAGCTGAATGATGCAATTTCTAAAGTCAATCAGGACATTCAAGCCATTAAGTCATGGGCTGTAGACAATAACTTTGTGCTTAACCCTAGAAAAACAAAGTCTATGTTGACTTTAATGTTTTGCCAAAGATTATTGTTGGTGATACTGAAATATCATATGCAAACTCAGTTAAAAATCTTGGGGTCGTATTGATGCCTAATTTGTCCTGGAAAAACCATGTTCAAGCCATCAGCACTAAGATTAATATGATCCTGTTTCAGCCACAAAATCATAAAAACTTCTTGCCCCCTCATGCCCGCTAGCAACTTGTATCCTCGCTAATATTTCCCTATATCGATTACTGCAGTCTTGTGTATCATGAATGTATAGGTTAACACCGTGATTAAACGGCAGTTAAATATGTGTGTTAGGTTAATTTACGACCTTAAAAAAGATGACCACATATCCCCTTATTTATCTAAGTTAGAATGGCTTAAAGCTAATACAAGGAGGGAGTACATGCTCTCCTGATTTTTATTTAAACTTTTCAATTGTAAACAGCCTGAATATATCAGGCAATTTTTTCAGCGTAAAGAGGAAAATCGAAATGTTACAACTCGAATATCACCAGATTTTTTAACTGTTCCATAACATCGAACCATTACATTTAATAAATCCTTTTCTGCTGTTGGAGCAAGGATTAGGAATAGTTCTCCAGAACTACCTAATTAAAAACTCCAAATCATTGATGTCTTTCAAAAATACAATTTTCAATAAAATGCTAATAAATCATTAAAATTAATTTTACTAATATGCTCGTATTTTCTGTCACCATTATTATATCATTTATTGCATGTATCCAATTTTTCTGTGTGCTCGAGCTCTGATAACAATGTTTGTTCATAGTGGACAAAGAGTCCAAGAACAATAAACATTTCTTTATCTTTAAACTTTGCTTTAGTTATTTGGTAAGCTAAATGGAAACATCCCTTCGTGGGATAACATTTGGACCGTATTTATCAGATGAAATTCCAATAGTTGTAGCCCAAGAAATAACCATTAAGGAATAGATTCCTCAAAATCAACTTTCTTGACAGAAATTACTTATTTTACTATCGTCAAAACAAATTACTAGCGTCAAAAAACAAAACGTTGAGTAGCCGGAAAACCGATATTTCTTCGCCTCTTTTATTTCATGAATTTCTGACACAGGATTTCGTGCAATCTCACTTACAACCTCAAGCGATTGTATTTGGATGTGTGCACAGACCTGCATTTCCTCAACAGTTTTTGCTGCTAAACTCAAGCTTCAAGTTGGACCCATATCAAATGCATTGCTACAGCTGCCTTCTGTAAGAACCATATAATTAAACTTATGAACGGTGGTTATAAATTTCGCTATGCCGTAACGAGGAATGCATGGAACATAACTAGTAGCAAATGAATTTTAATTTTTTATACGATATTGAATAAAAACTAACCCTTTTTCTCCAAGAAACAAAGCTAAAAATTTCAACTGGTTTGAAAAAATGGAAATTAAATGAAAGTAGATGAGGAAAGAGTTTTCGCCTAGTTCTGTACCACAGTTGAAGGGAGAAAAATTTGAGGGAAGAAGTTGCGCCAATCACACGTTTCGGCGGAATAGTGCAAAGAGTGTAAAGGGTGGTGTAAATGGTGGGAGGGGTTGGGAGGTAGGCAGTGCAGGAGCATGAGAAATCGATAGCAAATGAGAGACGGAGGGTGCGGTAGCCGAGAGGGAGGAAATACACGAATGAGCTAGAGAAAGGGTTTCTCTAGAGGGGACGCATCAATCCCACTCAGGCAGTGTTCTTCCCGTCATGTTTTTTGCTTTCAATTGGAGAGAAGGCTGTGATTTAATGGTAATAACTTTGCAGTTACATGCTAAAATTAGAACGGCTGTACCGGTCTACCTGAAATACGAGACCAATGCGAACATTTTGGTCGTTGATCATTCAAATGAAAAAGGATTTATTCTGTTCTGGTAGAACAACGCTAGTTTTATTCTCATTGCTAGAAAGGCTCAGGGATCAAGTTTAATATATCCGGAATATTTGATAATGTTATAGAAACTGATTTACCTTACCTGATATCATTGTACCAAAATAATGATTTGTTTAAAGTCACCAAAGGAAATAATTTTTTACCTAAACAGTAAAACAATGGTAGCCTTTTGAAATATCAACTGAGGTCAAAACGACCACTCCGAATAAAATGAAAATAAATAAAAAGAAGACTAAGACACTACAATGCAGCAAAAGAGAGGAGATATAACAATTATTAAACTAGGAAAAGAAAGGCTTGCCGCGAAGATTTTGTTACCTATGATGACGAATAACCAAAGATGAATAAAACACGAAATATCTAGTCACTAAAATGGCACAGGTGAAGAGGGCTTTCTAGAAAAAGAAGATTCTACGCTGAAACAAAGTTCAGCTAGAAATACCAGTTTCTGATGAAATGCATCAAATATTGGGTTCATAAGGATTATGATTATTTCGGTAACTTTTAACAAACAAGTTTGATACAATAATTCAGTTCGCTAAATACTATCAATATGGTCACTTCAGTTTGATAAAAACTACTAAGATCAAACGGTTAATAAACCCGACGTAGCGTGCACACGTGAAATATTTTCCACCCAGAAAAAAATTGTCCTGATTTAAAATCATAAAATTAGGGGTTCAATGCATATTTCCGGAAAAGAAATAAAAATGGAGAAACAATTGCATAAGGCATAGAACATGGGCGTGGTAACAACAGACTCTACAAATCAGGCTAACCTGTTGCCATAATAAACAGAGGGCAAATATTCTCTGGAACTGGGGCAACTTTGCCAACGGAGCTATATCCAGCCGAAACCTCAATAAGGCAATGGAAAATAACTTTAACTTAGAAACTCTTTAATATGGGAAGGTACGCAAAGACACTCAAAACATTGGATTTGAAAACCGAGGGATACGATGTTCATTTTCCTAATTTTTCTTCCTGTTACGAGTCCCACCAATATGATTCTGTGTGCAGGTACTGTGTGGAAGTGATTGGTTCTCCATCAGGTATGATTCGTCCACGGTTCCTCTTGTGGGTACATTTATTTTCCGTCTTCTTCTCTATGTCAAACTTTTGTTTGGATTTCGACGACAGTCTTGAAGATAATCAAAACATTAATCATTTACTCTTATAGGGGTGTCATTACGATCAATTTTCTATGCATCCGGAATTCAAGAATAAACTTCTTTGGGATTGAGTGGCACAATGCCACATTTCTTGAGCCCTCACATGATATTTCAGTTCATTTTACCTTCTTAATCCAAAGCACTGAGAAGTTTTGCCAAAAGTGCTGGAAATGCTCTTTTAGAGAGTTTTAAAACTAGTAAAGTTCCACAATTCATGGTCTGTCACTATGACTCTCCATTTCTTTTTTACAAAGAGCAAAAACTAAAACATCCAGGGGTTGACATAAATAAATAAGCGGACGATGGGAGTAAGAACACAAATCGAATCAATCATCAATAAATGGCATTCCCCAGTCTGCACGATCGTGTTCGAGGATCTCTTCTCCCTTATCTTCGCTCAATGCCGTCTGGCGCCCAGGATTCTTTGAATGGCGATACTTCACCTTCTTGTCAATTGCCCTACGTGGAATATTATAATTTAGGGCTGCTTTTCCACTGCTCATTTCATCACTGCAGAGACAACAATCTAACGATTTGATTGTTGGATCCTTCTCCCCCATAGGAGGGTCCTCCAAGATGGTTAGAACATTAATTGCGTAAGCTTGGTTTCGCTAATAGTAGGTCCCGCCCGCCTCGGTGACGGTGCGGGATTCCTCGTCCCTTCCCTTCTTTCCCCATTCACTCCCAGGAGGCGTCGTCGGGCTCCTATATCGGCGGCGCCTCCTTCCTTTTTCCTTCCTGTCCTCCCCCTTCTGGGTGCTGAGGAGAAAAGCTAGCGCTTACAATCCCTGCACCAGGAGTGTAACCTTGCGAGCTTGCCCTGAAGTCTCGTTTCCACTGCAGGGACAATAAGTTTCAGCGTATTGCCATCATAATTTCGATACCTGCGGCCTCTCTCGTTGGTATCAATGCATCTTGGCATCTGCACGGCCTATAAAATGATTACGAAAAACGCACCCTTAGGAAAAAGTGTACTAGAATTTGAAAAAAACAATATTGTTGGTTGGCAATGTTGTCCCATTTCCATCAAGCTTCCTGGTATAACATTGCCAAGTTACATTATTAAACCTAAATGCAACATATATTTTACCATTTTAAATGATTCTGAAAGTAAATTATATGCTCTATCAAACGATATCAGAATTTACCTACTTTCGAGTAAATGGGCGGGGCGAGACACCTAAATAGACTACCAAACTATTCTGTTTGCACGATAAAAACAAAACACAAATAAAAACCTGCGAAAAATTCGAAAGAATAGAGGAGTGTGTGGAGAGGCTATCACTCAATATCTTCTCTGTGTAGTGGAAACATAGGCTCTCTCTTTGATAATAATTCGGTAACTTAGTAGGGCATCAAACATAATATTTTTCAAAACCTGGGAAAGTTTTATGGTACGAGTTAGTAAATTTCCTTGTTTGGTGATGACTCGTGATGTATTTGAGGACCTTTCATTAATCAATAGTTTCTTTTTTTATTCCAAATTGTAATTTATATCTCAGCTTTTAAAGATTTATTTTTTCCTTGAGTAGTTTCAGTGGCCTTCAAATAAGATTTAATTACATGAGACCTTAAGTAAACGTATCGGAATTATTCTATTACTTAACCGCATCTGTAACTTTAAGAAACCACTGTCCATAATTGGGTAAAATCGGTAACAACGAGTGTACACTCAAGAAAATACACTGATGTCAGAAATCATGACCTGCTTGTACAGTTCATGGTGATATACCCATTTAAACGCCATTCACGGCTAGAAATTGATTGCCCTATAATAAAACTTGAGGACAGAAAAGAC
The DNA here is from genome assembly GCF_921293095.1 of Ischnura elegans. Classification (NCBI taxonomy): domain Eukaryota; kingdom Metazoa; phylum Arthropoda; class Insecta; order Odonata; family Coenagrionidae; genus Ischnura; species Ischnura elegans. Next base: position 2,164,953 of record NC_060256.1, read on the forward strand.
GAAATCTCTGTCGAAATTTTGAGGTGAAATGAGGTATGCACAATTATTACATTTTGTATAATTGCATTGTAGTTTGTTGTACATACTCTTTACTTATTAGAGGGGAAAAACTGGCAGCGCTGATAATTTAAGTAAATGATGAGAATTTATGATAAGAAAGAGTAAAGAAAAATGATTGGGCCGTGTAACTTATGGTGGGAAATATGAAATCCAGTATGTCTGTAGGTATTTGTAGGAAGAGAGAAATAACTCAAGGCAAACAGCACTTAGTCCCGGCTAATTTAATAAACTCATCTCAATAATCTGTCAGATGTGATTGCATATCTATCCGAATTAATGACTTACGCATGTCAATCATTTGCAGCGCCAAGCCAGGCATCGCGTGGGGTTTGAGACTGACCTTGCAGTTTACCTGGCCCTTTGTCCGCAGTGTTAATTGCCTCTTTCAAATTTTATTTTGGCGTCGTATTCGGTTAGGAATTTTAAAGATTTACTCACGCATATTTCGCATTGCAAAATGAAAACTTTTAGCTCGAGGGAAGAAAAATAATCAAACGTCAAATAGGCGCTACAAAGTTTTTCTTTTATTTATTCTTGTTCATGTTTTCATAGTTCGGCAACTGTTATTTCGAATAAATAATTATGCAGTGCTTTTTTTATGGACGCGTTTTCTTATTTCGTCACCTCAGAAAATTTAAATAAATCGTTTTTCGCATATGATAGACCCTCCACGACTACTTGTGCTACTTAGATTACACGCTAAGTATCCTTATGAAGCTTAATGCAAGTATTTAATCTTATTTTTTGCTATCGATTTGTAATTAAATGTTTGGCAAAATGAATGTGCTTCTATCATCTTATTATTGCAAAATATCCCTGAGAATTTGAGTGAAACAATTATTTCGTAAGTTTGCACTAATGCCTGTCATCAAAATGACAAATCTTAAGTTTGTATCCCACCAAAAAATAAAACATTTTCATATTATATCCCATTTAAACTTTATTTCAAAGAAACATCTTTTGCCTTCAGGGTAAATTGCTCTCAGGTAATCAACGAAATGAGGATTTCTATAGATGATAAGCGGCAACTCCCAGTCTGCCCTCATCAACGCAATGAGGTTCTAGTAAAGTGGCAAACTCACATTCACTTCTCTATAAACATTCAGTATCTATTGCCCGTATTAGGCAATGAACGTTGGTACATGGGCATTCTTGAACATCGCGTCTTGCAAACGAGTGAGGGCTCCCCTTTCCTTATTTTCCTTCCACCAAACGGGTGCGTTCATCAGCGACCGATATCACTTTCTCCTTCAGCTCCACGTTTTTAGCATTCGGAAGGATAATACCTAAGGAAGAATAAAACATTAGAAACTGCGATATCAACCACAAATTGGCGTTGCATAAGGCGATATTTGATAAAATGAAAGCGAATTTGATCTTGAGAGCCAACAGGTAATTTCTATAAAAAAAAATGCTCCTCCAACGTCGCCTCCCTAGTGCGAGCCTTTTTAGACGAGGCGTCACCACTAGTTAATAAAATGCTTCCAGTCTATGGAACTGAAGTATTCAACCCAGCAACACTTTTCTTAAAGGGCTTTCAAAGGGAGGTTTTCGTCTGGAGTGCAACGACCCAGTAACCGTGACACGGGGTGGTCTACCTCAACAGTCGCAGCGGACGCTTTGATCCCCAATGATGGAGTTGAGGTTGGATTCGGCATCTCCTCATTATGCGAATATCGGCCTGCCTGTGTCCACTGAAGCGCTCGTTTTGCATCTCGCGCCGATGAGTTTGATTGGCCGCGTAATTCTCATTTCTCCACCCTCCTCATCCCCTCGCCATTATTTCCTGTTTTGCCGCCATAAGGTTCAACGGTCGCAGTTTCCTCGATTTTGATATAGAGCTGCGTCTCCATGGCAGCAGCGATCGCTGGTTGCTTTGACGATTGGCTCGGAGGCGACTATTCAATTACTCTTTGTTTTGGGACCGACGCACGGCGAGAGACGCTTGGAGGGTCTCTTCTCTCGCAACATAAAGGGTCGAGGTCACATTTAGGGATCCAATCATTGAATAAAGCTTTTCGTTTCCCACAGTCGTGATATGTGCGAGTCTTTCATTAAAAGGGAATTCACGCACAGGGTTTCCTAGGAAGGTAATATTTCTGCAAGCAGAGAGCGTGCCAAATTAACAGCATTATACACATCAAAAGAAACATGAAAGAAAAAAAAACCATCTGTACTTAATTAATAGCTAGATGAGGGAGTCTAGAATGTTTAAAATGGGCAAATACAATTCAAAATTATGCCCAAATTGGTAAAATAACTAGGGTAAAAAAGCAAAATCTTTGGAAAAAACCTTAAAAATAGTCGCATACTTCAATCCGGATTTTATTAATAAATGTCTATAGCATTTTCAATTGACATAAGTATGCTTATTTCTTTATAAATTAAGAGCATAAATTTTACTGCAGATATTATATTTTGCCTTTCTCTAGGCAATTTATTATTAATGAAAGAAAGTGCACTGGGTAAATTTTAACTAACAATATTTTTTCTCGTAGAAAAAAGAGACTATATTCTCAGCGGTGCGAAATATTAATTTTCATTTATTATTCACTCATTCGCATTTGTGGGATCCATGAAAATCTCCACACACTCACCTTCTCCCATGGCTATTTATACCCTAAATGGTGTTAACCTTCGCCAACTGTCTGCCTCCAAATCTTTCTAACTTCTGCATCCGCCTCGCTGACTCCCATTTTTCCCCATATCAATCAGTACCTCCATCTTTCTCTCGCTCTTCCTGGAGGTCGTCTTCCATCAGGGTTTTCTGCCCAGACTTGTTTTAACTAGGGCCTCTTGCTCTCTTCGTATTATGTGCCCTGTCCATCGTAATATGCGGCTCTTTGCTTCAGCTACTACGACGCGCGAGTCTAAAAGGTCCCTGATTTCCCCGTTGTGTTTTCATCTCCAGCTTCCATCCTCTCTTGTTTGCCTAAAACTTTCCTTGAAGGCCGTTTTACACGGTACAAGGAATTGCGCAGGTTAAATCTTCATTAATTTCTAAAATGGCGTTGAATTTCGTGAATGCATGAACAAAATTAGAGCAGGGGCTATTTTGCCGTCTCGCATCAACGCATTCTCGCATGTGTTCTAGCAATTCACCGCTTTACACGACGCAATTTTGATTGCGCTTTCGCACGTACGTCAGATTGCGCATTCCGTGTACCGTGTAAAACGGCCTTAACTCTATTTTCAAAGACAGGTGATTTCTGTTCCGTTCCTTTGTCGATAACCCATGATTCAGCTCGAAATGGAAGGATAGGTCTTATTATGGTACTATAAGTCTAAGTTTGGTTCTGACGGGTAAAATGTTTGTTGTAAGCAGTTTGTTCAGGGCATACATACGTCTATTGTCTGAATTTATTCTGTTTTGCATCCCATATGATTCACTATTGCTTGAGCTGATCATGGCACCAAGGTATTTAAATTCGTTTACTCTTTCAAAATTGTGATCCTCAATTGCAGTGTTTCTGAAGTTGTCAGGGTTTTGACATAAATTTGGTGTTTTCGTCATTGATTTTCAGTCCAACTTCTTGGGTTTCTTTTATCAGGATTTTTGTCATACTTCTCCAGTCTTCCTTATTCTCCGATAGCAAAACTAAGTCATTTGTAAAGGCGAGCAATGATATGTTTTTACCTATTCTTATTCCCAATTCCGTTTTCCTGATTTCTTTTATTGCCTTTTCCAATGCCAAATTGAAGAGTGTCGGTGACAGGCCATCTCCTTGTCTCACACCAGTCTTTACTTCAAAGCTTGAGGAGCATTCATTTTCAACTTTTACCTTACATTTGCTATTTTTGACTCTGAGGCTTGCTAACTCAATTAATTTCCTAGGAATTCCAAAGCTTTCCATTTTTGCCAAACTTATTCCCGCTCTAGACGATCATAAGCTTTGCTAAAATTGACAAATAAGCCGAAGAAGTTTGCATTAAATTCCCAGTATTTTGAAACAGCCTGTTTAAGTGTAAATATCTGGTCAGTAGTGTATCTGCCTTTTATGAATCTTGCTTGGTGTTCTTCCACAATCTCATTTGTACACACTTGTAATCTATTTAGCTCAACTTTAGAAAAACAATTGTAAGTGGAGTTTAAGGGTGGTGTTTATAAGTGGTGGTTAAATTTGGTGTTTATATATTCTTCTATAGTTTGTAGGGTCTTGCTTATCACCCTTTTTGTGCAGCAGGACAATGATTGCTACTTCCAATCCTTAGGGACTTTATCCTCTTTCAAAATTTGTAACATTGGTATATATGTATTTTTATTTCCAGATCTTAACTCCTGCCTTAATTATTTCTGCATTCATACCATATATTCCTGGAGTTTCATTGTTTTCAGATTTTTAATTGCATTTTCCACTTGCTCTAAGCTTGGTTTTCTACTAATGGTTTCACATTCTGGAGAATACTTCCTTCTGAATTGTCCAAGCATTTATCTCCGGCATTACTAAGTAATTCATCAAAATATTTCCTCCAAGTCTCCAGAACCACCGCCTTTTCTGTAAAAAAATTTACATCCTGTTTAACTCCAAATGGTTTGAAACCTTATTTTTTAAAGATGTTTAATGTGTTATAAAATTCTTTGGAATTTTGCAAATTTTCGTTTTCTACCATCTCTAGTACACAACATATTTATGTGAACCCTTTTTTCTTTCTTAGGAGCTTATCAGCCTAATTTTGTCGTTTCTTGATAGTTGCTTGGTCTTCTCAGTCTGTTCTCGGAGCCATCTCATTGTTGAAGATTTTCTTTCTTCTACTTTTACCTCACACTCTTCATCAAACCATATTTTCTTCCTGTTTTACTTCGTCCTTTTCCCACAGGTTTCTTCAGTTGTCTCCAGAATATTCTTTTCTATAATGGCTCATCTACTATCTATGGTTGTTACAGTCTTATCTTCTTCCAATGCTACAAGTGTTTCAAATCTATTTTTGTGTTTTAATCTAAATTCTTCTGTTGATTTTTTGTTTTCTACCTTCTCTACTCCAAGTTAATCTGCGCGTCTTGATTCTTTCTCCTTCCTTTCAACCGCTATTCTTTGAGACATTTCACAAGAACTAGATTATGGTCCGATCCACACTCGGGTTTTCTCAAGCTATGTACAGCAAGGATGCTAGTCTTGTGTATTATGTTTACAAGGACATTGTCTATTTGATTTTTATCATTACCATTTGGTAAGGTCCAGGTTTCTTTGAGAATTTTCATTTGAGGGCTCACTGTACTCAAACTTTAAATCCAAGGGAATCACTGAAACTTAGAAGCCTGATTCAATTGTCGCTACTTATTTCATGGAGAATTTCTTTGCCAGCAACAGGCATCCAAATCTCATTCTTCCCTTGTATGCTCGTCTTGCTTAGCATTTGTATGTCCTAAAATGAGTCTGAGATGATATTGGGGCAGGCCATTTGGCATTTCTTCAAGAATTTCATAAAATCTATCTTCCTCTGCATCCTCTGTGGGGGCATATACACTAACTAATGATATATTTCTAAATAATCCTTATTTATTATGCTACATAATCTCTCGTTACAGGGATTGAAAGACTACTGATGTACTCCACTTTCTTCTCACCGCAAATCCGGTTCCTCCATTACTTACATATATTATTATCACTGCCATTATAGTATATCACATACTCTTTGGTATTAAATTTTCCAGTCAGGGGCCACCTTGTTTCTTGAAGGGCTACAACGTCCATGTTTTCCTCCTCAAGTGCCTTTGATAGGATATCTATTGTCCCAGGTATAGCTAAGCTTCGAACGTTCCATGTTCCAAATCGCAATGCCTTTCACCTGACGACTGTTTCTCTACTTTCAACGAAAATGTTTCGTTTCGACCCGGAGGGAAACGAAAATACGAGACCTTGGTTTAGTTTCGTTCGCGCACGAAATTATAATCACTAAGGAGTTAAGTTTTGAGCAAGGACGCAACTTTACTCCTAAGAACGAAACTAAATTAATCGATAAACTGCTGCTCATAGTTAAGTTTCGATCCCAGAAGTTGACTTGAGGGGGATTAGAGGGAATAGTTTCCACCCATTACATTTGACATACGTGTAGAGAGGTTAAAATGTTGAGCTTAAAATCGAATGGCCAGTTTGTGTTCACTGTTCTCCTGTTAGTGGTAAAAATATGAGTGCCCCATGCATCTAATGGCGGTAGGCCGAACCTATACTTCATTCAACCATGCTTCGTATTGGGTATGTGGGTCGAAATTAAACTGTTCGATGGTTAAGCACGTGGTCCCTTCGGAACGAAACAATTTCTACGTTTCGTTTCGTACCAGAGTTTTCGTTTAGTTTCGACCCGAAGTAGTTTTGACTCCCATTTCGTTTCGACCTTGGGTTTAGCTCCCCGAGTATAAATTCGTTTCGTTTCTATATTTCGCGCCTGGGAACGAAACTATTGAAATTTTACTGGTTTTGACTTCCGTTCAGTTTCTATTGCAATCCCTGATGGTAAGATATTAGGTCTCAACATTAAGGAATTCCAAAAGAACCATCTATACGACGGTGTGTACACATATGGACGAAATGCCGACACAAAATGAAAATTTGACACCATTCTCCTCGGAATACTGATTTGTATCAACTTTTTATCAACATTTGTCATTTTTATGGCAGATGCGGAACGGGATAAAAATTATGCATGATCGGAACTAAGGATAGGAAACTACCTCCGATTTCGTCTCTCCACCAATTCTTACATTTACAACGAAGATGATTTTAAATATGACATGGATTCTATTTGGAATGTATAGGGTCCGCTTTGGTACCCATGAAGGAGGCGATGATGTCTCATGTTTGAGGGGGTGTGGAGGGGAGAGGTCTTTTCCCCTTCCCACTCAACCCCACCCCCCCCCCCGAACAGGGGTCACGGCACGGGCGGCGCGCGAAGAAGGAGGCGACAGCTGTGGATATATTGAGAAAGAGACCGCTCACTTCGATGAAGTCAAAACCTATGTCTCCCCCTTGACATCTCTCGCTCCAGCTGAAGGCCTCTTTATGCACCACCCCCCTCCCCACTCACCCGTGAAGACATACATATGTGAATACATACATTCATATATATATATATATTTCATTCTCTCCAACAACTTCCCCCCCCCCCCCAACACCTCCCCACACGCCACTCTGTCTCTGCTCATGCATTATTCTTCGCTGCCGCGGCGCCACTTTCCTCTCTCTCCCTCGACTCACGCCGCGTTCACACGAAACCTCTCTCGCGGTAACTTTAACCTTAAAATGTCGGATGGATTTCTGTTTTATTAATATCAAAGTACGCATGATTTTTAACATTCATTGGTGGTTTTCAGTTTCAGCCATGGTTATAATTTAATGTTTTAGATATTTACAGTTTCAAAGTGTGCATAAACACATTTGCTTCTGAAAAATAGCGGAAAAATACGTCGGTAATATGATAATAATATGTCATTATAGTATATTTTATATCTACCTTACATTCATCCGAATAAAAATTTTTATACATTAAACATCATTTACACGAAAAATGAATTATTCATTTGAAACGCACTGCAAATGAAGCATCCGAAATATTATTAGGAACTTAAATTATTTCATGGTATATTGATATTCATACGGTTATGGTTCACAGTAATCCTGAGTTGCGAGAAGAATTAAAAACGTTGTGAAATTTCGTTTCGTTTAGCATTAAAAAAATTTCTGCCACCTGATGACAGCATAAATTGCAGAAAAATTAGTTATGAATAAAATTTAACGGTGGAACTTTAATATTCCATCCCCGAGTGACTACGTAGGTTTCCACGGTGTTCATGTTCAGGTTCCAGGCAGCAGTGCCAGCGAAACTGTTGTCATCACCAACAAACACACGCGGTTGCACCGGAAACATGGAGAAATTGATTCCATCCCTGAAACCACTTATTTCTAAGAAAAGTATTAATGTTTCTACTTGTCGATGAAAAATGTAAAAAAAATTCAGGCCGCCAGGTATAGCATATTGGATGCATAGCAACTATAGAAGAGTACTAGGGTAGATAGATATGTGTCATCTTTTGCTAAATTCAACTTTGATTAGGAGTGTCTCTTTTTTTCTATTTTAGGAGGAAACGCTCTCGAAGTAAACACGGACGGTGTCAATCTGGAAAAGCGATCTCTAACTTCAATAAACCCTTCATATGAATACTGATCAAACGTGGAAACCATATAGCATAAGCATAACATTTTATTATGCTTGAGCTAAGGCACGCTTATTGGGATTAAAACGGAAAATTCGGCTAAAATCTCCAAGATGCTGAAGAAACTCATGCTGGAAATAATTCATTTGAAACGCCATACTGGAAGAGGGATAGTGCTTAAAGAAGAGAACCACTACTAAAATCGTAATACTTTCTGGGGTTGACTATTTCAGTCGAACGGATTCATACCTAATTCTTTGGGAACTTTATCCAGCCGTGTGTAGATTTTTACCCAAGAGCATGAGAAATAAAAAAGTAAGAACGCTATCCATATGATAGTAACGTTTATTGAGGAAGAGGCTCTCGTCTATAGTGCTTGCAGGCACACCTGAATACATAAAATTAGCAGGTTAAGAACATAAAGAACTTTTTTTCCATGTTTGTGGTTTCTGGCTCTTCAATTGGAAGTGATGCTTCGTTTCAAGTTATCACCCGATAATTCAAGAATTTTTCCAAGTTTCTCCACGAATGATATCATAGACGTGAGGTGTGGCAGTATCTGACGTGAGTGGATATTCGACGTCCGTTATAGCGGGCATTCGCCTCGGAAGTGAAGCATTGTCGAATGCAGAAATGTCGTGGAGTGGCGTTGGAAGGAGCCAAACAATGCAATCAGAGATGGACTCGAGAGTGGCGACGACGCGATTGTTTCGAAGCAGATTTCCAGAGGGAAAGTGGACAGATGAAGAGGGAGCAAGAGGGGAATGAATGCAGCTGAGGAGAGCGGACGGAGACTCATGTTTTCGTGTTCTCTCCGGAGGTAGTATCGAGGGGAGAGAATGGTTTTAAGTGTGACGTCGTCTGGGACAGAGAGTGACCCCAGATCCAATCCAATTTTCCCGGAAAGCGAGCGGAACATTACAGGTCGTCTTCTGTGAGAATCCACGAGGACATCCGCCCACTTTATGACCTTTGGAAACGTTTCACTCCGACCCCTTCCACATCATGGGAAAAAAAAAAACACATGAAGGTCTCTTCTTCCTCACCTATCTTGCTATCGATTGATTTGCGAGAGGAATACACATTTGGTCTCCTTCTTGTGATAGGAGAGACCTGTAAACTTTTATGAAATTCCAGCCCTTAGTTGTAAACGGATTTCTCTGGCTTTGATGGGAATGAAAGCTGAGAAACAGTGCTCATCTAACGTGTCATAAGATCGAAAATGTGTGATAATTCCGTACAGCCTAAACAAGGCATAAGCAAGATGTGGAAAAATGGCAATTTAGATGAACCACCAGAGCGAAATTTTGCGAATAGTTTGTCCAAATATCGATGAGAAACGAAAGGAAGTCTAAGTAAAGAAAGATGGGCGGCTCCCTAAATATCACTATAGATTTTCCTCGTATCCAACAGAAATATCAGGCTACGATTTCTAATTATTTGACCATTTTATAATATTTACGTGACAAGGGGATATTTCTTATAGGAGGTAATAGGTGACTTGGTGCAATAAAACAATAAAAATCAATGAATTACGAATATTCGCGCTATAAAATATAACAATTCTGAAGCACCACAGAATGAAATGATGAGAAAAGTTATCGAAGATTCATTTATCGAAGATATTGATATGAGAGACTAAGAGGATAAAATTGATTAGATAAAGAATCATGAGTCCATATTCATGTGTTGCGAAGAACGGTAGAGGTCACGAGTTAGACGGAAGGCCAGTGATTGGTTACAAACAGACTTCGCTTGCTTTGGCGGGGAAACATTGGCTTTGCAGTCGCCATCTGCCCTGAAGATGCAGGGACAGTCCCAACCAAACATCGGTGTCCATGATGCAGGCCCTAATTTAGAGGAAATCATGTGAGGAATTCATACCATTTCAACTATTTCATCAATTTCCTCGCTGCATGAAATGTATTTATAGAATTTTTTTAAGGTGAGAAATTTTATGAAAAACGAATCAGCAGCAGAGTCACCGCTGAAGGACATGTAGAAATAGCATGGTCAAATGTCGAAGAGACATCAGCGAGACTGTGAGAATCGTTGATTAAAAGGCAATGAATCCACATTTGGTCTTCTTCGGGTGACTCGATAAATGAGTGAGGCTACGTCAACTATGACGGAATTCCATTTCTAAGCTGAAAAGAGACTGTAATTGGATGAGAGCTTAAAATGGAATAAATGTTGGGACACAGTAAAGCGGTACTTCAATCAGCATCAATAGGGCCCAAAAGGTTCAAAAGGAAAATATTAACCGGGTGACCACTCAAAGATTTACGATTTTTCCAGATATTCCGGATTGCTTCAACAAAATTAAAGGCTATTTGATTATACATAGAAATGCAATCACATTTAAAGGAGATTTAAGCGTAATTCAGTGCAAAAGAATAAAAAATGCATTAAATGCATTCATAATATGAAAATACAGCTGTGAAGTACCGCTAAAATGAAATGCTTTAAATTGCATTACCGAGGATAAACATACAAAACGCTCAGAGGGTAATTGATTCGGGAAAGGAAGATCAATCAACATTTGGTTTCCGTCTTGCGTTTGGAGTAAATGGTAGAATCCACGACTCAGATGGAAGTCCTTTGGCAAAATAAGGCTGTTTCTTACCGTTCCAGTAATTTTAATACCGTAAATGTGTTGCACTCGACAGCAGCTACAGAGCAAAAAAGCCTCGATGACTGAGGAGTGTAGAACAGGGAAAGTGAGCTCTATGGCTTTAATAGTTTAACAGAAAAGTAGTGTCCAATGGCAGTAACGATAGGCATCAGGTTGTGAAAAAATACTGTGTTGGTTTGCTGGAAGGGGACGACTCGCACCAGCATCGAACCGCAGCCTATCAACCGAAAGGAAACCCTTCACAAGCACCCGCTCAAGTCGAAGGAAGTTTGCAATGGTTGAAGGGTCCTTGCTGAGGTTGCTTCAGCTGAGATACAACTCACTCACACACACCTGCAAAGACTCACTCCTCGGGATAAACTCCGGAAGAAAACGCTCGAGCGAAATGCTTTTCTGTGTCATTCGGGATTATGATTACTCTTCACATTTAACTCTTCAATGATTTGCAATTTCAAGCTTTTTAAAAACAATATAATAATGCGACGACTAATTTTGATGATCATTCAATTTTGAATCTCATAAATTGACTATAAAATGATAGCTTATTATTTTCAAAGATGCGATTTTTGATTAACTGAATTGCGAAATGTGGAAAAGGGTCGACCATGCTTATACTGAAAATTTCAAGATAATTAAATATATTTGAGTCGAGTAACTCGTGAAGAGAATTTACCGGTGAAAAACAAGGTGCGGTCTCTTAAGTTTTCTCCTTCTATGAGTTTTAACTTAAACTCAAGCTCTCATCATACATCGAAAACGATCGGAAGTAGTCAATTGAAGCCTTGACATGGGGAAGGCATTGAGTGAGAAAAAAGGGAAATTTTGTTTTTTTATCGAGAAGGCAGTGCATGCACATGCCAATATAATTGGCAGTGTAGAAAGTCAATTGGCACAATACATCAGTTGACGAAGGTTGCACTCTGATAGGTATAAGCTTCACACTGTTGGCGAGCCTCTCTCTTTCATCTCCTGTAAAATTCAAATTTAGCGACTTTTCCTACGTCTACGCTTAAATTCACTGAAGGAAACCATGTGCACGAAAACAATGCAATGGGTCGGTGCGAGATGCTCAAAATGCAAGGAAAAAAGAAGACGAGGAGGATATTTTTATGAAGTTTGGGAAAGGGAAAGCAATGACGAGACGAGGAGGTCGTAGGGAAGAAGGAGTGAATGGGTGAGGCCTTGCACTTCAACTTATCCGGCGAGTCGGGGATATTATCCCACAATGGATAACAATCGCAACCGATGTTGTGGAAAGTGGATTGGAGGCAGAGCGAAGCTTTGAGATTACCGTGTTTCCTTTCTTCCTCATTTACACGTGTACGCCAGTGTGTGCGACCGTTTTACGACCACAGGAAGCAATGTAATGATGAATGAAATACCACAGAGTTTGAGTAACTCGATTGCGATGGGACTTATGTTTGCTAGGTGTGCGAGGTACATGCACTGGCCATTTTGGAACCTCGGGCTGATTAAGAGTCGATTATACTTAATTCAAAACAAACGATTTCTATACGCGTGAAAATTTTGTCGTAATTGGCTTAAAAATAATACACACCAGATAAATTTAAACCACATACACAGCAAAACTTAGTCAAATGCATTATTAGGCAGCGGTTTAATTACAAAAGCATTCAAGCCTAAATAGATCAAACACAATCAAATGATTACGGTTTTCAAAAATAGTAAAATCGAAAATTCCAGCTCAAACATCACTGCAACCTTTATATTTGCTGATGCACTGACTGCGATACTGAAGATTTTAATTCAAAATTGAAGTACTTACTCACATATTCAATAAAATTCAATCATGTGCCAAGAACTCGAAAGATAAGACATATATTGAAAGTTATGCAAGGGGAACATCTCTAATACTGTGGCATTCCTCTTTCTCGTTCATTTATGAATTGAAAAGAATATGGTTGAATTTAAAACGAGTATTTAGTATTTGGTTCAAAATAATATAAAAAATTTAAACACAGGTTAACCCATTATAAAAAATGCAGTATAATATCAACTAGATTGACAGCTACTCCGCTGTTGCGTTTTAAATGTAAGTGGAGTATTTAAACAAGAGGAGGTGAGAAAATAGCAGAAGGTGAGAAAATCAGCTTTTCCCAGAATGATTCAGTACCATCCGATTTTGGACTATTAATCCGCTATGAATTCTCGACAAAATTGCTTCGATGAAAAGATCTTTAAGTGGCTTTTTGGAGGAGTTCTAAGATAAATGAAAAGTAACCATAAATTTTCCTCGTGTACTTAAGTTTCATTTCACAATTTACATTTTTGTATTATCTGGAGAAGAAATCAAAAGGAAGGGGTGGGGAAAACAGCACTATACATATTGAAACCAGTTGTGAATTGTAATTAAAGTACCTACTTGCGGAAAATTGCTTTTAACTGTTAATTTATTAATTGCTCACATGTTTGTTGTGTTCTCAAAGGAAATCAATCTTCTATCTGTTAGGGAGCTTATATTTGAATACCAATCGACAAAACTTATAAAAAATATTTGATGAATGCAATAAGGACGTATAAAACACTTAAATATGAAAAAACATGAAGAGGAATGAAAATAATGTTCGGTCGGCGAAGGCATTTGGGTCCATGGCAACCATTGATGCAGTCTCTCCCAGCTCCAACACGGTGTAGAGAGGGAACGGACCGACGAGGGGTTGCGTGGAAGGGGATGGGGTGGACAGGGGGAAGTGGGGTGAGAGACAGCCTCCAGCGAGCAGTTCAGGGCTAAAAGATGGAAAAAACGAAAATGGTAGCGCCGAACCGTCTTCGGGAATTTTTTTAGAATACGGCTGGGAAAGATCATGATAGGTATTGGGGTGGTGAGGGGCAGGGGATGCAGCTCGCCTTATTTTTTGCATCGGGACGTTGTAGAGGGAAGGATAGAGATATGTCAGACAGCGAGGACACGGAAATAGGTCGCCTGGTTGATTCAAGAAACTTTTACCGCTCCACGTGACCAAAAAATAAATTGAAAAGTTTAAAACATTCAAAATCATATCACAAGCACTTTTACAAAACCAATCGCAGATAATTTTATTTCCAAATAAAACTATTCCGATGGCCATCGTTAGAATGGTAACAAACATTAATCGGGTCCAATTCGCAGTCAACAAATTTCGGATTCGTAATTATTTTTCGAGCTGAACGTAAGTGGGGTAAAAGTAAGTTGCCCAACTAGGAGCTGAATGAAAACCATGTATTCTATTTATTGAAATAGCAACTCTTCATTGAGATTCACAGTGAAATAAATAATCACATTTTAAAACGCAATATTCACTTTGTGAAATGCCAAAATGCTGTCACTATGACGGTGGCAAAATTAGAAACTCACTTAAAAATTTCTAACTTATTCAACCCAAGAATGCCTTGCCACGGCATGCCTTTTTTCACCTCTATTCACTTGGTTTTCCCCACTTGAATATTTCACTTTGCTTCTATAAATGCATCTTAATTTCTTAATACCTTAATTTATTAATAATAGCAAATATTATTTAATTCATTATTTTACTGATAAATAACATTTTAAATGACTACAAATAGATTACGCTTGTGTCGAGGTAAAAAATACTGCTTGCTTATCTTTTTCACTGTGACTTTGTCTTCAATGGACATTATATCAGACCAGCACATATCAGAAGTCATTTGCTTTTAATGAGTGCTACTTCAGTCCTTCATTTGAAAATCTCCAATTGCGGGGCCAGCCCACAGGTGAAAATCTATCCCATGAATATATGAATTACTAGTATCCATGCGTTATGAAACCATGGAATTACTGTGGAATTGACAGAGAAACCCCACGATCAATGCTAGCCAGTAATTGTCTACTTAAATATGGCAACATTCATAGGCGGTGATGTAACATGATTCGAATATTAAGAATATCAAGGTAAAGCTACATGGCATGCCTACGAATAATATTTGCTGGGGAAAATAATACCAATGGTTCACATAATCATTTCTTCTGAAGTAAAACATTAGAAATTTTTATGCCGGCCTTTGGAAAATTATTTAAGACATTTTCCGATGAGTTTGTTTATAAGAGGCACAATACTGGCCTCTAAATATAATAAAATAATTAATTTCATTTTAACGTATTTATAACCCCAGTCGTGAGTTAAAGTGAATAATGTAACTGTTGGATATGGAAATGCTTTACCTTATTATTCCTGAATGTAGGTATCTAATCAATTACCGTTCGTGAATACCACCCAGTCAAGAAAATACATGCTGATAATTAATTTTGGGTTAACCTTTAGCCCAGTACTATGTGAAAATATATATTTCATATATACTTTCATATTCATTTCATGCATATTTTCATTTTTCCTTTAGTTGAGGAAGAGGTTACAATCTCGAAAGCTCCAAGTTTTATTTTTCCTGTGAGTGTTTCTTCTTATTCTGTGTCTAATGTGTATTCTTGCGCTTGTGGCGTTGTACACATGAACGAAGGAGTTTCCGGACTTTATTGGTTTGTTTTACTTGGGCTCAGCGTGCCCCGAAACGCATGTTCCTGTCTCTTTCCTGCTATCGTGTGATTGTGTATCTTTTCTTTCATTCTTGTATCCTCATCCATTTCTTCTGCTGGTGAGTGGTGAGCTGCCCCAGTGCCATCTTATCTATTAGTTAATCTTGCAGGCCAAAAGAAAGAGAATTTTCTGCGCATAACCCCCCCCCCCCCGCCGAAATCGTAGTAATTCTATGCGTCCCGTTAGCGCAACTGGTGGAGCACTCGACCGAAAATAATATATATATAATAAGAAATAGAGAATAGAGAGATGAGCGGCGTCCAAAAGAAAATTAGACCCAACTACTTATCCCTCGTGAGCTCCATATTTTTATTATTTTTTTTATCTTCTCCTATCTAAGTGCTCTTATGTGCCTATACTAGGGCCAGAAGAAGTTTTATATATAACCGGCTATACATTACCCTCCTCTTGAACCATATATATGTAAAGTGCGTTTGCGGTAAGGGAGGGGCGGGAAGGGAAAACCGTCGGAAGGGAATAGAAGTCAAAACTCGGCCTCTCCGAAAAATTCCAATTTCCTCGGTGGCGTCGCCCCTGGCACTATCGCCTCGTTGTCAATAGAGAGATGTGATATTGGGGGGGGGGGAAGGCAGGGTAGCGCTGTGTATTTCAGATTTTTCCCTTGCGAGGTCCAAAGGGGGTTGAGGGAGGGGAGGCGGCTGGCGTCAGATGGCGAATGGGGGAGAGAGCGTTTGTTTCATTGGCATACCTCGCCGAAGGAAAGGAGGCTTACACGCAAAGGGGGAGGGGAGAGTTCACTGCCATCATCACAAGGTGCTTCCATTATTGGGCGAGTAACAGTTCTGCCCGAAATAAATAGATAAAAACTTCCGAATGAATGTTGTTTAGAAGGAAAGAGCTTGGTTATTTTATTGATATTTATTAAATTATGAGGAAAAAATTAGAAATCGATATTAACTCTTTCTTCTTCAATTCTTGGTCGGCACTACCTCAGTAAAGGTATACATAGCACCTCGAGTGGTATAAGAATATAATTTTCAAAATTTCTATTTATAGGAAACGGAGGGGGGCAAAAAACAAGGGAAAGTTATATATTTAGTAAGTTCTTCTAAGTGAAAACGGCCGAAAAGGAATAGCAAATAAAAATTAATCATGAGTGGGACTTTAGAGAAATAAAATAAAAATTATTGGAGTGGTTAGAGCGGATAATATTAAAGGATGGAAAGATGTGGGAAGGAAGGAGAGAGATGAGAAGGGAAGGAAGACAACACCTTACACCTTAAGGATTGGCAAATGCAGGCTGAGGGAGATTTCTGATGCGATTCAGAATGAGACGCCATCAAAGGACGATTACATCTACACCACCGTAGTCAGCAAAAGGTACCAAAAAACTAGATGATTTGAAATTTCATGAATTTGAAACCAACGACATCGATTCAAAAAACATGGCAGATTGATAATTAATTGATGTATTAATTTTTTCTTAGATTATTGAGATTCATTTAATGTACACCATTGACTTCAAGTCTTCAAATATATTCCGCACTTTAACTGATAATGGATGGAACGCCTTCAAGGTAATCTCTAAATAGATTTATTTTGGGAATAATTGCTAACATAAATGGGATAAAAATAGGCTAAAATGCAGTTTTTTTCACTAAGTAGCGTTTTTTGATGGATCTACGGAAGACACCGAAAAAAATCATTTCAAATATTTAACGATTGTACCTCCAGCAACATGTTTATCATATTATGTGTAATTGAGCAGTGATGAAATGAAAACAGCTGCATTGCTTATAATAATTATAATATGTTCTTTAGAAAAACTATGCATCACACAGATAATATGCATGCACTGATTGTGTCGTCATTCAATGTCAAATATTTTGGTTTTAAAAGTAAATTTGTTAACTTTCATGCGATACGACCCCTAGAAAGATTTCACGTAAAAGACGTTTGTGCACCTTTACACTGCACTAGGGACAGACATACTTCACAGTTGGGTTTATGACGAGTTCGATGAATGGGGTTGGCTAGCCGAAACATGTTGCTTTCTATGAGGCATCGAATTTCTCGAAGACCGCTCGGCCTGAATGACGCAATCATGTCTCATTTGACTATTGCGCTCGCCATAATTCGGTAGATAGCTGTTTGAGGATATCGTTTTCAGCAGCGAAGACATTTCCATTAAGGGCGCCCGCGAAGGCCGCTGAGAAAGGCAAGCAACCACAGAATACCAAAGCATCGTTTGGAACGAATGGATATTGTCGATGCCCTTGCATTACATCATGGAATAAAATTATGAAAACACTGTTTGCTAAGTCATAATGGAAATTTGGAATGATTAAGGACGACAGAAGGTAGAGCAGAGAGGGAAATAAATGTATATTATAAGAAATTCGGTACAACAAAAGATGATACCGTAAAAATGAAATTATACAAAAATCATCGCCTTCGCCTGATCTTTATAATGAAGTAGGATGTATAGCTGGTTATAATATAAGAGAATGCAACATTTTACTTACCTAATCGCTAAAAATTATCAGAAATAAGTAATATAAGAAAATACTGACGGAAACATGAAATGAACTCCATGAAATATGTAAACAAAAGAGTCATAACCGATTCGTCAGAAATGATAATATTCTTCAGGTATCTTGAGTGTTCTTTTAGAATTAAATGACCAACAGCAAATAATATAATTTTCCTATTGCTACACAGCCATGACTTAAACGATATTATACGTTGTTTCGTGCGAAAAATAACAATGTATTGGCTTAAAGTGGAAGAGATATCGATCAATATGGTAGTTTCAAATTCATGAAACACGAGAAATTTATAGTGAAATAAGAAGCTCAAGGAAAATGAAAATTTCATAATTTAAACTGAAATTTCCTTTTGTATAATTATATACAAAATTTCTGTTGCTACCAAATTGATGCAATAAGATAACTTTCATGTGAGATAAGTTACTTAAAGATTAATTAATGAAAGAGCAAATGAGAACAGAGCAGAAGCACGTTGAGAACAGAAGCCGATGGAAAAGTCCTTCATTCCCATTTAAATTCCTCAGCAATACATGCAGTATGGACCACTAAGAGAGAAAACGTGAAACCCGTAATTATAAAATGAAGCATTATTTATTTTAAGTACTCTCAACCTTAAATTAAGCAGATAAAGTCAATCCTGTTAATTATATATGTTTGGAGGCCTCCTCCCAAGAAAGGGAAGGAAAGGAAGGGAAGGACACGATGGCAGCGTTTGCCCGTAGCATTTCCTCAGCAGTTCCCTTCTCTCAGAAATCAGTTTAATACTACTCAACACAATTACTCACACCATTTAGAGTACATTCTCCTCTTGAAGTCTCACTCTCATCTCCAGTCCAACGATCAATATTTATATTTCTCATCACTGTGACAATAGGAACTCATCAAGAATGATTTAACTATTTAATAAAAAAAACATTAAATGTGATAAAAAGGACTATATAGGACTATAAATACATAAATTGTTTTTGAAAAATAAACATAAATACATTCACCCTAGACGTGGGTCAATGTGAAATCTCCGATAAAATTCCTGGTGGCCCGGAGACACAGCAGTTGTAAGGATAAAATTTTGAGAACAAAAAGTTATTTGCTCATCTAAAGCACCACCAATCCGGACACATAATATAAATCTGCACGATAATTTGTCTAAAAGAGCCTGCTGCAGGAAAAGGGAGGCCCTGGTGGAAATAAACAAATGTAACGATGGAAACAGTAATGGAACAAAGGAGAAACGATTATTGACGTAAAAAATCTTTAAAAAATAAAATAAGAGGTCTTTGGAAAAAATGTAGGTGGGCGTTACTTGTCCCTAAAATGACGCTAGCTTTTCTGCACTGTGTTACTCGTGGTAAAATTTAATAAAGCCGACTTTGCATGCCCGCACAAGTTCTATCCCTGTCGGCCTCGGTGGCGCCGGGGTAAAGTCCCCGACTGCTAACCTAGAGGTCGCGGGTTCGAATCCCGCCAGGGTGGTTTGACCACCATCCAGGGCATGGCCGTATGTGATTGTCAAACAAGTTAATTGTAAGAGAGGACTATCTAGTCCTAAAATTCGCTTGTGAAATAAAGACGACATTATTATTATTATTATTATTATTAAACTGGTTTATCAGCCTACACAAAGTCACATACCTGTCTACATAGAATTGTATAGCTGTCTACATGGAGTCGTGCAACTACCTTCATGAAGTCATTAAGCTGCCTAAATAGAAAAAAATCTCCGCAAAAAAATAAAATTATGAGTGAAAATCATGGAAATCTCGATGAGTAGCAGACGTTGTAAAATTAAGAGTAGAAAGAACGTTGTCGCATCCGAGATCAGCTCCTGGGACATCATCTTGGTAGTCGACGGTTTTAACCACTGGACTATCGGTCCCAGTGAAAAAACTCTTCACACCTGAGTGTACCGTATGCATGAAAACGAAAATGCGCCGTGTAACCATTCAACTAGTGCAAACGCATGGACGGAAAATAGAAGCTGTTCTAATCCGGCTCATGCATTCATACATGTTTCGTTCCAGTCCACAAAAATAATCCACGGATTCGCTTATTAACTTATACGTGTAGCAAGGCCTTGAATACTTTCCAACTTCAAATTTTTATCTGCGTTTTTTGCTTAAACTGCTGGTTATATAACCCCATGCGTGCGGTGATTTGTGGCCTTTTATTTTCCTTCGGCGCAGTGACAAACACTCTTTGAGGCGAGTTTTCTAAATGTATTATTACACATCGGTACAAAGCAACGAATACTAGGGATGTGCGAGTAGCACTTTTTCATATCCCGAGTCGAGTATGGAGTCGAGTTGAAAACTACTTGCGAACATCGAGTCAAGTCGAGTAGGGTAATTCTTGATCTAGGCAATACAGCAATGCATGCTCCAACATATTCTCATTTTTTCTATCCCCATTTTTCTACTCCAAATGCTTACCTTAATGTAAAAAGGAAAAGATAATGAGGAACATTGATGGTAATCGAGTCACAATCAGGAGATGAATATAAATTAATCTATCTTAAACAGTTTCGTAAGAATAATTGAAATAAATTAACATGTGGTAGAATGTCGTCAATTTAATTAATATGTGTATCCAATCTGCTCCAAAGAGCCGTCAGTAAAGGCATTTGCAGGCAGACTTACTGGACTCGACAGATCTGTACAGTCGAGTACTAACTACTCGTCTCGAATTTTCGAGTACTCGTACATCCCTAACGTATGCCATAGTAAACAATAAACCAGCTACTCGGTATGGCATGTGACGTCATTTCCCACAATTCCGCGTTCCCGCTGTTTTCAAACCCGTTCGAATTTTTCTACTCTTTTTCATAAATTACGCCAAAAAATACTGTTCAGTTTGCGAAAACAACTAAATACCATTTATAAATTGACGGAAAGAATTTTTCAGTGCACTTTCAGGAAAGTGGTTCATAAGCCCATTGCCACATTATGCTCTTAAAAAATTGATATTGTCTTACAATGGCAGCGGATTAAATAGAAAAAATTATGGTACAGAAAAATGGCGAGATATACTCTACCCTGAATCACGGTGTGGCATCAGTGGCATGCATTTCAGAGTTAGAAAGGCCTTCTCAGTAGCGAGATACAGGCTGAGCAAAAGCATTGAACGCCATGCAGGAGGATGAATATTCGCGAAGGACCAATTCGAGAGCTAATCGAAATCTTTATCCAAAACATCTGGTTGATGAATTTGAAAGCGTTTGCAATAGGAAAACGTTATCACGTCTTAGTTTGAGAGGATTTTTCAATGAGCAAGCTTGCGTGCTCTATAACCAAGCGTCCTCACCAAATTCCTATTTACCGCGAATGTTTCTGAAGCACCCGGACAAAGAGTGAGCTGTCTGCTTTAGGTGCCTTCCCGTCAACAACACGACACGCCTATTACGCACGGAATTTTGGAAACCCAAGTAAATCTATCCACGTGTTTCAAAAGTAGTTTTTATGATTTCCAGGCAACCGGCAACCGAGGGATGAGGAGAAGGGTTCACTCACATCTGCAAAGGGTTGGAACAAGGCGATAGCAGTCGTGCAAGGGGTGGAAAGGACTGACAGTTGAAGGGGTTGGAAAAAAAATACGGCCGCTGGCTGCACGTGAGGATAGTGCCGGTTGAGGGCAAGAGGAGCAGCGCGTTCCAGCGAAGGAAAAAGAAGTGCGGAAAATATCTGGAAATTGTAAGCATTTCGTCCACTAGGATAAGGGGAAAAAGGTTGTCAGCCGATGCATGGTAATATCATGATTTTATAAAGTTAGAGGTACCAATGTCATCGCTGTTGGCCTTGTGATTTCATATCTACGCATAGGAGTACTTTAAGCTATACGCACCTAATCCATTAAGGATGTAAATATATTAATAGTATGAGTCTTTACTGTGCAGAAAGGCTTATTTGTAACCATTGTAAAAGCAAACTGAAGTTGATAGGATTATAAAATATCGTTCAAGCTTCTTCATAGTATTTCATATGAAGTTAATAAAGTTAAGTTATTGAAAAAATATTGAGTCCAAGAAAAATTAGCAATCTGGTGGTTGCAATCATTTTATAATAACCATTTTCACACATATTATCTTCAATGAATCCTATTTAAATTACAAATACGTCGGCAAGTAACCTCTAATTTTCTCTCGGACATATTTAGCATCCTGCTTGTGTTTTCTTGACTATCATATGCGAAAAATTCGTTTTCACTCTCACCTTCAGAATGGCAGTGATGATAATTTAAATACGATGAATTTATCGAAAAAGTGGCAACATGACAACAGGTGACAGCAGTCATCATCCGAAAATGATACCAGCCTTCATCCTCGAAAACTACACCCTACAGTTACTTCATGGATTATGGAATCCTAAAATAAATCAGACGAATGAATACTCTGACAAATTAAAAAAAAAAAATCAAAGAATTGCACTGAAAGATACGGGAGAAAAACAACAAAATATTTACTAGCCTCAACTTATCCAATCCAACAAATTCTCGGCGAAAGGTTTAAGACTTTCAGCTTTTTGTTGCAAATCTCTCCAAAAGTAATCAAAGAATCGAAAAAGAGGGAAGTTTTCAAATTCCATCCCATTCGACGGAATTAAAAATTTGGTGGAAGAAACAATTATTTTCCGCGCATACTGTCATTGAAAAATATGACGCGGGTTATTTTAAAGCTGCAACGAATTGAAGGGGATGGGTGTGGTGCGTAGTCAATATTTCCCCCATCCATCCCCCCTCCCGCGCGCTAAACCTCTTCTGGCCAATCCGCATTAAAATCTCCAAAAGCCTTTGTGCACCGTCCGGAGAAAAAATGAATGCAAAGGGAAGAAGAGCTCAAAGGAGATTGATGAGACTCCCGCTGGGCAGCACGCGAATATCTGAATGTTTTGATAAGCGCGCTTTATCTTTCTGTTCACCCGTCTATTTTGAAGAGTTCAAAAAGAAATGAATCGCGAAAGGCTCAAGCATTTTCTTCTCTCAAATTCACCCGAGCGCGTTTGTTTCTCAACAAATATTTATTTTATCCAATCGCTATAAAAGTAAACATTTCCGGGAGGCTGGAAGACCTTTTCATTAGAGTAAAAGAAGATTTTAACTATGCGGCATGTATATTAGAAATTTTAGGATGTTTAATTACTTACTAATGAAAATTTTCCCCGAAAAAGTAAAATATCCCAAATGGGGAACTTGCATGAATTTTTTTTATTTCACAGGCGGACAGAAAATTATTTTCTGAATACAACAAAGAAAACCGCATGTATATCTGAGTTTTCCTTCGCGAGATATTTAATGATAAATATAACGAATTTTAAAGCGCGGGAAAAACTCCCTCACCCCCCAAGCCACTGCCGACGAAGCCTCGATGACGTCAAAGGTGCCTAAACATCACGCGAAGCTATTGTTGTGATTGTTTGTAATAGTTGCCAGCAGTTGTGAGAGCTTCGTTTGTTAGACGTGTTGATTATTTTATATTTAAATATAAGATACGACGATAGAGGCTTGGAAGCCCTCATATTTTGCATTATTTATAATATTAATATCTGAGTAAGGGCATAAAATATAAAACTGGAGCAGTTAAACCAAAAATTTTATAATACCTAAATAACATCGTTGAAGGAGTCTGAGCCACGGCCATTGGAAGGGGGATACGTTAATTGTAAATTGATGTTATCGACGGCATATCATTCATTTAAGTATGTAATTAGAACGATTTTGATGTTTACTAATGTCCGCTTAGCTTTTATATACAATAACTTCATCTGTTTATTCGTAGGTACCGGAGAATTCGTCGTTTAGGACTGTCTGTGCTTGTATTATGGGGTGAATTCCAGTCAATGCAACTTTTGCTCGCTGATTGGAGACATCTAGGAACATTTTTATGCCAAAATAGTGTTATTTTCAACGTGACATCTCCCGTTAAGCCACTGCTAATAATCACAGTGCCAGTGGTTGTAACGCACAAAGTTTGACAAGGTTGAAAAATATCGGCCAAGAGTTATCAGTGTTCCATCGTGATTGAATTGTAAAAAGTGCTATTACGCTATCGATAAATGTCTAACAGTAGTGTAAAAATTGTCAGTGGCGTGCCAATCTCCGTTGTTCACCGTAGATATGACATTTCACGATCACGCTATTGAAATCAAAACTGTGTGTAAAGTTTTTTATTCCATTATTTCAACGAATAGTAGTGAGAAAAGTCACCTGTGTCACTTTTGTGGGCTAATTTAAGGGTTTAAATCAGTGAATAAATAGTTGTTTTTATCATAACGAGTTCTGTTATTGTAAGTTGTACGTGATGAATATAAGAATGTGACAGTGACTTCCAGTTTTTGATAAGAGTATTTGCCTATTTCCCACTATATTTTTATGGTATATGCTAGTATATTGTTTATGGATTTACATATATTATTGAAATAGGTTGTAGCTTGTGTGTGTGTTGGCAGCGGAACCGATTCGCGACCTCACATGTGGATTGTGTGCACACTGTTTTGCTGTGAATTCGTACCGTAGGACGGATAGGACTACCTTCTCCGCTAATTCGGCGTTGCCAAATTCAGAAGCACAGCTTACGATCGTTATCCTCCAGTATTACAAGTTTCTTTTACATCTCGATTTGCCGCCGACGTATAGCAATAATTTGTCTTAACAAATTCCATTAGGGCCGTGGCATCAATTTTTGGTGTCCTAAAAAAAGGCTGGTGTCCTAACACCCCATGCCACACGCCTTTTAGGCGGCTTGCGGGGTATTATGTAGATTTAGATGAATTTCAGGGGTGCCATTCGAACGAGTAGCAACGTTATCATCCATTTTTCTGATAACTAAAACATACGAAGTGAAACGCTTGTACTTCATCATCCCGATGCCGCATTATTAATATCCCAAGTAATAATCTAGGCACAATAGCAATAGGAAAACTTGCCCAAGAATAACAGAACAAAATAAAGTGACGATGAGCGGCTAAATACTCCCTCAAAACAAATTTTACACCATGCGCTCAGCGTATTTCCCAGCTCCCTACGGTTGTTTAGGCACCTATGACGTCACGCCTGGCCTCGGCAACGCTCGGGTGTCTTCGCGCAGTGGTCGGCTCAGAGAAATTTTTCTCGATTTTAAATGCAATTTTTTTATTTCTTTTGATGTTGAATGGAGAAACTGAAGGTATTTTTGCGAGCTAATGTATCCATTTGACTTATTCAAAATAGTTTTTAGAGCAATCTACGACCCATGCAAGTTCCTCATTGTTTCATTTGATACCACTTTGAGGGAAATTTAACAAAGGAAGCTAAAAAATAATATGTTTCAGGAAATATTTCCTATTTAGAGATTAAATATGCAATTGCAGGGGTGAATTTATTAATTTCCCTTTATTAATTCTCTCAAGAATATATAGTTTAGGTAAAAAGACTACATTATAAATGGTAGGATGTTTAGCTACTCTCTCAAAGGTCCACAACGCTCTATATGACATTAATATTATTCTTATAGGTTAGGTAACAAATTTTTCTAAGTGAAGACTACAAAAATAGCTTCGGATTTAACATTGAAGGTATTTAACATTCACTCAATAGTTTTACAGTCATTTTCAAATATCCGGTATAATAGAGGAATTAAAGGAATATATCATTCAAAAATAATTTTTAAATCAGATCTATGGCTCTCAGAGTGCGAATGAAACTTACGTACGGTCACTGTTATTTTGCTTTGACGGGGTCACACGAGAATTGTAGTCGTTCAACCAATCACCAGTCATTTTTCCCAATGGCAATTAATCCCGGAGATTGGTGGGAAAAGTTTCCCTCATTAATGAGCTATCTAACCTTAAAAAAATTCTGGTCCAGTTTAGCACTAAAGATCTCATAAAAAATGATAGTTTGGAAACCATCATGATCTTAAGATTGTTTTGGCGCCGCTCTCCACTCAGTTCTCTCGTCATCTAATGTTTTCACACCTACGAATTTCTTCTCTTTTCTTACTCTGATCCATACATTTTAGCTGAGGTCTTCCTTTTCCGTTATTAATATCCACTCGTCCTTCAAAGATTGTCTTCATCGAGCCTTCATGTACGCAGATGTGAATGTATTGAAAGTTATTTATTTGAAAAGCGTTACATGCGTCATACCTTTGAAGGTGTTGCCATCGTCGGCGGTTGAAATGCAATGTCGATCGTCAGATGCGCATCAATGTTTTGGCTACGTATGCTTTCGTGTTCTCCGCGCTAAATCTCTCCAAAGCTCATTTGTAAAAGCGAAGAGTGCACGTAAGGGACAGATTAAATAAACGAATGAATTGCTCACGCGGAGCGTGTTAATTGCACTGCAGTGACGTATCCTCACAATCGATAGCATTCAAAACGGAAGTAGGTACTTGGGTGAACCACGCATAATCGAGCATCCAGCGCGCCCCTCTTTTGAAGCCGTTAAAAAGGTGCACGAGAAATTACGAAATATTCAACGGAGCCCAGCTGGGGAATCAACGGCCTATTTTGGCTTCGTCGTGAAGTGTAGCTATAATTTAGATTGGCTAATAAGCTAGAAAAGAAATATTTGAGGACACGCGACACAGTGATGGTGGATGTATTCCGTTACACGTTCACTTTTAGTTTCCATGGACACACCAAACAAAACCGCAGCCACGCTCCTCGACCTCCGCAAGATTATTTATTTCTTCTGTCGCCGTATGCCGCTCGTCGGCTTGCGCTCAACCTGTGTGACCGTGTTTTGTTTCCCACGTTTTACGAGCCCCTCCACTGCGCTTTATATGCCCGCGTTTCTTTTCTTCATGCAGGCGGCAGCGTGTCGTGCAAATTGCATGGTGCGTCGCGCGGCGGAACGTGATGCCGGAGGGGAACAGCCAGCCAGGGCCGGCCGAAAATGCGGGCGTATTGAGGTGAGGGCATGGATGATGGGGTCAAGGGGTTATTCCCCAAAATGGCCCGCATGCGAAGCAAGTTATGCCCATTGATTCATGCCTCAAGGGACAAATGCAGTCTCGCATACCGTAACCAATTATTGCGACTACAGGCTGGGGATAAAAGTTTAACCTATATAGTCTGGTGAAGAGTGGTTATGGTGAATTAAATTGGAATACAATAATGTAACTGTGAGTGTTTCGAAAATTGAGTCATAGATTTAGAAGCACCGGTAAACTATATAAAATTTTATTCAAAAAATTTCATTTTGAATATAAACTTCGATGACGCAACTGTGTATAAACTCATAGGAAAGACTATTGGTACAATAAATATTTATCCTCGAATACTATCTTCCAAGCATTAGTTAGAAGTATCCGTCTTCCCAGTTAAAATTTCTTGGCGTTGAAATCAGAAAAACGCCATTTAAAATTTTAATTGGGTAGACGGTTGCTATCTAACTAATGCGTGGATGAGAGGGATCCTGAAAGCGGCCAATTACAGCGCAGCAATGAAAGTTCCGTCAACCGCCGAGCGCTGTCGGCTAATCTTTTCACAACAAACTACGCGGCGAAAGCGCGGAGACATCAACAAATGAAGAGCGCCACGGGAGACTACGAGGCCATAAAAATACTCGTCTTGATTCAGGATATTTATATAAAATTAAAGCCTAAGAGCAAAAAATTCTAAAACTTCTGTAAAGTCTTAATCCAATGGAACACTTATAAAAATAAGGGGGTAATTTGAGGAAATTCACGGTGGGTACTACTGACACATTGAATAGGTATTTATTCCCTCAGTCTTATCAGAGAGAACAACTAACTTCACTTGCTGAGGGCAAAAAGAAGTTAAATATGGTATTCAAATGAAGGCTGTTGTATTCTCTTTTAATTTCTGACCAACTTAAATGAACTAGTTACACTAATTCAATAAGTAATTTTTGTGAATTGTATGTCTATTTCCTTTGCATTGACAATATATTCTCCCAAAGTTAAGGCAAGCGAAAGTTAGACACGATGCTACAGGACTTAAGGAACCGAATAATCTGCCCAACGCCCATCAATACATGGATCGTATTTAATATTTTGGGTATTATGATTATCCACCCGTAAATTACGAAATTATACGTTAGAAATGTTTGCATAAATATTCAAGGAAAGAAATTAGAAAAATATTTTTTTACCACCCCGAGGAAAATTTCCTTTCTCATCGTACTACAGATGCTGTGGAAAATAAAAGGCTTCTTTCTTTTGACTCAATGGAATTTAGGCAAAAAATACTTTCGTGGAATGAGAAAAATAAAAAATACGTTATCCTGTGAACGCTGTTGCAAAATTGATGGATTTAAAGGCTCCACTTTTGCCAAAGACATATAAAGAAATACCGCATGGCGTCGAGGAAGGCTACATTTAATGTGCATGTAATGAACAGCAAACGAAAGACGGCAGTTGTGATTCAATGGAAGGAGACAACATCCACAGAATTAGCCGGAAGAAGAACTTCTAGAGGAGATTGATGCTACGAAAAAGTCAATAATAGAAAATAGAATCCTCATTTGGACTCGCAAAATAGAAGAGAAATTCTTGGAAATACTGCTGCATAAAGAGCGTTTCGTGCAACGGGAGGAACGCAAGAATTCAAATCATGCGTGATTATTCAAACAAGTATGAATTTGAATAATAGCTTGTGATGTGGTAGTGGGGGCGTGGGATTTTGAGCCGAATAAGAAAGCCTCTTTGACTTAGACACAATGAGCGGAAAAATTGATCACGGGATGCAAATTAAAATGTTTCTATTTTTGAGGTAAATAAAGGTTTTACATCACATTTTATGATTTAAAATTCGTTTATTAAAGCAAATAAATGTGCTATGCAATCATTTGAATGTAGTTATATATGTTGATGCATATGATTATGTCACAACATGTATTCTATACTCGAATGCAACAAAAAGTGGCATTATCTTGCAGGAACCAAATCCTGAATGGCAAAAATTATATTGCCAAAATTTAAGTAAGACAGGAGGGTTATTAAATTATTCATCTTTATTTTGAGAGGCCCTTCCGCAGGCATGGAAATATTTATCAGGATTATTCCACGTATTCAAGTCCAAAGAAACCAGAATTCAAGCTCCAAGAATCTCTATCCCCGATCTACACATATGTTGATCTGACTTCGAAAACGCTTGCTTCATGATCCAAACATTCAACCAGACAATGGACGAGGAAAGAAGAGGGCTCGAGAAAGACACCGCCGCAATCAGTTCACTCAGGGGAATTGGAAGAGAGGGCTTCCATATGTGTTTTTAATCTTTCTCATTTCACGACGGCATTAATCTAGCATATATTAAATCAATTTCAATATTTCTACTTTATCTCACATCCGGAAAATTGTTGTAGAATTTTTCATTTGTATACATGAACATGGCAGAATTTGTGGATTTCTCCATTTTTCGGGTTATCGCCGCTTTAGGTGGTCAGAGGTGAGGACAGTTTCGCCAGGATTCTACCAGGTGTCATCAGGTCGAATGGCAGAATTTTTTAGAGCAAGGGTCTGCTTTTTCTATTTGATATACATCTACCAGAAAGGAACCATGTCATTAACTATAAGCCAACATTACACATATTCTTCTGACATACTCTAAAATAAGAAATTTAGAAATGAGTATAGGTATGTGATAAAGATAATAGTGGAAAAAGGAGTAAAAGTAATAATAGTCGAATATGCATCTACTGAAGAATATTTTTGTGTGACTGTGAGATCAAGCATTTTTTTAAGTTCGAAAATATTATTATTCATTTCTGAAAATCCTTTTACCTCTCCTAAGCTGATGTGAAACACCCCATTATTAAACGAAAATATGCATTTCCACCACGTTAGATTCAAATGCGTTTCAATGGACAAATATATAGTAAATCATTGCATGAAAAATCTACAAAAATACTTGAAACGCTTACTGAATTCTATACAATGGCACCACAATCACCTCGCGAGGAACCAATTAAGTCCTGGTAGACTGCATTGGAAACTGCAATGATCCATGATTAATTGCGGGTACTAACGAGAAAATATCTGATTAGAAAAGAATGAAACATTCATTAGCGTCCAAATTGGCAACGTGAAAATATGCGGTTTACATCTACATCTACATAATACCCCGCAAGCCGCCTAAAAGGCGTGTGGCAGGGGGTGTTAGGACACCAGCCGTTTACAGCTATTAAAAAAAAAAAAGAAGAAGTGCTCTAACGAGGTTGGGACAAGCGTTTATTAAAGTCCTTTATTGTTCGGGGGAAAAACGAATTCTTATATCTATCCGTTCGGCTAAAAATCTCTCTTAATTTATCGCTTCTGTCGGACCTGGAAATATAGTGTGGCTCTAAGATTATGTTCTCTGTGTCGCTCTTAAATATATCCATTCTCAATTGCTCAAGCAATCTAAGCCTAGCGCGCAGCCTCCGAGTCTCCAACGGCTCCCAGCCTAATTCGCTTAACATCTGGGTAACACTGTCTGTACGCCCGTAGCGGTTTTTGACGAAACGCGCAGCCTTCCTTTGTATCTTATTCAGCTCGCGGATTAAGTCTTTCTGCACTGGATCCCATACACTCGCTGCATATTCAAGGTGCGGTCGGACGAGAGCGAAATAGCACCTTTCTTTTACTTTCTCATCCGAAAATCTTCCCACAATACGCTTGACGAATCCTAATTTCTTCAGGGCTATGCCGCAAATATTCTTTATATGAGTTCCCCACGTGAGGTTCGAGGTTATCGTAACTCCCAGGTACTTCACTTCGTCTGTTGCCTTTATGTTAATGCCATCCACTGCATAAACATTGTTAGTGTTGGACGAATTCCGCAAAAAATGTACCGCCATGCATTTGCTCAGATTAAGTTCGAGTCCCCACTCTTGACTCCACAAATGAACGTTGTTTAAGTCCGATGATAGATTTTCATAGTCAGAGTGATCACTAATTTCGCGGTAGATGACAGCGTCGTCAGCAAATAAACGTATTTTACTGCTAATGCGGGAGCAGAGATCGTTAATGTATATAATGAACAACAGGGGGCCGATTACGCTTCCTTGTGGAACACCTGATGTAACTTTTACAACATCAGAGCTAATTCCGTCAAGAACTACTTTTTGTTTACGATCTCTGAGGAAGTCGCGTATCCAGTTTACAACTGTTTCGTTTAATCCGCATGACTGTAATTTGTATAAAAGTTTGTTGTGAGGTACAGTGTCGAAAGCTTTCTTAAAATCTAGAAATAGTGCGTCAACTTGTCTTTTCGATTCACCAGATTTTATAACGTCGTGAAGAAAGAGCGCGAGCTGTGTTTCGCAGGATCTATTTTTTCGGAATCCGTGCTGACAGTCATGGAGGAAGTTACGTCTGTCCAAGAAAGTCATGATATTACTAACAACGATATGTTCAAGTATCTTGCCTATAATTGATGTTAGGGAAATTGGACGGTAGTTGCCTGGGTCATTTCTGTTTCCCTTTTTGAATATGGGTGTAACACTTGCAATTTTCCAGTCGGGCGGTAACTTCCCTTCGGAGAGTGACTTCTTGAATATGATCTCTAAGTAAGGCGCGATCTGTGGAGCTAACTCTTTGAGGACACGCGCGGGTATTCCCTCCGGACCCGGAGATTTACTATTCTTATTCGATTGTAGTTGTTTAGTTATCCCATCACGTTTTATAGATATTTCTTCCATCAAATCCTCAGTATATGGGATGTCTAAATTGAATTGAGAATCGTCAGTAGTGTATACACTTTCGAAGTGGGCATTTAAAGTGTTAGCTTTGTCTATATTTTCGGTGACAAGTTTACCATCTTTATCAAATAACGAATCTACGGTTGAATGTTTTCCCTGAAGCTCTTTCGCGTACGACCAAAAGGATTTCGGATTTTCTTCGAGTAATTCACCAAGTACTTTTTTCTTAAATTTTCGCATTGCAGTTCGCATTGATTTCTTGGTTATTGAGCGTTGAGCAGCGTAACTTTCTTTAGCTTCAAGTTCCTTCGATTTATTACGAGACGTGATGGACTTTCTGTACAAGTTGTATAGTTTTCTCTGTTTCCTAAGTTCTCTTCTGACATCGTTGTTGTACCAGCGAGGTTCCTTATTATCACATTTCAGTTTTTGCGGAATATGTTCGTTGATTCCTTGGCGCAGAATTTCTAAGAAACGTGTCCATATTTCATCTGTGCTTTGGTCCTTTGATGTAACAACGAATTTTTTGTAGGAGTCATTAAGCATCTCGCCAAATTTAGTGAGGTTACATTTATCGAATAGGTAAATATTGCGTTTTGGTTTTACGGCTGACACCACATCAACTTTTAACGTTGCAAATATTACTCTGTGGTCGCTTATACCGTCAATAATATCGACTTGTTTTATCAACTTAGGATCGCTTACTGCTAAAAGGTCTAATAGCTTGTTTCCTCTCGTAGGTTTGTCAACTACTTGGGCGAGAGAGTGATTTGCAAGTATGTTGAGTAATACCTCGCTGATTTCTTTATTCCTTGAATTCGGTTTTACAGTGTAAGTATCCCAGTTTATGGATGGAAGATTAAAATCTCCCCCGATTACTATTACACCTTTACTGTCTCTCTTAGTAAATGCGGATATTTGATTTTCTAGAAGGTACATAATATCGACTTCGGAGTTCGGCGGTCTATAAAAAGAGCAAACATGAATACTCCTTTTGTTTCGTTGTTTAATTGTACACCATACGCTTTCAATTTCGTTGTCAATTATTTCGTGAGCGGCGCTTTGTAAATGGGATTTAACGGCAATAAAAACTCCGCCACCTGTTCTATTGCGTCGATCGCATCTGTAAATTTTATATTCTGGAGGAAAAACTTCGCTGTCGCTTATATCTTCCGTAAGCCAGCTCTCTGTCCCCATGACCACGTCTGCGTCCTGAAAAATATGCTCGATTTCGGCGCGCTTGTTTTTTACGCTACGGCAATTAACTACAACAAGGTTAATGTCATATTTTGTAGTTAGAGTTTCGGTTGGTTCTTTTCTAGGCTTTTGTATACTCAGCGGGAGAATTTTATTGGCAGTACTAATAATATTTGATATTTTTTCTTTCCCTGGAGCACGCGTTTTGGGAATAATGACGCTATTGTCCGGCGTTAACGCTTCTAAGCTTACTTTCTTGTTTATTTCGCATTGCGGATTTCCTCGGAGGCTACGTTCAATTAAATCTTTGATAACCCCGCTAGATGACCTACCCTCTAGTCTAAAAAATACCTACAGTGCTCAAAAATCCTACGAGCCACCCGTTCCGACGCCTCTTTGGAATAATGCACCCCAGACGAATTGAGGGGAGCCCGGCACGATCTAAGCACCGGCCGAAGATCCACGAACTCTGCCCCAATGCTCACACAGAGTTCCCACAGCCTCTTGTTGATCCAGGAAATCCTGTCCCAAACTCGAGGGCCGCAGTCCGTCCGTGGAACAATGCTACAGATGGACAGTCGCATATCAACACCAGTGCCCCTCCGAACGCGTTCCACTTCCGAGCTTAGATCCCTGAAGGAATTTAAGATCTCATCAGCTCTGCGTACGGAGGCATCATTAGTGCCGACATGGGCCACCACCCGCAGTCTAGAACAGCCCGTGTCCTTCACCGCTGCTTTTACCGCCGCCGTAGTGTGGGATACAAGACCTCCTGGGATACACCAGGAAGAGACCCGTTGGTCCGCTCCGTCTCTCCTTGCCCTCTTCTCCAACTGGGGGAAAATCCGCCGGACGTTGGAACTCCCTAACAGAACAATCCCCGCCCTCCCTCCCCGGCTGCCTCTCGAAGCTGCATCCCTCGCGACAGGGGGTTCCTTCACGACCTCGCCAATTAGCTCCCCGGAATTGTCCTCCGACAAGACCTCGAAGCTGTTGTGAACGGGGATGGGGTTAGCCTTCGCTTCCCCCACTCCCCGATTTGGCCGTGCCACCGCCCCCCGCCCTTGGGGTACAACCACCCACTCGGGCCTCAGGTTATGAGTAATCCCCCGACCCGAAGACTGCACCGTCCTCTCCAAGGTCTCCGCGCAGGCTACCGCCCCCGAGCTTGCTCGAGACTCCACCTTGGAATTGCGAGGACCCTTAGAGGGGACGCTACGATCCCCGGACCGTGGGATTTCCACAAAACCCGTTACCCGGGCGTGTATTTCTGCCACCAATTTCTCGAGTTCGGTGACGCGTGCCTCAAGAAGGTCGCTTTTCGCCTTACTCTTGATCTTGGTGACGGAAGATCGGCCAGCCATACTACTCTAGCGGCTTTATCGGCTTAATAAAAACGCTATGAAATTACAGAAATCGATAATAATGATACAAATATTGCGTAAGAAAAAGTTAGTTTTCTAAACGAGTTAGTTAAGACAGGTAATAATGATGAAGAACAAGGGTGAATGATAGAGCTCGCACACAAATGAAGGATCAAGTAACTTTTAGGAATTAACACTAATACCTTAAATCTATCAATAAGTTCTAATAGTATTATAACTAGGCAATCTTTACAACAATTAAGGCAACTTGAAATAAGGAAGAGAGAAGAGAAATTAGAAGCAAGTAAGTTGGTCAGCGACTACTTATCCGTTTCCCCGTCGCGTGGCAGGCACAGCAGCTGCTACAGGACCAGGCGGCTTCACAACACTACTTCACTATTACACTTTTACTACTCTTACTACTTCGCAAAATATGATTAGTAGAAGTACACACTAAAATCACTACACTAAGAAAAACGGAAGCAACGGCGTGAAAGCCCAAATTGATCGCTGTCGGTCAGTGAAGAACCGGTTTCAGGAGCGCACGGCAAACACAACCTCACTCTACGAGAGCTGGTCAGAGAATGAAGTTTAGTGTGGGTTCTCTGTGAGTGACGTCTTCTGACTACAACCCCCTCGTTGGAAAGGGACGAGTAGGATGCCCAAAAATGCGATGCCTGTTTGAGACAATGTCAAATACTTAAATCCTTTCCTGACGGCTCACTTCTGTCGATGGCTTGGTAAACACTCGATCGATACGGAAAATGGCGGTGAATTCCGGATCGGACAAAAGCTGAATGCTTGCGCCAGGCGCGTTTCCATTGTGAAGTGAATTTTTTCACTGCTGAAGCTGCTGTAATCCCAACTGCCGCTCTCCAGCAGTGGATAGTGCACGGTCTGAGGACAAGAAGTTTAAACTATCATTTTATTCTTAAACATAGAAAGGCTTTGGTGTTATGAAAATTTGAGGATTCAATCGATCATTTGTTATTACGCTGGATTTTTAACTGAGCAATGCATTATACATCAACTGCACGGTACCGTCGAGTTTGTAGAGAGAAAGGTAGGATGACTGCGTAATGAGTTAAGATAATAGACTAATAGTAAATACGCATATCCGGTTTGATGCAAACTGATAGGCAAAAGATAGCCACATACCTTGAATAGAAGAATACTAGTAAATAAGCAATAACAGACCATGACGCACATTCAGCTTCTCAAGAATAGAATAGACCTGAAGATAATATTGTAAATGAACGGTTGAACACGCAATAACGGGTTTGTAAAGCCTCTAAAGAAACGGTGCTTGATGCTGAAAATTTCGCTGCAATCAACGCCAAAAGCACGCGCTGGTAATAGCCACGGAGAAAGAGAATTTCCTTCAGCAAGCATTGTGACTCGCAAAGGGGGAAGAGGCAGGCTGGCGTTGGACTGAGGTTTTTCTTCCTCGAGGAATAACGGCGGTGGCATCGCTGCTCAAGGCTTATTTTGCAAAGATGGAGCGACATGAGCGAGCGAGCGAGTCAGTTGAAAGCGTGACAAGGTGACAGGGGTGGCTTTAGGCAAAGCATCCCTTCCCTGTGGCAAAACATCCCCTCTCCATGACCTCCTTCCTCCAAAGTCAGCTGAGATTGCTAGAGACGCGACACTAATTCAGAGGATTGAATAGAGCCGTAAAAAATATTGGCACGAAAGGGTACTTTACCATGAGAAAAAATAGTTATCATCAAAACTAATAATTATTATCAATTATATGCTTGCTTATAGAGTAAAAGCAATGCGTCAAAATACGCAGGAGGCAAGTCTCATGAGATGGATGAAATTGGGGTCGGTTGGGAACTTCACTTATAGCACGGATTTAAAAAAAATATACAGTGGTTTTGAATTATTGGATGGATGCATATTTATCTGAAGGCAGAGGAGGTAATTCCGAAAATTACAAGCATTGCACAGCTGGCCGAATTCATTTAAAGGCATGTATTCATGGATTTGTTGCCATATCCTTCCCCACACGAAGGTGTGTTTCTTCAATGAACCTATGATGATTTTTATGAGGAAATAGGACAAATGAGCTAGCACTCTCTATTTTTAGTGTGGTATGGTGTCTTCAATAAAATTGCAATATTTGTCCATTGCTTGGTGCTTAATTTTACTAAATGTGACGCACGATTTCAGCTTTTCCCACTAGTGATGTATGTCATCCGCTTATATGTTATCTTATTAAACTTTACATTTACCGTTCTTAGGTTATTATTAAAAAGGCAGTACTTGGACACCAACTCATCTTGTATAACCATGAAATAGTCTTATTTTTCAGGGAAAGGTTGTTACTTCGGAGATAACATAAGATCCCGTTGTTATCCGACAAGGTAAACGGCCAATAGCGACGTCACCTGCGCCTACAGCAATATTAGTAAAATATGGCTTAAATCACAAATAGAACGGTTGAAAAAATATTTGAATTTAAACTTAGGTAATGAATTTCAGTCTTGAAAATCGGCTTTAGCTTTTAAAAACCAGCACGTTTAGGGTGAAATCTAGCTACTGCTGAATGAAATTCTTTCAGACTTCAGTAAAATTAAAATTAAAAATTTTCTGGGAGTATGTTCAGTACAATCCTCGAGGAATGAGCTCAATTTTTTTAAACTTGTAGTTAGTACATTATTTGAATGAGGCGACCGTCGCGTCGGCTGATGCCTTTTGCGTAATGAGGGGAGGGCAGAATACGCGGGGTCCTCATCTTAGTTCTCAAGCAGAAATCGGGCAATCTAGGAAAAATCTCCGCCGCCACCGCCGGGATTCGATCCCAGAGCCACAGGGTGAAAGGTCAGCACTCTAGCCTCCACAACGAACCGATACTAAAATTTTGGTCAGTGTATCAACCCCTTTCTTTCAACTTCGCCTCCATTTTAGTTCATAAATGTGCTTGGGGCCTACTATCGCATGTGTTGAAATGAAAACAAAATTGATGAGGGAAAATGTAGGCCACGACACCGCGATTTGCACACATTTATGCAAAGGAAAATCTGTCAATCATCAGTGAATGCCAGCTTAAAACTGGAGGATAGGTCAAAAGATTAAATACTAATGACTCCTTGCCGATTTTTCAGCGTGTGATTAACACCATCACTAGAGCTCAGATTTAAGTAGTTGGGAAACATCATGTTTCAAAAAAGTAATATCTCCGCTAATGCTATATAAAACTTTATTGATGCTGTGTCAATTGCAAAACCATAACGCAATATTTGATAAATGCTACTTCATTAAATTTGGCAAGATGCTACACAAAATTTATAGCTACAACAGAGGAAAAAAGCACAAATGTAACACGGACACACTTCTTACAAACCCTGCGCCAATGAATCAATGAATATATTCCGAAAAAACTGAAATGTGATAATAAAGAACCACGCTGGCACCACAACGATGTCAGAAGGTAACTTAGGGAACAGAGAAAACTATATAACTTGTACAGAAAGTCCATTACGTTAGGTAATAATTCGTATGCATTTGAAGCAAAATAGATTGCGCTGCAGAAAACTCAATAAACAAGAAATCAATCCGAACTACAATGCGAATGTTTAAGGAAAAAGTACTCGGAGAATTGCTCGAAGTCCGAAAAAATCCGAAATCCTTTTGGTAATAGGCCATCAGACTTTCCTTTCAGTGGGCAAACATAAGGAATTAGCATAATTTTTCATACTCGGATGCTCTGAACATTGGTTCCCTTCTAGCATAAGAGGACCGGAGACACGATATCCCACCCTCCTCGGAGACGCCGAACTCCCTCATCTCAGGGGAGTGGAGTCACTCACTCCGTGCCCTCCGCTTAAGACTGGAGCGTGTGCTGATAAAGGGTTGGACAGCCGACGATTCCGCGCCGAGGGTCTCTTTATCTCGAAGGAACAACCTCGAAGGGAGCACTCAGCGGGTGCGCCAGCGACAAGCATTTCACGGACCTTTTTTTTTCAGAATTCGGGAAAGTTGTTTTCTAATTCTCAAAACGATGCAATGAATTCATTGGCAGCAATGGTGTTCCAAAAATATGCCTGGCTCGAGCCCCAAGCACCTACTAAGCACCCAAAATTAAAAAAAAAACTCTATCACGATGAAAAATGTGACAGTCGAGCCCTAATTTACAATGTTTTAATGCGTTTCTAAGTCTTCGTTAAAACTTTTGCGGGTACTCGTCATGTCAAATAAAAACATTTGGGCTATGTCGCCGCGTCAATTTTTGGGTGGCCCCAACGTTTCCCGACCGATACTGGTCGCTTTCTCAGAGGATTCTGAAGAGTTGAGAATTTAAAGTCTTATATATAGGTATCTGTGTCGGGTGGTGGGGGGAGGGGAGCGGGAGGTTGGAGGAGTGGGTAGTTGATAGTATTTCCGGAATTCGGGTCGTCAAGTGCGACTTATTTTAAGGCCGGTGTCCCTATTAAAACTGTTCTTGTAATGTAATGCAATGAATGGATTCGTGTCTGTCCCGGTCAAATGTTTAATATTACTAGCTTTCTACATATTTTTACATTAGGTATCATTCCAGAAGGGGCGGGCGAGACTCATCACTGAGGATGAAAGCCACCTTATCTACTAGATAATTTAGGATAGGAAGAATCTATGTCGGCCTCGACAGCGCGTCGGCGGGGTCAAGTCCTCGCCTGCCAAATCGAAGGTCGCGGGATCGAGTCCCGCCAGGATAGGTTGTACCTACTTATAAAGGGTATGGGCGTTTTTGAATTTCCTTCTTTGTTTATTGTTGATTTTCCTTTGTAAAGGCCATAAATGTGCTGTTTATGGTGAGATGAGCATAAATAAATAAAAAACAAAATAGCAGCGACATTTAATATCTCTCGAAAGTGCACTCAAAATGCCTGACGGGAATCAAAACAACAAAAGCCTACACTTGAAAACGGTGGCGGTGGGGTAAATTCCGCGCCAGCCAAACTAAAGGTCGCGGGTTCGAGTCCAGCCAGGGTTAGTTGTCCTTATCCAGGGCACGGACGTTCGTTACCGTTTGGTTGTTAAGTGTTATTAAAAAAAACCCGAGGTAAAGTCCGAATAGTGATGTTTTCAGAGGCGTGGAAGTAAATAAATAAATAAACCACGATCCATTTCGCCGAACGACTTTACCCACAGATCAGCGGATTTTCTCGGAGGTCGGATAGAAGTGCATCGCACCTAAAGCAATAATTATCCATCTATCATGATGTAATAACATCAACCGCGTAAGAAGACCCCGCGCTGCACGGCCTCATTGCTAAGAAGAGGAAACCACACGTTTCAAAAGTGAACACATCAAAGAGATACAGGTACAAGGATTATTGATGGTGGTGTGGTCCAATTGTAATAGATTTTCCTCTGATGGAAACATGTATGTTAGACATCTGGCAAATACGAGAAGAGCCCCGTGCACAGTTAAAACTGTGGATCATGGAGAGGGCAGTGTAATGATTCGGGGCTGTTGGTCGTGGTATGGTGGTGTTCTTATGCACCGCATTGTCGACACAATGAATGCTGAAATGTGCATGGGTGTTTTAAAAGATGTTATGATACCATACACAGTGTAAGAGATGCCACTCAGATGGAAATACATGCAGGACAATGTTTCAAAGCATACCGCCAAAGTGATGACAAGAATAAAATGATGCTCCTGTCTTGGCCAATATCTATAGGATTCGGATCAGTTGGCCAATATCTTGTCCTCCTAATCTGAATCCTGTTAAAAACTTATGGGACAGCGTTGATAAGAAAAGTGACCGCTCTAAATATACTTATCCTGATCAGCTATGGGAGTAAATCAAAAGGGCGTGGTACTCTATCATGGGAGAAGAATGTAGACATTTAGTTGAGTCTCTAGGTGGAAGAATTATTCTGTATTTATAAATAAGGGTTTTCCATGAAAATATAGATTATAAATTCAATCTAAAGTAAATTTTTGTTGAAGTTTTTATTTTTCAACCATTATTTTGAGTGGCAATAATTTTTGGCCTTGTGATTTCCTTTGTTTTCTATTTTTTTATTTCATTTTTAAGGATTACTTTTATTTTCAAGGCCACCCTCAGTACTTATTCAAAGATATGTGATATTTGTGATGCACTCATCAGATAGAACTAAACACTTAAATAGCATAGTTTTTATTGTCTTAAATAATACCTAGGTGGCTCTATTTTTTCTGGCACTGTGTGCACTAACTATTGCTAACCAGTGTACAAATCTTGGGATCGTAGTTCTGTGAACGAGGATGGGATGGTTATTTTATTTTTTCCTCGCATTATAGGCTATCACAATAGCATAATGAACGTATTTGGCCTTCCAAGTTTTTTTTTCGGAAGATGGTCCACCCTATGAAGCTCTGTGCAATATTATCAGGGCCCATGATTCGCTATAAATCAAACATAGGACGTTCCCCATGTGCGGATTCAGTAATTCCACTCAAGTAAGGGAAGTTTTGTGGAAATCAAATATCAAGGATGGACCCTAACCGCCAAAGCGAAAGAAGCCCGGAGAGAAACCGTGTCTCCCGTTGCCCCATCCGCGTGCCTTGGTGGTCCCGGGAAAGATACCCACTCAGTTCGGCATGCCAATCAAATCGTCCATGTTACCCTTGAGAGTCTCTTCCAAGTAATTAAAGGCAGTGATAACATTTTCCTAGTCATCAT
The DNA here is from genome assembly GCF_921293095.1 of Ischnura elegans. Taxonomy (NCBI): domain Eukaryota; kingdom Metazoa; phylum Arthropoda; class Insecta; order Odonata; family Coenagrionidae; genus Ischnura; species Ischnura elegans. Next base: position 2,205,694 of record NC_060256.1, read on the forward strand.
TTACTTCATTGAAAGCTGGCATCCCTGCTGCTTCAAAAAGATGTTATGTGCGTGCCTGTCTCTGCGCGAGGGCTAAGGAAAGATTATCGCAAGATCAAAAGAAGCAAAAATATTTTGAGAGAGTCGACTCGTTGATATTCAAAAATATGAAGGTGAATATAAAGTAAAGAAAGTAAACTAATAAACTACTAAATGAATTTCAGCTTTTTATTTGATTTGTACCCTTAAAAAAACAGAACACTTCATTTGTATTAGCAATGAAATTTGGTATTCGAAATGAAAAGAGAAAATGTTCGACAGCAGAAAAATACAAAATAATGGATTAGTCCGCAATTTAACTTTTATTCATACCAAAACAGAAATAATTACTAAGCTTTCCACAAAAACGATTCGCTGATGGAAATGAAATAATAGCGAATATTTTGCTGCAAAAATAAAAACTTTATTCAGAAGAGCGACTTTTGAAAATGACAGGCCAATAGAATAAAATTTAGCCATATGTGTGTTGATCGAATTTCGTAGCAATCGTAAACCTCTAGGGAAATACTAATTTTCAACAATCAAAAGAATAACGCCAATGCCTAATGCGATGTCATAATGGTAGATTCGCTAGCCACATGAACATTCACCGGCTGAATGCACCGCGTCGATCCCTCGACGATTCCCGGATAGCCAGCCGTCGCGTCCGCCAAATTAACCCCTCCGTTAAATGTTTGATGAGGACAATGGGACTCGATTAGCCACCATACTCACGTGATTTCCGCGGGAGAGCCATAGACAGTTGAAGAGCGGGCGAGCGCCGAGGGAGATATTTTCATGAGTTAGGCAGAGATTCACCATTATTATAGTTGACGTTATAAATAGCCACCTTATCATCACGTGACCAATTACTGAAAGCACTTTCGCCTCAGTTGCTCATGATAAATTTCCAGAGAGAATAGCCTTGACAGCTTTATTGCTATTCCAAGGGGTATTGCATTCATTTGCAGATGCACAGCAATCTAATAAATGCTACAGAAGCCAATAAATTCATAATTCAATTCACATTCTTTAAAATCAAACTCAAGATGAATATTAGAGGACTTTAATAATGCGTGATTTGCATTTTCATGGGAGACAAAATTTTTTGCAAATTTATACCGAAGGAAATGAGTTAAACTTGAGTCTCCCTTATTTGGATTGGAGTCCATTGGATTGTTTTAGGAAGTGATATTTATGAATACATCTCAAATCTAAAACGACCCTGTCGAAAAGGAAGCGTTCGGGGAAGTGTCCGGGTAGTGTTGCGGGAGTGTTCAGGAAGCGTTTAACGGTACGTGAACGCTTCCCGGCAGCTTCCCGAACACTTCCTCAACACTACCTGACTGTCGACCCTTCGCTTGCCGAACACTTCCTCGCCACTTCGTGGTTGAAACACTTCCCGGACGTTTCCCCGACACTCCCGGAACGCTTCCGAAGCGTGGGAAACACTTCCTCGACGCTCGCTGGACGTTTCCCCGACACTCGACCGCGACCGTTGTCGACACTCCCCGAACGCTTCCGAAACACTTCCGCGGAAGCGTTCCAAGTGGGCCATAATCTGCTTCCCGAACACTTCCGCGACACCTCCTCAACGCTACCCCAACACTTGCCCGCTACTTCCCGAACACTCCGTCCGACGCTTCCCCAACACTTCCTCAACACTTCCGTTTCGCCTGGGGATTGTCGTGTTATTACTAAATAATCAGTGAGATTTCTTCTAGATATTATTTACTTGACATCTTATGATTTGACTCCATTACACATAGTGAAGATTGCTAAAGAAGAAGCTCCCGTACTAGACGGCTATTGATTTTTACTAAGTCACCCGAAATTGCGCTCGCTGGAGCAAAAAAATAAAGGAAACATAATTTGCTTTCGCCGAGAGTGGGATAAGGATAGTCCAAATTCGTGCAAAGTATGTAACCATTTTCAATGCTATCCTATTCACCCTATTTCAAGATGAGCCCTTGTTTTTAGACCCTTCTCCCGTGTGAGGAGAATGTCTTTCAATTCATTACGCTATTATAATCTTTGGTATAATAATACGCACGAGGGTGAAAGGTGAATTCAGAAGAATAATAATAATAATATGCCTTTATTATTGGTAAATTGAATAGGGTAAAGATGAGAGAGCAGATAACAATAATTAATGTAAAGAGTTAATTAACCGATAAAAATGTTTTGGAAATTAGGAGAAAGATTTATCTAACGAGTGTCTGCCAATTCCTTGTGTAATCATCCTAAAGGTTAAAAAATGTAAATCAATTACATCTGTCAAACAGGAGTTAAGAAATCATCCTTCACCGCTTCATCCGGAATCAAAAGATCCAAGATTAAATTCATATCAAAGCGATTTATTTTCCAAAATGGAATTTTTAAAGAATTCATTTCCAACGAAGGGGAATTAAATGTAAGTGGACTCAAGTTCATGGCGTTACAATGTATGAATAGCGCTGATCTATCGAACTACAGCAGTTACGAGTTTACGTAGATGTCAACGCATTGGAGGCCTATATCCAGCGGAATTATTTCAGTCCCAAAAGGAAGGCCTCCGATCAGAAGAGATATAAAGTTGCTGAAAATCAATGGTGCCATTATTTTTCCTACAAATAATGAACAGTATAGCCGTTGCAAGGTCCAATGTCCTCGAGGTTATGAGGAAAAAAATAGTTGACACATCAAGTACGGGGAGGAAATAATTTCTGTGAATACTTCATTTCAAGGGATACGATTTATAAAGAAAGACGAAGGAAAAAAGTTGAAGAAGTACTTTTATACTGGGGCACCGAGGAAGCTGAGAATAATCAAAGAAAAGCCTTAACCTGCGTATATAAACGAGAAAAGATAGCATGCCGGAATTTACCAATGAACAACATTTAATTTATCAGCGAAATCTGCTGCATTAATTAATGAACGCGGAGGATTGCGGAGAAAATTTTAGCAAACATGAAAAAAATAAATAATAATGGGCCTAAAGTGAATGCGAAGAGTGATAAGAAATGATACGGGAGACGAGATTAATGGCAATCTTACACAATGAAAAAAAAGTTGAGGAAGAGATACTTATTCAATGATTAGAGATGGAAATATGTACTTATAAGAATAGGAGAACAGTGCAGGGGACTTCGTACTGGAAGGAGAAAGTGACGAGGGGGGAAAGTATTCCAACTAAGTTTGTGCCGCCTCTTTCAGGGCACGAGAAGATCAGTTGCATTAGCGATGGCTTATTTTTCAAAGGACCTAATTTATGACAACGGAAATTCAATCACATCGCATAGATGTTTGCTTTTCAGTGCAAAAGACGGAGACGGAATACGTAGGCTGTTCACCAGATTAGTCGCGCATTGGATACTGCACATTTATCGCCATTAAAACATACCATTTATCTCCCTTGTCCAAAAATCAGCATTTTCACTCTTACCTTTGCACATTCAGCACCTCATACTGCTCTCGAGCAAAGTTCAGCAATTCACTCAGAATCAAAGTTGAGTCTAGCAACCGGTTAACGTTAATTCGAACGTTACAAATACCTTCCTTTAGGAGCAACTAAAGCAAAAAATGGGGATTTTTTTCAGACAGGCAGCCCGCTGATATTCCGTCACCGGATCATGCAATGAATGTAATGAGGATGACGCGATACGCTATAAAGTGATCGGAATCTGGCCGAACAAAAGGGTGCAACATGAAATGAAACTCATTTTCTCGCAGGCTGATGGTGGATTTACAAACGTTATTTGGACACTATTTTCCTCCATAGAAGGTGTATGGCTAAAACCCCAGAAATGATGTAAGAAAAAAATCATTCTATTCGACATGAGGACCGTACTTAACAGCATCAGAGAAGTCAAGAGTGAAATTGGTCGAAATGGAGTCATGATGCCTAATCCCATCAACTAGCAATGATGGAAATAAAATGAATCGGAGGAAGGTAAGTCAAGAAGTGGATAATAATGAGGAATGAATTACCTTGTCACATCCTTAGGCGTTATGACCCGACGAAAAAGATCGCTGAAGGACAAATGAGCGGAAGCAGTGGAGCGATTAACAAAAATTACATCAAATCGAATAGAGGTGGAATTGGTAAATATGGAAAAAGATTAGCTGGAGTTTGGTTAGCGGCGGCGTCTGAGGCTCGTGGTGGCGATGGAGGTTCCTTAAAATGTCCTTCCGGTGGAGATCTCAGGCGGCTGGCGCTCAATAGCTCGTGGGAAGGAATCGTGACGTAATGGCTTTTACGTCCTCAGCCGCTCGCTATGGGCTGCCGTGACGTGGATGTTACGTCATGGGCAGGGAAAGTTGTAACAGCAGGGAAAGCACCAATTGGCATGGATAGGAGAGCGAAAAATTTAAAAATGGACGAATCCTACGGCTCGGCTGCGGTAGGTACCTAGATACTCCAGTTCAGATAAAATGGGCCGAGATAGCATATTGGTTTGAAGGGAGATGGCTGGGTGGAGGAGGCGCCACGGTGGCAATAATAGGAACTTGCGTAACGTCGTGGCGAAGGAGGCGGTTTCCCGAGGTTTAACACGGCGCGTATTGATGAGATTAAAACGTCCACTTTCACAGCGATTAATTATTAACCAAAGGTTTTCCGGAATTTCATCGTCCTCTTCTGCCTTGAGCATGCCTGCGTTTGAGAGGACTCGGAAATCCGTTGCGTCAGAGAATTTTACATTTGGGATCGCATGGATAAGATTTAGCGTGAAAATACAAAATACAGGGATTGCCTACCTACGTAATACTTTTTACTCATTCACCAAAGAGAAATTATTTTTATTTCTTTCACTCTTCATTTGATATTAATCAATTGAATAATAAAATAAAATGTATAAACGAGCCAAATTGCAATAGAATTTTATGATAAAATTTCGCTTATGATACCTTGGTGACAAAATATTTTGATAATTTGATCGTTAGGTACACTTAATAAATAACTTGAAACTCAATTGAACACATAAATTTTCACTTTGATACCTTGGTGACAAGATATATTGATAAATTGATCGCTAGGTACACTTGATAAATAACTAGAAACTTGAAATATTACAAATAACTAACAATAAATCGTAATTAAAGCTCCTACTTCGAACTCCGCCATATTCATAGAAAAAAATAATCATTAAACCGGCGAACCTAAGTAATTTCCATCTAATCGAGGCCAATTAAATAAAACTAGTTGGGCATACAGAAAGCAAAAAATGCAGATAGAATACTTTTTTTAGCTGAAAATTGCAACTGAACGCGAAAGTAAATACAACTTCTTGACAACCCATCGCAGATTGCGGAAATAGAATTTGAAACATTCAAAGACCTCTTTTCTTCTCGAAATCCACACCATTAACGAACAATTTCCGACTCCAATGAAAATAGATGTCGGGAATTTCATGGCAAATTTGAAAGACACTGAAATATCCACTTAGAGTAATCAGTGAGTCTCACTTACTTCGTAGGCAACCGCTATTGAATACGGTATGAAGTTATGAGTAATTCAAATTACTGTTTTACTAAAGCAATCGGTATAGCAATAAGTAGATCATGAATATTAACACGTTGCGTACGGATGGCGAGAATTCTCGTCATTTTTTTCCCGAACGTTCCGGACGGATGACGAAGATTCTCGTCATTTAGGCGCGTCAACCAAAACAATTTTAAAGCGTGCAATCCGTATTCGTTAGAACATTTTCAGTTGTTGTTCGTTATTAATAATGAATTGATACATCATTAAGTTTGATTGGGTAAAGTTATATTCTAAACATTAGCTTTTTAACCATGTTTAAACCAAAGGCATTACGCCCGAATAGGCACATATTTCCATTCTCAACACCTCCACCCAGAATCGGCATTCCTCTTCTTACCAGCGTTGGCTTCTTATTTATCTTATTCCTTGAGTTACCCCACACACTTGGCTTATTATTTCCAAAGAGTTTATCCACATGGCCTTGTTTTATCTAGCGAGTTTGACCCTTATCTTCATCGCCGCTTCTTCGAGATGCACTCTCAGCAAGTGGACTGCTCTGCTCCGTCAACATAAACATTCTCGACAAAAGGAACTGGGGGACTCACAATGAGGCCCCCAGTTCTTTTCGTCCATGCCATGGAGGGAGATGATGCTCTCTTACTTGTTTCCTGCCTCTGGGTTAGTTTCCTCTCCTAATGTGTCAAGAGCAGTTGGTGTTTCCCTGAGTCCAAGTGAATAGAACATTTGGTGTCAAGTTTTTCTCGCTTGAAGGTTTGCACGCATTTGTGCTCTAAAAACCACTCATAAGAATATTCGATATTATGGCATCACATCGGAAGGACAACACTTTGGATGAAGAAGAAATTTTGTTAGACTTGTGTGCTGATGATTTGTCAGATGTACCATTAGGGTATGACGAAGATAACGACGAAAGTGAAAGCGATTCTGATGTTGAGGTGAATATGAAAACTAGAAAACGTATTCCTCTAGTTATCAGTGAAAGTGACTCCGATGCGAGTGAAAATGAAGACAATACTTTGGCAGGAAGTTCTACTTCATGGGAAAAAATAGATTTTGAGAGGCATTTAGAGCAATTTTTGGGCCAACCTGGAGTGAAGCGATTACCAGAAAATTCCAATAACATCCTTGACGTAGTCTCACTATTTCTTGGTAATGATTTTTTTGAAATGATGTGCCATCAATCCAATTTGTGTTACTGTCAAAATAAGCATAAATACAAAGAATCGCCAAAAACAGGGAAGTGGTCAAACATAACCATGGCTGAAATGAAAAAATTCTTTTCTATTTTGATTCTGATGGGTCAAGTGAGGAAAGATACACTGAAGGAGTATTGGAGTACAGATCCTTTCATCGAAACAAAAATATTTAGAGAGCTACTGACGAGAAACAGATTTGAGCAGATATGGAAAGCATTTTAGTGATAACGAAGCATTCTCAGATACTTCGGATAGACTATATAAAATAAGACCCACCCTGGAATACTTAGTTGAAAAATTTCAAAATGTGTATAAACCAAAGCAGGAATTGTCACTTGATGAAGCCATGATTCCATGGAGAGGAAGATTGAAAATCAAGACCTATAATCCTGCAAAAATTGTAAAATATGGTTTACTAGTTCGAATGGTTTGTGAAAGTGATTCTGGCTACATTAGTAATTTAGAAATTTATTCAGCCGAGGGGAAAAAATTAGAACAAACCATCTTGTCTCTTTTGAAGCCACATCTCAATCTTTGGCATCATGTCTATCAAGACAACTATTATAATAGTGTGAAAATTGCAGAACTGCTCTTAGATAACAAAGTAAGAGTGTGTGGAACCATAAGACCAAATCGGGGACTCCCTCCCACGTTGAAGAGCGAGGCAAAAACTTTGAAAAAGGGACAGAGCACGTTCTCTCGTAAAGGTGAGGTGTTACTAGTGGTTTGGAAAGACAAGAGGGAAGTAAGAATGATTAGCACTGTTCATAACGCCAGCATGGGTAACTCAAAGGTAAAAGATTGGGTTACAGGACAGGCAATCAGAAAACCCACTTGTATTCTAAAATACAATGAGTGCATGAAAGGTGTTGACAGGGCGGATATGTACTTATCCTATTACTCCATCATGAGAAAAACAATGAAATGGTCGAAGAAAGTCGTGCTTTGGCTAATAAATTGCGCTCTTTTTAATGCTTTCAGAGTTTATAAAACTCTAAACAAAAATAATGGCATTCGATTCAAAAGCTTTTTGCTCCAGACCGCCAAAGAGTGGGCAGCGAGTAGGCAGGAGTCGAGTGAATCATTCTCGGACGATGACTGCGATGATAAGCCAACGGGCCCCTTCAAGAGATCACCCACAGCGCTTATCAAGAGACCTTAGCAAACACCATCTCGTTCCTATTGTGGGGAAGGGGACGAAAAAATATCACACAAGAAGATGCAAAATGTGCGCTACGAGAAAAATTAGAAAAGAGACAAGGTATGTGTGCTAAACTTGCGGCATTCCACTCCACAAGGGAAAGTGTTTCATGGAGTATCACACCAGAAAAAGATTCTGAAATTATTTGTGAGTTTTTCATTCAAAATTGCATGAAAAAATTTTAATTTTTAAATAAGTTATGGCATTTTTTCAAATGGAAGGTTTGCTAAGTGAGTGATGTTTAAAAAACCGCCGGAACAGAGGGTTAAAAGGAATTTAAATACCCCGGTACGCAACGTGTTAAATAGAAAATTTCAACTGGAGGAAATGATGAAAAACTCACCTGCGAAATGTGAAAGTCATGATTTCCTTAAGACAATGGAACGTGGCTTAGTGAAATGAATGAAGCTGCCGATTTAAGCTGGACGCAAATGACACCATATAGTGTAGAACCTTTTCCTTATCAATCGATTTGGGCATTTTTGAGCAAAAGTTATCAGTATATGATATGCATAACATTTTCAACAGGGGAAAGAAATACATGAATCACATTCCTTTGTAGAGTCATGCATTTAAATTTTGGTATTACATGACAATTTATTAGGGATGTGCGAGTAGCACTTTTTTGATCTCGAGTCGAGTTGAAAACTACTCGCGAGTATCGAGTCGAGTCGAGTATGGTAATTTATGGACAGTGGCAATACAGCAATGCATGCTCGAACGTATTCTCATTTTTCCAATTCAATCATGAATTTTCTATTCTAAATACTTAGCTTGATGCAATATGTCGAAAATTTAAGTCATATATTTATCCAAACCGAAGGGAAGAGCCCAGAATAAAGGCATTTGTACTGCTGCAGTAAAAATTAGATACTACATAAATGAATGGTGTAATATTGGATCCTTTCAAATTATAATGCAAAAAAATAATTGCTCTACATGCTCAGGCAGCAGGTTTTGACGTCTCCATATGCGACAGTATTACTCCCTGCAGAAAATCGTCTTTCGTCTTCTACACAGCTTATCAAAAGTGCAACATCCGGGAACTCTTATTTAACATTATATCAACGATTTTCATGGATCTTTAATCTTCATGGAATTTAAGTGGGTGAAGCGGAAGAACTATAGGTAGAAATCAGCTTTAGCTTTGTGGGCTTGATATTTTTCACTTTATTTCGGACTTCGTTTACTCAACCTAAGCAACTCTTTCTTTCTAAGTTCAAGAAGAAAACTAAAGCCAAAAAAAGAATAGACAAAAATTAACCTCGAACTCACGTAGTGATCTTAAAGGCTTAAAGAAGGCAGCACTTGTTACGTCAAACTCTGGGCAAACCGGCGTTGTCCGCTAAAACCTTAAAGTTACATATTTTCATACTTTCAGAATTCTCAACAATTTTCTACGTATTCTTACGATGTTTGAGTAAAGAGAATTGGGTAGGGTACAAAGGTACCGCCTAAGAGTGTTTGAATGAATGAAGCAGCCGTCCACTCCGAATGGATCGCCGGGGCGGAAGACTGCCGCTGCAGCTGACGATAAGGCATTCGGTGCCGACGTTGACTACTATAGTGTATACAGCAAGCTGAATCTCCCAGGCCAAGGCATTTTAATAACTTTAAAAACGATATTATTACAGAAGTTCTATGATAGCGATTCCTGTCGGCCGATTGCTGGACCTGGATTACCAACAACTCGACTCGACTCGGATTTTCGAGTGCTCGCACATCCCTACAATTTATACCCATAGGGCTACAACTGAAATAAAGTTTTGGAATAAATATATTTGTCGAAGGAAGCTCAATTTTCACGATATAAGGTATTATAAAATATGTTTAATCGTAGAATTCGTTAGGATATTCCTGCTATAGGCATATGATCTATTTGTAAGATCTTCGATTCTCCCGGCGTAATGCAGTGCAGAAGGGATTGTCGGGTAATTCGCTCCATGTCCCCCGACGTTTCGAACTACGACTTGTTCTTCATTTAATTCAGAAGATGCTCCGAGGATGAAGATTAAGTGGTTCTTCGGAACTTCGGGAGACATGGAGCCAATAGTCAGCTCAGCGATCACGAGGCAGCATGGAATATGGCTAGATTATTTTCTCTACCCCCAGTTTTGTCAACACGCTTTCCCATCCACCCGACGAGACTTGGCGATGAGCAAATGACAAATACGCAAAATACCCGCTCTAATTCCCGATTCCCGCAGGCACGCATTTCTCGTCACTTGACGCTTAAATTTGATGAGTAACGAGATTTATTCTGAGAATGCTGTGTCCTTGGACAAGCAAAGGGATGGAGATGGAGACAAGCAGAGAGGCCATCAAAGACAAGCGAAGTTTCCCAAAATCAAAAAAGATGAAGGCCACATGTCAAAGGCCCGGCCGGAGCTAATAAGATTGACACGACAAACAAAAACTACTTTTTAAGAGCCTTTTAAATCCTCTTTTCCCCTAACAGAGTATTTTTCCTATGAAATGCAAAATCTTTTCAAGATCCTTAGCGAATAAAGTTGGTACCATTTCATTCCCCTGAATGTTGGTACTTGGCTTCAAATAATGTACTATAAAGGATTATAAAAGTTTTTAACTTTTCAACGGCTATCAATAAAGATTTATTCAACTCTAGACCCAAATAGGACTTAATTTCATAAATTCATAGGGTACTCCGTGATTTGTTTTTCAATCTGTCAAAATTGAATTAAATGTTTTTGCTGTTTAGGAAAGAATATATAGCACCAGACAAATGAATCATTACTGCAAAGTGTCATTATATTCGTTCACAAAACAGATTATCCACAAATGACTTAAAGCTCCGATATGTAGTTATTCAATTGCAACATTTGCGATACTATTATTTCTGGTCTTCTTACCTCACTGATATTATTTATTATCAATGACAGCTATTTATTGCCATTTTTCGACAAGAAAATCCATTGTGGCATATTCTTACGCTGCATGGAATTAAGAACAGGTATCATACACTAAAAGTTGGTTATTTTAATATATTGCTGTAACACAAGAAGTGTTTAACGCTTATTTCACCAAGTTTTATTCCTTCAGAGCCAAGAACATATTTTTCCGACCGCCCTTAATGTGAAAAAATTACAAACACACAGCCTGCCATATAGCAAACGACCCGCTACGCAATGCCGCTGAAGGAAAGCGACCAACGTATCCCATTCAGCCGATGTTGACATGCCCAGTGGTTTCAGAAAGATAAGGCTATATTTTCTTACCCAGCAATATGGGCTACCCGAATTCGACGCAATAATTTTGCAAACCAATACAATAAAACAAAGTTTCGACAAACACAACATTGTTGCTATATTTACACAATATTTACAGTCATCAGACACGTGTTTAATACGCCTCTTTTGCAATATAAAGCCATTTTTCCACTATCCGCTGTTAAGGGGATGTATCACTGCCGCTAAACCAGTTGTATTTCTCTCATTTTTCGTGGGTTATTACTCGCTTATTACATAGGTACATGTAAATTACACCCTTTTTCACATTTTCTGTTACTGAAATACTTTTAAAAATACCTTAGAGAAAATACTTAAGGAAATATTTCATGCTCGAGATGTAGAGAACATAAATGAAAAGGGCTCACACATTCTGACATTTTCAAGATGGTGTAAGCTTGTGACGTCTCAGCCCTTTTTGATCGGACATTTAACATAAAAACTGCTTTATTTCCTCCGTTTTGCTCCTTTTCACAGCCAACTTAATACAAATTTGTAATTTTAAGGACCGCTTAAATAAGAAATGACCTTCAGCACCCAAACATCGTCATTTAAGTGCACTTATGAGAACCACATCATATTAACAAAGGGCCATCCTCAGTTGGAGTGGGATTAAAACACTCCAGTTCAAAACCACGATTCTCATTTCCAAACATTAAAAATCATCGAATGAGACGACCCACAGTGGGCTAAAATCGAAAACAGCTGGCCAAAACCTCAAATGCGATTTATTTGAGCTGAGTAGTTGAAACTCCGCATAAATGTTCTCGAATGAATTGGGCACATCTCGCCAGATTATTTCTTTCCTGTGCCTTCACCTAAAAATATATTTGAGGTCAAATTTGAACAAATTTAACGAATAACGATCACCCTCGATTTTTCTGAAAATAGCCAACTTTATCCTCGTGCAGTGGTTTCACGATTAGTTTTATCGACAAAACTATTATACCATCTTAATTAACACATTTTATTATTCCAATTATTGGCTGAAAACAAGCTTCACCATTTCATTATATATCTATGGTTAATTATGAAACAAAATCTTTTAAAATCCTCCAAATGGAAGACAATAGGTGGAAATTAAGATGATATGTCAATAAAACCATTCATGTAACCACTGCACGACGATAAGTTTGGCTATTTTCATAAAAAATCGATGATGGTCGTTTTTGCTAAATTTCTTCAACTTTGATCTTAAATATATTTTTAACGTGAAGGCACAGGAAAGAAATAATCTAGCAAGTTAAGCAAAATTTATTTGAAATATGCATGCCAAGTTTCAACTTCCAAACTCTGAAGTTTTGGCCAGTGTTTTTTTCGATTTTAGCCCACTGTGCGACGCGACGGTGCGCCTTACAAGTCGCGATGAGTTGAGAGTAAATGTGATCTTCATTCTGCCGTCCACCTCGTGCACCAAACTCCTCGTGCACCAAATTCCCTTTGCACCAAATTCCTCGTGCACCCGACCACCGCACGTTCATTATTTCCACTTGAAGGGATGGCTTCGGCACCCTCTCCTTAAAACTGGGTCGCCTTCAACTCTCTGGCGACTTCGGCTGTAAAGTGCACCTAGTGTTACGGAAAGCAACAAAAATCAACAAATTCTCCGCTGACATCTATCCCTCAGCCTTATAATTTGCACCAACAGGGATACTGAAATAGGCCAAATCTCCCATGGTTTTTACAATGGATATTTGCCAACGAGGAAAATCTAAAAAAGAAAGGTATTTAAGATTAACGAGCCTAACATTACGGGTTGGTTATTTTCCGAACTATATGCACAACGTTTGAGCTCAATTTAACTATTTGCCACTTACAAAAATTTTATTTTTTTACATCTATCTAAAGCCAACAGGACTCACTTAACCCATTAGATTTCACACTTTCGGTAACTCAAAACATTTTCGCACAAAAGTTCTATTTTTTATGCTTTAATTCTCGGAAGAGTTCAACTTTGCCTAAAAAATCGACCATGTAACTAGATTTGCAAGAGTTTAGGCCAGCATGGAGGATCTAGAAAACCTTATGACGGAGACTGGTCTAGGCTCGAACTTAACTAGTAGAAGAAAGTATTTCTGAGGTCATCGGGACCCTGCTTGGCAAGGGTATCTTGAGGGTATATCTGTCTGATAGATAAATTACAAGTTATTGACCCCCAGAATAGGTGAATTTCTTGGTATAAAATGTATGAAACATTTCAATTGTATTCTAAAAAATAAAGGAAATACAAGAATATGTTGGTAGATATGGTCTATGGTACTTTACCATGGCTATAAATGAGTCGCAAAATGAGTAGAAAATCGCAAAAAACTTGAATACTCACCTGACGTTTCTTTTAAAATATTTCCTAGAAATATTTTCATTAGTGATAGTTTTAACTAAGTGCCACAGAATGCTTTTAGAATAAAAAATAATTGGATTTCCGATAAAAGTTTTGGAACATCTCTTTCAGCCAATGAAAATGCTTGGAAGGTATAACTTTCGAATGCACCCTAAAAAAATATTTATTTGTGCCCTGACGTTCGTACATTTAGCAGTAAAATAATGCGTTATAATCATCAGTTGGAATTGTATTGTCTTTTTTCGTTCGAATTCACTCACATGAAGCCGAAAGTATTAACTTCAAATTTTCAAGGTATGTAAAGTAGTAAATCTCTTTCTAACATTTTCATGTTCGGTAAGCTCCTTTAGGGAAACGCTTCGTTGGTAACATTTTATACCCGAAAGGAACTTACCAGATACACAAAAGAAGCGGCGAAAATCTTCAAACAAAAATTTTCATGTGTCCTTAGCATAAAAATTAGCAAAAAACAAGAATTGGGCATAAAAATGTTAAATATGTCACACAAAAGTTTTTTGAGATGGTTGTATCCTGAGATTTTCCAACGATAGCTGAAGTTTTCAACCAGCAATGTGTGACAAAAGAGGGCAGGTCGAGCGGTGCATCCTCTGCCAGCATTATTCCTTCAACTCTTCTCCCTTGATTTCCCTTTCAAGTATTGAGCGACCACACCTTCTCTTCGCCTTTCGAAGGGACCCTTCTTCCTCTCCACACCCTTAGCCGTCTCTGCTCCCTTCCAACGCTCTCAAACGCTCCACGAGACGCGGCCCTCATTAGGGCCTTATTTATCCTTCACCACCGGAGCGTTTTAAGCTTGAGAGGTCTCCTTTGGTTCATTTCTCCACGTAAACACGTCCCGCTCTCTTGCAAAACTTTTCGCCGATTCCGATAATATTCATCCCGCCTAATTAGCGGTCGAATTGGAGTTTAACTAAGGAAGAGGAGAGACGCGCAAAATTGCTGTATACTTCCGTCTTTTGCCAATTATCGCTCAACCTTAACTTGAAAACTGTTCCAGTAGCTGTCTTCTGTTTCAGTCCGTTCTAAATGGAAACTATGCACCGCATGAATATCCTCCCGATTGAAGAACTGACCGATTAAGCATTTCTTTTTGTTTTTGGGTGATTTGGTGCCCGCGTTACCACATGTTAAATTCTCCCTTCTAGTCGGGCCACCAATATTTTCCAGATCGAAAACCAATTAAAATAAAACATAACCATACAATCACTAACTCACTAAATAAGAAAGCGATCAATGGCACCGAAGATGATTTCTTCCCAGACTCATCCCTGTTTAATATCGTACAACCAAGCGATCTGTAAGTAGATTCACTCCTTGCAATACACCATTTCATGGCTACAGCATACTTATTTGATTTTGCGAAAACATCGGGCTATCTTAATGACTGGCCTACTGTTCTCCTAGTACAGATGGGGATTTTCATCTGAGCGAAAACATACCGTATTACTAGGAAAGTCTAAAAATGTAAAAAAATGCCAATAATGAACTCTTATACAATTTAAAGTTTAATATTAATTATGTGGCTAGCATACTAATTATCGGGAGTAAACTAATTGAAAGAAGGTCATTGTCCTGCACTCCACTTCTATAGCCAAGTGGCCTCTAATTGGTCACATTTGATTTCATTCAAGGCAACCAATGGCCAAGGACTGCTTTCCATTGTTTCTACAGATCCCTTCCGTCCTTCGTAGTGGCCCCTAATATCACCGATATACATTCATGAATGGAATGAGTGGGTGACATCGGCGGGAATACTCACGAATTCACTTTCACTGCAATTGAGTGGTTCTCCAGCGACAGATACGGGAGAGAATGCGTTCAATTCGCCAAAAGGCAACGGGAGGCCAATGCACCTCAACTTCATAGAGTGAGAGCTGTATCGCTGAATAATTGCCTTCATACTCGAGAGGAAATATGACGTCATCGCGTCTGCATTGGAATCAATACGGAATTACTCTCTCGGTTTAGTACAGAGATTATAGTTGTGTAAATGACAAACTTGTCGCAAAACATTAGCGTCGCGGAGTTGGCCGGCTGAATCGAGTAGTAGTAGGCGTGGTAAACATGTATATGCATTAGAAAGTCATCAAGATCTACTCAACGCTACCTCACACCTATGAGACGACACAAAAGCAGAAATTACTAATGCTTGAAGCTAAAATAATGACATTTTTACGTAAAAACTAGCAATTCGATAATTACTCTTCGTCAATTTTATTTTGACCAGACGTGAAGTGAGTGGCCCTGTTTGTAAGAATTATTGCTCACATAATGAAAATGGAAAAGCTTATCGATGGGAATGGATCGCTTTTGAATCATTTAATTTTCTCAAGATTCGCGTTCTTTCTTAAAAAGGTAATTTTTTCTTCGGAAAATACATGATCGAATTACAAAATAATTGAAGGACAATTTAAGGTAACAAAAACAGCAAAGTGCCAACATTTCAAGTAATTTTCTCTGCGCGATCAGTCCTGCTCTAGAATATTAGTTTCAGCAGCGAAGAAATTTGAAAGAAAAAAGTTATTCCATAACTCCAAAAGAAGGAGGAATATCAGAGAACTGAAAAAAACAAGCTTGGGAAAGGTGAAACGGAAGGGAAAAAATTCTGCAGTTGCTCTTATGATGGCAAAGTAAACAAAGGCTTCCTATTTCTCCAAATTAACGATCTTAAGATTGCAGCACTATAGGTGGGTTCGGATATCTTCATTTCTCTATTAAGTGATAACAACTGTCACGGAATAAACATACCAACCCCTCAGATGTGACTACAGGAAAGTCGTTTGTACTTTAATGAAATTTTAAAATAGTAAAGATATACCTCTTGATAAATACTTGTAACTATGCACCCAAGCATTCTAATTACTTGATGCATATAAAACTAAATTCAGGATTTGAAGTTTTGATGCCAATTGGGAGGGCAGAGCCGTAATCTGACACCTGTGGGACCTACAACACGTCCCTGCGTGTGACAAGATCGCAAAAACAAGATGCTCCGTCGCCTCTCTGCAGTGTGATACTTATCCTTCAAAGACATTCATTAAGAAATCTCAGAGCCAAATAGTCAATGTCAGCTTCCAGAATATTTTACGTGAAAGTTGCGCCACGCTATTTTTCCCCTCGTAGCGATATCAGAAAAATCGTCCTGCTTTCCTTTTAACTGTATTTAGTTCACGGGCATTTAATTTCTTCGCTGTAACTCATACACGCTTGCCCATTTATCCAAGGTGCATCCTGATGATTACACGTAGATTCAGCGATGTAAAGACATTAGCACAGCATTTGCTATGCCTTCCTTACAAAAGCTTTATTTTCTTTATTTGAATCAATATATTCTGTTAAAGGCGCTGATTGCTTCTTCGGTTCGGTCTATATCCTGACTAAAGTGTGTCGCACAGGTAATTTTTTAAATGATAGTCATTCAGCTGCGTCTCCACGATCCTTTCTATTTTATTGAATAGTACACAGAGGCTCCTTTCCCTTGGGCTACAACCTTGTCGCGGTGGAAAGGCTTGCGCGTTCCTATGACCCCTAGAGCTGCACTGGCGGGATTAATTCTAAATTATTCCCGGAAGGGCCACCCATGCCAGATTGGTCGAAGGGTAAAAGCCAGACGAAAGGTAGTCCACGTGATGTCACGTGAAAAACACTGTTGGAACGGAAGTGGGAAACCCTACCAACTATCTCTTCCCTGAACACATGGAGTACAACCAAATGAGCCTCGGAATCTCATCGCCCGGGACCCGTCCGCAAAGGGCGGGTGTCGGGCACGGCAGCGAGGTCGGAAAGGTCCTCGGGGTCGTCAACATGCGAAATCTTTGCAGAGACTTATCTTTATCATCATCATCAGCAGCATCAGCAATGAAGAAGGAAGAAAAGAAAACCAAGAAGATGAAGAAGAAGAAGTCGGCTGTAAATGTAGGGACGTGGAATGTGAGGACAATGCTGAGGGCGGGGAAATTAGAGAATATCAAAAGGGAAATGGATAAAGGGAGAATAGATATCTTAGGATTATGCGAGGTGAGGTGGAGGGATGGGGGGGACTATTGGAGTGATGGGTATAGGGTTATATATAGTGGAGGGGAAGAAAGCCAGCGAGGGGTAGCATTAGTACTAAACGGGAAGATGGGTAAGTGTGTGGTAGGTATAGACCAGGTAAGCGATAGGATTCTGGTGGTAGAAATTGAGGCGCGGCCCGCCAACCTTGTGGTGGTCCAAGTTTACATGCCCACTAGCAATCATAGGGAGGAAGAAGTAGAGGAGGTGTATGAACAGCTCGAGGAAATAACTAGAGACACACCGGGTAAGAAAAATCTGGTAGTGATGGGGGACTGGAACGCTTCAGTCGGGGAAGGTAGGGATGGAAACGAAATAGGAGAATTTGGATTAGGAATTCGAAACGACAGGGGCAAGAAAGTAGCAGAATTTTGCAAGAGAAACAAGTTATTCATCACAAACACGTGGTTCAAACATCATAAAGGGCGAAGGTACACATGGAAAAGTCCAGGGGATGTGGGGAGATATCAAATAGACTACATTATGGTAAGACAGAGGTTTAGGAATAGTGTGAAAAACTCGCGCAGCTTCCCCGCAGCGGATGCGGATTCGGACCACAATCTAGTGCACATGAAATGCAACGTAAGATTCAAAAGACTTATGAAAGTTAGGAAGGCGAAGAAATGGAACGTAGAAGCCCTGAAGGGGAGTATGAGGAAAGAATATCAGGAACTAGTGGACATTAGTATACGGGAGATTGAAAGTACCAAGACGGTAGAGGTAAGATGGGATAATATAAAAACGGGAATAGTCAAAGCGGCGGAGAAATCAATTGGTTACGTTGACAGTAGAAGGATAAAGAAGCCGTGGATAACGGAGGCAATGGTAAATGAAATGGAGGAGAGGAGGAAGTGGAAGAACGTGGACACAAAACAGGGCAAAAGAATGTATAGGGAATTGAATAATCGATTACGACGTGAAACTAAAAAGGCAAGGGAGGCTTGGTGGAAAAGACAGTGTGAGGAAATGGAAAAGTTCCAGAAGGATGGAGAAGTAGGCCCGTTGTACGCCAAAGTTAAGTCGCTATCGGGCGGCAAAAGAGGACAAGCCATTTCTAAAATTAAGGCTAAAGATGGGAGGATGCTAACCGAGCGAGAAGAGGTACAGAGTAGATGGAAGGAATACGTGGAGGACCTGTATGACGGAATGAACAGACCAGAGAGATTGACTCTAGAGGAGGAAAGTGCAGTGGAGGAGGATAATCTTAGGCCGGAGATATTAATTCGGAAATAGAGAGAGCACTTCGTGATATGAAGGCTAGGAAAGCAGTCGGCGTGGACAATATCCCGTGTGAGCTTCTGAAGAGTCTAGGGAGGGAAGGTAAGAAAAGGTTTTTCGAACTAGTGCGCAGGATCTATGAGGAGGGATATTGGCCGAAAGATTTCGTGAAGGTGGTTTTAAAAACGGAGATTATAGGACTATTAGCTTAATATCGCATGCGGCGAAAGTGGTGCTGAGGATATTGAACAGACGAATGGAGGCGAGGGAAAACGAGTATTTGGGCGAAGATCAATTTGGTTTCAGAAAAGGGAAGTCAACTCGTGATGCAATAGCAATAAAGTGGTCCCTCGTCGAGAGGAACCTAGAATATGACCAGGACGTATATGCGTGTTTCGTGGATTTTGAGAAAGCGTTTGATAGGGTGAACTGGGTAAAGTTAATGAATATTCTGAAGAGAATAGGTGTAGATTGGAGGGATAGACGACTGATTCGTAATCTGTATATGGCCCAGACTGCGCAAGTGAGGGTAGCGGACGGAGAATATGGGTGGGCAATCATTGGCCGAGGTGTGAGGCAAGGCTGTCCTCTATCGCCGCTGCTCTTTAACGTGTACGCTGAGGAGATGGCAAGGGAAGCGTGGGATGAGTTAGAAGCTGGAATAAAAGTGGGAGGAATGATGTTCAAATCAGTGAGATTCGCGGATGATCAGGCGCTGATTAGCCAGTCAGCTAGGGGGCTTCAGGTTCTAGTGGATGCGTTATACGAGCGTTGCGAGGAGTATGGGATGAGGATTAATCACAAGAAAACTAAGGTTATGAGGTTTTGTAAAGCATCACGAGCGAGGAATGTGAGACTCAAGATAAAGGTGGGTGGTGAAAAACTTGAGCAGGTTGAGCAATTCAACTATTTAGGCAGTACGTTAGAGGAAAACGGATACAGTAGTAAGGACATCAGGAAGAGAATTGCATTAGCGAAGGAGGCGTTCATGAACAGGAAGAAGCTTCTAAGAGGATCGTTATGTAAGAGTTTAAAGAAAAGGTTAGTGAAGAGTTTGATCTGAAGTGTAGCTCTCTACGGTGCGGAAACGTGGACACTGAGGAAAGAAGACGAGAGAAGATTGGAGGCATTCGAGATGTGGGTATGGAGAAGAATGGAGTGGGTGAAATGGACGGAGAGGAAAAGGGATGACGAAGTGCTGGATATGGTTGGCGAGGAGAGACAGCTTATAGATGAGATACGGAGGAGACAGAAGGTATGGATGGAGTTAGTGCTTAGTGGTGAGGGGATGTTGAAAATGGTGTTAGAGGGTAGAATGTTAGGGAAACGAGGGAGGGGAAGGAAAAGAATAGGATTTTTAGATAGATTGAAAGAGAGTAGGTCTTACTGTGAATTAAAGAAGGCAGTGCTGGAAGGAAAGGGAGGCTCCCAGATCACTTCTTGCGTACTCCATGGAAACCTACCTTAATCGGTAGAATACTATAATAACGAGTCGATAGGCGCTTGAATTCATCAAGCGGGTAATTAGGGGGGGGTGGGAACATTATTGGGTCACGTGTTGTCGAGTATTGTGTCCATAAGTGGTTTAAATATTCAAATATTTCCCCGCTGTTTTTTAAAGGGTAAGGAACTTAATTGTTCACTGCTAAAAATATTTGTTATTTTCAATATGATTTCATTTGACGGATATTTCATTCTTTGGATAGGTTTAGTTTAGCCTTGAGACATAATTGGAATAAGGTTTCAAAAATTTCAATAGAGTGATGGTTTTGTGGTATTTTTCAACTCTTAAAGTCCATAACCGTTGTGATAAGCGAAACTTGAAAATGAAACGCAGATTCGTTAGATAAATATATAAAGATATAACACTCGCAAAACATATGTCCATAATGCAATATGTAAAATACTAATATGTAACCATTCCCCAAATTTATTTGGTGTGAAAGAAATAGTTTTCAAGATATTCCAATTTGCAAAATAGCCTTGATAATGGTAACGGTATTTCACCTAAACTGACATCTGCAATGTTTAATCAGCGATACTATTGATTTCATTTCCATTCAATTGCTGTCCCCAATAAATGCCAAAAAACTATACCAATGGATGATGAATTTTTTAAGGAACAGCGATACGATTCATTTGAAGAAAATGCAGAATCGAAATATATCGAATAGGAGTCCACCAATCATGCATATTTCCAAAGGGCTGCATGAAGAAGGCTAAGATGCCCTTGAAAACAAAATTTCAATAGGCTAACAGAATTAACAAAGGAGATAAGCCAATTTCCGTATCTGCTACCATACACGAATTGAACTTTCGATTATAGCGGCACTTGATTTGAACGATTTGCGATCACATTAAGTTGCCATCCACTCATGTACCCATTCACCAAATTTCATTGGTCTACCGTATACACTAATCAAGTTATGCCAATTTGCGTATTTGCTATAAAAATCGAATCGTACATTCGACTTTACTGACACCCTAAGTGAAGGGCGAAGCACCCTAAACGGTTTTTCCAGGAGATTCCAAATTTTCATATGGCACATGTCTCAACGCCGTAATCCGAGTTTGAAAATTCGCCCCTCACGACAATGTAAAATCGAAATCGTTTATTCCTCGGAATTGTTTCGATGTACGAAAATTCCAAGATAGGAAAAAAATCAACCAAAAAATCCTACACCTTATATTTCAAGGAATTTGTCCTACGATTATTGCAAGTTGGTCAAAAAAATTCCTAAATTTTTCCCATAAGAAAAGCATTGAAAGCGTTCAAACTATAATAAAAAAATCTTTATATCAATTCGTCGCAATGGCAACCATACTAAAAAATCGACCAAAAAATCTAGTCTATGTCCATTGAATATCATGTTCCTCAAATGTTTAAAAGTACAAAATAAAAGCGAAAAAGTTTTAGTTCCATAAGGCTCCCATGTTAATTCAAGTCGATATATTTCGAAAACTAATCGATTTTTTCAAGTTTTCGGATTTTTTCTCCCGATGATTTTTTTTTACTTTTACGTCCAATAAGCCAAATACCCACGCCTATCACAGTTTGGGCTGCGAATAGTGATGAATCAGTCAGTGGGTAATCAATTTGCAGCTTTATTATATTTTAATTAATAATAATACACAGAGGCTAGGAAGTGACCAATCGTCGGATACGTTTATGGGGTTCGGAGCTATCGGAATTGCCCTCATAACAGCTTTCTTTCAATATGCTGGGAAACATGAATTCATCAGGGAGTATTCATACAAGGGCTAACTCACAATCATACTTTCATTTATGTTTAATTCGATGAATTCTTTGCCAATTCATCCGCCAAATATCAGTTCTAAGAATTTCCCTTCCTATTGTGATAGGGATGGGTAGAATAAAAACTTCTATGAGCTTTCTTATGATTTGGAGTAGATTGGAAAACCCGTTATGGTCTTGCAAAGGAGGAGTAGCCCTTAAATTATTTATATTGCTTATGAATTTATGTTTACAAAGGTGTGACTATCATTAGTATTTGTAAAATTAGCCATGAGTTTTCCTTAATTTTAAACGCGAAGGAGAGTTTTTCCTGAGCAACTTAAACCTATTATGTGCCTACGGCTGCCTAGTTGTAATAAAATTTATCCTCTCTCTGTTTCTTTCTCTTATCACTCTTTTTATTTCCTGTGCGATCCATGGTGCGCTTTTATGCAACAAAAGGGGCACATATTTGTTCGTCAATGCCCTCAAAATTCTATGGATTGAGCTCATCTTTTGGTCAATGTCACCAACAATCGTTCCAATCTTGTGCCAGGAGATCACGAGAGAAAATTTCAGCTGTTTAATCGTATCGCTTTTATGGTTGTAATCGTTTGTAAGTTTTTTAAGAGTTAGTGTTAATACAACTATTCTGCCGCCCTCTGCACTATTTCCTTCTTGTCTTCAATTCCACGTCTTCCATCGTGATGTCAACTCTTGCCTCGTGTCATGCGGGGTATTTATACTGCTAACACTTGTTATACTCATCATCCAATAATGCCCTAGTGGTACGCGACATGCACTAAATTTCTGCATGCCTGAAGCGTGATAATAGCCGCAGCGGCTGCCATCTAAAGGATTTAGAATATAATTACTAATTCCCTCTTCGCAAAAGCTTACCTAATCCACGCACACGCAGCTTAAAAACCTGACACTTAAGAAGGCAATGCGAAATAAAGCGATGAGCAAGTAATTTAAATATACGCAACAATTGCCATTTACTATAACTACATATGTTTAAAGAGAGTAGCGTGAAAAGGAGAATCTATATTCTATAAAGTCCCCTAACGACCACTCACTCATTCATTCACTCACTCATACAAATGTTTGGGGTGAACGAGACGAGATACGACAAAAAGTCTTATGAAGACCCCCCTATAAAATTGTCTGAAACCCCAGGAAAAATTATGAAAACAATAAATTTCATATAATTTATCCGTCTATTCAATTAAAATTGAGTATGGGGATTATTTCAAAAAATGGCCACCAAATTCCAATGGCGGCGCGGCAGTCATACAAACGAACAATCATAGCAACATATTTGTTATGCAAACAAGAGGAGCTGAATTGGGAAAGAAGATAAAGGAATTAAAACGAAAAACTGATAAATATAAGGAAGTAAATAAGGGAAATAATATTTGAAGTGTCTATTTCTTTGCGTCTTCTTTCCGCAAGAACAAACATCTGTTTAAATCAAAGCGCATTCAAATGAAAAGCGGAGAAGTATAAGGTAGGAAATTAGTTGTTGTTTTTGGTATATTACATCGAAAGTGTGGTTGTTATTAATTTCAAAGTTAACAAGTGCACTAAATGACAATTTAGAAATATGATTCGTGCTGTTGACTATAGTTCGTATCTTGTTGGGGATACACGATTGTAGTAGAAAGACTTTTAAACAAGTCTTACATAATATAGGTATGTAAAAATTATTTTATTTTAATTTTTTGTGATGGTGATAACTTTTAATTTTGTTTACGTTCTTTTTTCCGTTAATGTCCTTTTTAATGTACAATGTTATCCGTGAGCTGCAGGAGTGAATAGGCAGTGGATAATACAATATGGAAGATAAGTGTAAATAAAGGTATTTCTTATTCAATTATTTGTCTTGCGAAAATCACGTTTCCATGAGTGACTAAGTTATTCAACTGTGAAAATTATCGAAATCTTGACATTCACAATGTCTTGTACACCAAAGGCTGTGATCCGTTACTCACCAGATTTATTGCGCATTGCGTTGGATATTAAAGCTGAGATAGTTGTGTATCTCGATTCATTAAAACTTAAAATAGAGGTATTTCTGAAGTGAAATCATTCGCGATCACGATAAATAATATTTCGATAAAATTCGTCATACTAGCCCCAATTCATGCTAAGGCGCATTTGTTTCTAGATATTGATATTCAGTCCCTACGTAATTCGCTTACGAAGGGGAACAGCTGTTACATCTTATTCGTATATCAAGAATTTGGCTGAGTTTTGTGGAAAATAATTAATAAACGTGTTTTTCATTGTAATTCGTAAAGTTGTTATGTTATGATATTACGTATGCATAGGGTATTACAGTGGAACGTGGTCTCAACGTTTTTTGTATTTGAATTGAATAAGTCAGAAAAACTCATAGAAATTTATTTTACTTTTTTAGCCCCTCAGAAAAACATTTCTCTTTATAAATATTTACGTTCATATTGTAGCCTACGTACCATGCGCTCGTTTTACGTGAAAGTGGAAATATTGCTTATACCTTACCAGCTTAAAAGTAAACGATTCTTAAGTAACAAGTAGCAAACAAAAAGTGTAAGACCTCCCACAGTGAGCATAACAGGCCGCAGGCCTTTTTCGGGGGGCCTAAATGGGCAGAGCCCCCCCAGCGAGCCAAGCAGGTAGGTACATGTATCCCTTCGATTCCTTTCTATCTTTTGGCTGGAGTCCAGAGAAGAAGAAACCAATGATCTTAACAAGTGGGTTACTCAACCTAACCCTGCATTCAAGAACAACATGTCGCGGTCGCAAAAAATACTAATAAAGAGATAGAAACGACACGGCCATAGCCTGGAAGAAAGCAGTTTCAGGAGTTAACCTTCACTCTGGACGGAAGACGCGAGCCCCACATTGCTCCATTTCCTGCTAGGCTCCGTTACTAGGTGCGTCATTACCTCAAGTAAAAGCCATGTCGTGCGTTAGGTAGGCTATTTACGTTGCTTACAAATTATCACCCGCTGTCCAATAATGCACCCTATGGCTCTCTATGAAGACTAGACATGTTTGAGTTTCCGAATGACTTTGATGTCGGTGAATTCATATTTTCTTTCTCGCAAAGGCTGTCATTTAATCTAAGTCAAAGCAAACCTATGCCTCTAAATGCTCTCAACGAGGTGGTAAAGTATGCACTGTAGAAATAACCGTAATGAAAATACATATCACAGACCGAATGGCTAAAACCTTTCAGAGCTGTGTATAAAGTAAGAGCATCTAACCATCCAAAGATCTTTTGATTGTAATCGGAAGAAGAACTATCCCAGACTCCAATGTATGCGTGGGTCACTCCACTGGACTGCAAACAGCTCGCTTGAGCAAGGTGTGGAAAGCACCACTCTGCACCGAAATAATCACTAGTCACGGATTTCGGATGAATTGGCAGAGAAAGGAGTCAATTATTGCAGAAAACTCTTCTGTCCGGACGCGATGCCTCTATCGATTCCACTCGTCCACTACACCACATCGATTTTTTATATAATTACAATCCTCTTCGTGCATTAGGTAGGGTATAGACGTCGCTAACCATCTAGTCATCGTCCAATAATGGGCCTAGTGGTAGATACGCTCTTAGTTTCTTCATACTTGTGATATTTTTATGGCAGGGAACGACTATTTCATTTAACTAGCTAAACATCCTCAGTTACAGCCAATTCAAACCATGCATGCACACAGATCGAGGTTCGATCGACGGTCGATGTTTAGGTGATCGATCGAGCACTGTAGATACCATTCGACCAAAAATGGAGAAGCATCCAACCCCTGCCATATGCTGGAACTATATCAAAGCGGACCCAGCGTATTAAATCAGAAAATTGTGTGCAACAAGAACACACAAATTCCTGTATTTCTGGTCCATCTTTCGGCTGTACAAAAGCGAATAGCAAACGTGCGAACCAGAACAGCACGCAGATCACTCAACTCAACCCTGCATAGCTCCCCGAAACAAGATGTGCTGCTCGCCTCTCTTCCACAAAATACTCATCAGGAGTTGGGGGAGACACGGCTTTTGTATGGGACGGGAGTTTTAAGAAGGGAGTCGACTTCTGCAGAGCGCCCCTATCAATCCATTTCCTCCTTCACGCAATGGAAGCGTCGCCCTTCCCGGGACCTGCGTCCCCTCACGATATGGATCCAATTCCCTCTGCGCTAACTAGAACCGTTTACCCCTTCTCCTCACTGGGCACTCACCCCCCTCACCCCGACACGCTTTTTTTCTTCCTCGGATGGCAGAAGGAGAGGCCATCTCACTTCTTTCTCCCTCTTTTAAATTTTCCGCTCACATATTCGAGGAATTGAGGTCCGTTTCTAAGGGGCTGTGCCCACTCGCGCATTCACCCGAGGGGTGCGGAAACACAAGCTAGATAAAATTTTCTTGTTTCTTTTATGAACCTTTCAAGAACGAAGGAATGAAACTGTTTCTAGGTCTCTCTTTTATTCGGAAGGATGGCATTTGAATTATAGCGCACTTTTTCTATTTTTTCTAATTCTGCTTCCTAAGTTTAACTATAAATTTGTAAAAATATATTTATTATATTAATTTTTAACTTCGCGAGAAAAGTGTAATTTTTTTGCGAAGATAGACACATTGACACCCATATTTTTTTTTTAATATTTCAAGAGTCATTTTACAAATAGATGAGGGAAGGTGGGCATCGGAATTGTAAAACTATGCGATGAATTACACACGCTACACTCGATTGGCTAACTACGAAAACAATGATTGTTTGGTGGCATTTTTATGCTGGAAATTTCATTTAAAATGCATTTCTGATTTACGAAAAGGAGAAGTGTCAAGATGTATGCACAATCCATTTATAAGTTCTTTATTTGCTAACATTTCTCACCTCGCGTAGTAATATTAAGGCAGGACCTTCAATTTTGACGTTTCTCGGAAATGGGTCAGGTAAGCTGAAACTAGTTACGCAATTAAGAAACGGCGGAACCATGTTCAAAAAGTCAAATTTTCAGTAACGGATTCTTAGGCAAAGCTTAATATTTCCATGACGAAAATCATTAATGTTATTTTGAAAATGTGGTAATATAGCATTATAAAAGGATGTGACCTGGACTCTGGGGAACAATTTTAAATTGTGATTTTCATAAGTGCGTTTTTGCTTTCACAGTACGAATAGTTATATGACGGAGAAAACTCGCATGGAAGCGATCAAAGGAGAACTACTCCTTCGTCACCCACTTTTTTCAAGTTCTTTCCATTCCAATGGCCCAATATTAGATAATCCCACCCAAAGGATTGCATTCTGATGATCGCATACTGTATGAAAACCTGAGTCGGAACAAATGAAATGTGAACTACCATCAAAGGTATGTTCATCTATGAATCAGAACTTAGGTGTCCTCTTAAAAATCCTTAGGAGAAGACTGCATCGGTCAGTGATGAGGAGTTGATGAAGATAATTGCTCGATAAGTACTATTGGACGGAAAAACGGCTGGCAATGAGTCACAAAGGACAAAGTATAGAGGACGAAAAACAAGAAATACACGAATATGGGAGGGCATAAGACATCCGAGTGAAGAGCTGTGTCGAACTAATTTATGTATTTCTGACCAGTGATGAAATGGATGACGAGGAGAGTGGTGAGCACATGTGCTGAAGAGGGAGATCGGTTGGAGCGCAATCGCACGAGCGACCACTCCACTCTCCGCCCGAACACCTGCTCCAAGGAGAGGGAACGCACGGAGAAAGGGAAAGAAAGACCGCTTTCTTTATTCACAAGTAAAAATTCCCACTCTCATCCATGCGGCAAATTGACATTGACAGTCAAAGTATACATTGAAAAGGCAACGAAAGCACTCGAGACAAAATGAAATCCAGTCAAAAAGTTGAAATTAGATTAGAATGTTACGCAACAAAAAATATTCACTTGGACCTCGCATCTTTGATTTTAAAGTCAACAGAAATAACTGGACGTTCTCGCTTGGAGCAAAGGGTTAGTTTTAATCTTGTCTCCTTTAAAGTCTGTTAAAGGTAATTATAAATTCATTTTCTTCGCCATCAATAAAATAACCCATCATTAATAAAAATGACAAATTTTCACTGCTCTTTAGTTTTAATGTTCCTCTCTGGCCTTGCATTTAATGTCATAGGGAGGGACGACTACTTGAACAATTCAGTCTATACACCATGGTCCATAAATTTAAGGGGCTTGAGTTCTATAGCGACATTTAATGCAGAAAATCGTCAAGTGGGAAATGGGTTAGTAGTCTTCCCCTTTGCCTTGGCATGGTTTTGATATCGGCTTTCGAGTGAACATCAGTCTCTCCTTGTAAGTACCAAATGCATCAAAGTCCGTACATGGCATAGCTCGCTCACTCGTCGCGATGTCAAAAAATTGCAGATTAGGGTCCACTATCTATCAATATTTTATTAATTATGAAATAGCAACATTTATTTTTGCCCCATCGCTAGTTTAACATGGCCTTTTCCACATTTTGAGATCTAGTATCACATGTGTAAATGAACACCTGTCGGTTTAAGGACCGATTGGCTTCCATTCAGAGCGGTCGTCCTGCCATCGACTCGCCCGCTTCGGGGCCTCGCTTAAACGCCTCTCCTCTCCCCAGGGTCTTCTTCACCCCCTCCCCCAAATACGCTCTTTCCCATTCACCCCCTCCTATTAAACTCTCCCGAGGCTCGTTGCACAGCAAATTCGTGGCGAAGTAGGTTCGGTCGCATGGCAGTCCCATTCTGGTGGTGTCAAGGCAGGTCCCAAGTGTCCCCGACTCAGTCGCTCCCTTTGTGGGATGGTCAGCATCAAACGCCGGAATAAGCAACAAACACCAGAAAAATTTATACTCAAGCTTCATAGACGCAGAGAGCAAAAATCTCCTTACAATGACAGGGTGATGATGAGTATTTCTTTATTGCGGCCAATTGAGCCATCAAGATGTTCTATTGATTAATACATCACAACGATTGCACTACCATGTGACTGAAATAAGTTCCTCAAGTTATAAATATAGCATTAAATTTATTACATATTCGACTTTTTTGCGACAGGGAATTCGCGTGAATTGTATCAAACTGAGTTGAGGGGACTTCTATTGCCCGACCGATCCACGAAGACATGAGCTATGTGCCGACACAAAGCCATGGCCAATGTTAGCTGATAACTCTAGAATAAAATAACAATTTTATCTCAGTTACCAAAATGAGTTCTTCTTTCCCACGTTTCAATCTTAAAGATTCTGGACAACGGTATGTGTGAAAGAAAAGTAAGTTTCATTAACTCCATTAAGAAATATGCTAGTTATCAATGTTATACTTTAAGTAATTTCGAATCCTATTCTTTTCATGCTATTTTACGTTTCTTTTAGGGAGTACTTCGTGATGCTTTATGATGTTTTTTAAGGTATAAACCTTTATGATTATGACGCTTACATATTTCGACCGAAAATCCATTCATGGCTACATGAAACACCATGGTAATATGGGCATCATGCCAAACTGCATTGCATTTTTCTATTTTGCCCTTCAAATGGATGCCGTCTAGCCTAGAATAATAGAGGTTAATTTAATGCTGGAATGAGTATACACTTATTAACTTTACACTATTCTATTAATTGATTCCATGTATGCAGGCGTTCTCTGTTCCCAAAAATAGTCAAATTTGTAACACATAAAATGTTTAATTGAGAACTAACTATGCATTTGCAGTCGTATGATAACGCGATCGCTGTATTTACTCTCCAATAGGGCATTTATTTAGCCCTAGTGTGTGCAGCTTAGCATAAGATGTACCTACAGGACCCCTCATAATTCTCGAAGTAATTTAACAGGAAAAACGTCAGTGATGGCAGGGAACTGCCATTGCCAACAGTATGCTTGACATGAAGCACGTGGTTTGCAACTCATTTTCCTATAAGTAGGTATTCTCCCGGTTGAGGTGGGTTTTCATATCGCATTTTAGGATCGACCAGTCATCTTCACTCCCATCTAGGACCTCCCTCTTCAAATCACAATACGACCAACTTCTCTTGAATGTTTTGAGTGCTTCAAAACGGATGTTATCATGATTATAAGCGTTTCTCTTCTGCCATTTCCTCTAAGAACTATTCACCATACAAAAAACGACTCCATCAAAGTATTGCATATATTATTTTTTTAACATAAGCCTTAATTTCCAGCGGCTAATTACGAATCTAATGACCTATTCAGCACATTAAAAACAGTATTTTTCTCGTTTTCCTGGTGTGGATGAAAAAATAATATGACCCTTACCAGGTGGGGAAAATAATAAAAGCCGTTTAACAAAGTGGGCCGACCTCTGCATTAAAAAGCGCTGAATTGTTCGTTATGGCACTTATTTTGGAAGTAAGAGGAGATCTATCAGAGATATTAGGTACCACTCCTTCTTTCGTAGAAAAATGGTCAAATTTAAAATTAAGTTGTGAAAAACACAGGGAAATTCGCAGTAGACAATTAACAGTAATAAATTTTATGTCTTAGAAGATTTGGCGTTAGTATTTGAGAACGGTGGCAAAAATTCGAAAAAAAATATCTGTGACGCGTTTTCATCCCAGACATAACATGATGTCGGAACAATCGAGAACGATCGTTAATCAAAAAGATGAGAATTCTCATCACCAGAAAATGAAAAGCATCTGATCTCTTCGTTGTAGTTAAATGTTCTACAGGAAGCCTAAAATTTATGCACGTGGACAAAGGATCTAAAGACCTAAAATGTTCTCAGACATTCGAATCACCAAAATATTTTAAAACCGCTAAATTACGATAAACATATTGCCAACAATTCAAATTCTTTAAAAATATGAAGCAAAACATATGAAAATACATTTGAAGTCATTGAATGTGACAAGACATGAGACTTGAAGGAAAACTCACAATACAACACAAAATCATTGGTTCAAAATAAGGCAGTGGGGCTCAAAATAAATCCAAAATTCATAATTGTGTCTCTAACGTGCATCAAATTAACTTTCAATAGATCTGATAAAATCTCAACCCACTGCTTATTGCAACAGCCTCAACGGTTAACAGGAGGTAAAAACAGTGGTATTTAGGATTCGGCAGGAAAAAGTGCTGGGTAGTGGCAAAGATGGTATTTTAGTGCAGTAGGTACAGGGAGCGTAGCATAGAGTAGGAAAGCGATGGAACAAAAGAAGAAGATGAACTAGCTTAGCTTTGGGGGAGAATTCCTAAAAGTCCGTCTGCGCCGCAGCAGCAGCTTTGGAATTCGCAATTTTATTCGCCTCGACATTGGAGCAATTAAAACAACACGATGTGTCCTCTTAGTTCGGACGCAAGCATTCCGCATTGTTTGAATGCTTCGTGTTTGAGCCGCGAAATTCCTTTACTCTAGAACGATCACTGCCATAAGGCAGATGTCGAATACATGTCGGTGTTCACCTCTCTGATGAAAAATTTACGCCTTTTCAGAGACAAAAATGTAGAAAATACTGAATTCATTCGCAGATAATGATCACTACAGTTGATGCCAACCAATGTGGTTTTGTTAAGAGCAAAAGTTTATTTCTTAAAGGAAAAAACAAACGATCTTTGTCAAAATAAAAAGGAATAGTTCGTAGGCTTTTAATGACCAAGCTGGCAGCCCCTAGAATCATCATAAGAAAGGTTCATGACGTATCCAGTCGTTGGAGCCTACCTGGTCGTAAAGAAATTAAACACTTTATATTGAAATGCTCCTAAGAGTAGAAATAATGTACAAAAGTCCAGCCCAACATGTTTTGCGTACAAAACCAAATAATTTTTTCAAATGGGGTGTAGACTGCAGAACAGATAGATTCAGAATGCAATTTTTTCCACGATCGATAGGTGACTATAATGGCAGCGTTAGAACTTAAAGAAACATCAGTTGACTTATAATTTAACATACTAAATTATGAATTCCTTAATGCGTGTTTCTGAATATTTCTCGTATTTCTAACGACGTGTTCTAGCTCTATTGGCAGATTGCCTTCAAGAGTAGTTGACATCATGAAAAAGTTATAATACGAATGTGATTCTATGATGAACCGTGCGTGCGAAGTATATTGCGATGTATGGTTGGTTGTGCAGAAATGGAGCATATTCTGGGGTAATTTCCATAAATCTACAAATTATACTTCATTTTTCATGCAAAAGCAATACTTGCCCACTACTCATTTGCGTTTTCTGCCGACAGAGCTAGAACATACAAAACTTGCTGTTAGAAACAAGAAGAAAATTCAGAAACATGCATTAAAAATTCATAAGCCAGTATGGTAAACTAGAAGTCAACTAAGTTATTTTTAAGACACAACGGTGCCGTTATAGTCTCTTGCTGGTCGTGGAGTAAATAGTATTCTGAATCTATCTGTTCCACAATATCTCTCTCCTATTTTTTATTTGTCTCAATTGCCCCCGAAAACAGCACAATGAGGCCTTAACATCGGGAGTTAAACCAATCAACAACGCAGATGATCACACACACCCATGTCCTGGAAGGGGCAAACTATCCAGGTGAGACTCGAACCCACGGCCTTCGATATGGCAAGCAAGAACTTATCCCCGCCGCCACCGAGGCTTACAAAGATTTATGTTATTCGATCTACAGCCGTATGTTGGCGTTTGTGAGATATAGCTAATTTCGTCCGAAAATACATTGGTCTCGAAATAAAATAACAGGTTTAGCTTATTTTTAAATGTACGGTCTGACAGAGACTCCCATCTGAATTTATCTAAGGGGCCAGTTAAACTAACAAGACTATCGTTCTGACTTTTCACGTACCTGATAGTCTTCTTTGCACGCGTTCTGACTCTGTTTTTAAGCCTTTTTCATGAGGGTCCCAAACACTGGCAGCGTATTCCCAATTGGGTCTGATGAGGTTGAAATAGCTAATTTCTCTCGCTTTGTCGTCGCACCTTCCTAATATTTTTTTTAACAAAACCCAATTTACGATTTGTTTGACCTGTTACTTCCGGAACATGTTTGAGAGATTATCATTCAGTCTAGCTCCTAAATTAGAAAGGTGAGAATAATATGCATAATATCCAACCAAATACGCTTCTGCACCAAGCCAAAATAAAAATATATACACTTACATGGAATAGTTATAATACGTACGAATGCCATTGGCTCACGAGGCTAGATGTAAAATTTTATGAACGCGGGATGTGATTTAGCAGGAACAAATTTTCCATTTTTGAAGAACAAGAATAGAAAATTTTTCAAAACTTGGATTTTAAACTAAGGGTCCGCATGTCTGACTTAAAATATACTTTATGGTTTTACGTAATCGCTATAAGGTAAAAATCTACGGAATTCCACAAGAATTTTAGGTGCCTTTATTTATGGTATTAAGCATGTTTTTACCAATGCGCACTCACATCACGCTGACAAAGACTTTTAATGCAATGTTCACATATTTTTTATATCATTATATCGTAAAGTGAGCAGGAATCGAGGAATTTAAAAGTGAGGTACAATTGCAAAGGACTAATTATATAGGACGTCACTCAAATAACCTGCCCTCGGTCAACAATTTTGTTTCTCAAATTCTGGGGAAATTTTGCTCCAAAATACCTCAAAGCTCTCTCATATGAATACCTAGTCTCACAGGGTGAGAAGGAGGCAAAAGCCAAGCAAGGCAATACATTTGCAAAAAAAATATACAGAGATAGAGAGATCTTATGATGGGTTTTGAGGACCAAAATTAAAGCTATGAAAACGCTCTGAGAACGCTTTCACGAGGATTAAAAACTGTTTTTTTTGGCAGCCCATGATTAAGGTTCTCCGTAAATGGGAACGAATCTGGGAGTATAGAATATTTGAGACAAAAAAATAGCGGATTGTGGACCGTTCCAACACCCATATTGCTTTCCCATGGCATGACGGACGTCGAGAAATTCCCTTGTAATTCTGAATGAAAAGGCAATGATTCAATGATCAACCACTCAATCGTTGATTCATATACAGTAAAATCTGTGTTCCGGGCAGTATTTCTGGAAAGTAGAACTTTACGAGTTTCATAATTGCTCTCTGGCAATTCCAACACACTCGCGACTCATTCTGTTACTGTCATTCTTCGTTGTGTATTGTATTCACAATTATCACAAAACCACTACCTATTGTGTGCACTAAACTTAGCAGAATGATAAAAGAAGTTACTCTTTATGCTAAATATCAAGAATAATTTCATAAACTTGACACTTTAAGCCAAAAAGGGGGTTAAAATGCTAAAAAAATCGAGGGCTAAAAAGTCAACATGTTTTCGTGTCCATTAGATAAATATAGCTCTCCGCATAAATTTTAATATTTTTCACCAATTCGGAATGCAAAATAGAGAATCAAATTTAATGAAAAGCATAGTACTCTCATAGAATCCGGAATTACAATATCTTTCGTTAGACTACTCATCAGTGGCGTAACATGGAATATGTTTTGGGGGGGGGGGGGGGGGGTGGGATGGCCTGAGGTGGCGACCCCCCCCCCCCAGGAAACAGGGGAACCGGGAAAATTTTTGAAAAATTGCATCCCCGAAATACATTTTACACCATTTTGTCACTTAAAATCTAGCTTAAAGGAGATGCAGATATTATAAGTCAAAACTAGACAATATCTATAGATATTTTGTTTTGTTTCTCTGCGGCTTTGGGGGGGGGGGATCTATCCCCCTCATCCCCCCCATAGTTACGCCACTGCTACTCATCGTTATTAAGGGTAAGGGGATATTATGGCGCCATAGGCATTCAAAAATCGTTAACTCAAAAGAATGAGAGCAGTAAATTTTTAAAATTTCAAGCTATAACTTACCATTTTTTAACTTGGCCTTCAAGATATGTGAGGTGTACATTGACATATAAGGGCCAAATGAGGGACAATTTCCAAGAATTTGAAAACGCCTTTTTCAAAAACTAGACATCTTTCTGTCACAGTCGCAATGGACAAAATGAACAGTTAAATATGGTGGAATTCCGTCCTTATTGCGAATAAAAGGCAATTTTTTTACTTTCTATCAACTTAAGAAAAGGGAATTGCATTTTTTTCACCAGAACAGTCCCATTACATCAACTTCAGTAACTTTAACCTATATTTCGACTTCTCTTAGGCTTATAGGAACTTTTCTGAAGTATCATATTAGATTGAAGAGTGTCTTACTTCAGGTTATTTCACGTGAGAAAAATGGCGTACATTAGTGCCGGGCAAGGAGCTGAGGTTATTGGAGCGAGAAAGCGCTTTCCATCGAAGCAAACGATTACTCAGGATTGACGAGGAATTTACACATAAGCTTCCTTTTTTCTTACCATGTCGCCATTGAGATGAGCCTTAAAATCCTTTAGAGGCATCATCCACTGGTGAACAGTAACGCATTGGCTAAAATCGATTACTGTATTGCATAAAGTAATGTTTCAGTATTTTCATTTAATAAAGTACCGTTAAATAATTTCGAATGGGTCAGCGGGAGTATAGAGGCAGCGGGAAATGAATCAAGAGAATGGGAAAGGGTCAGATTGTAAGCTTGAGATGCGTAGATTGAAAAGATGCAAGGAAGTAAGACGGACCCTATGTATGCTGAGCTGGAGGTTGAGGAAAGGGGAGGAGGGAGGGTTGAAAGGGGGCGGTATCGTAATAACCAAAAGGCATACGCCGTGCATAAAAAACGAGAACAAACAAATAAAGCATAGCATGTGGATGGAGAAGGGAGAAAGATGTAGGAACATCGGACATCAAAAGGTGGCTCTGTGTTCAAGAGATTGGAAAACATCCCTCTCCCCCCGCCCCCCTCGCCCTGTGACGTTTCCCCTTCCCCTTCCGCGGACGAGGCTTAAAGAGGGTGGCTGGGAATGAATGCCATGAAGCGAATAGAATGACTCAAAAAGTAATACACCCGGTTCAGCCATGTGTGGCTTTTTTAATTTGGAGTAAATTACGGTATCCATGATAAAAAGAAGAACACAATGGTAATTTCCACACTTTTAATGTCACAACTCAGCAACCGACCAGGGTTTCAACACGTAAGTGTCATTTTCATTGTGAAAAATCCAGTACTCTCTCGGTATATATACCCAAGACAAGGTAGGGGGTGGGGGCATGTGGAATTAGGTGTGGGGGAGTGGGAGGGGAAACGGTTTTGGTGAACAAGTGAGTGAAGGACGAAAACATACATCGAGTGGATCGGAGTGAAGGTCAGGGTTTTGACGTCATGGGGAAGCTAACTTATGTGTGTGGTGATGAGAAGAATCTACAGGAATAATAACATCAGTAAAGGTTTCTTTTCTATATATGGATAGATCACGCTTACAACCTTTTATAGAAATATTAAAATCTAAGAAATTGATATTGTCTCCTCCATATTCAGTCGTAAATTTAATATTGCTGTGGATGGAATTTAAAAGATTGTTAGCAGTTAAAGATATTGAGGAGCTTCTAAACTTGTGTCTGTCACAGAACTATTTTATTTATAACGGCAGTTTTTACTTACAAAACACGGGCCTTGCTATGGGATCGCCTCTCTCCCCGATTCTTGCTGAAATATAAACTCCAGAATGTCTTCCCTAAAAATAATTGCAATGTATCATTTTATAAACCTATGACACTTGACAAGATTTTATTCAATTCTAAGGACAAATATAATCGAATATAAATTAAAATGTGACGATTTTGGAATTTGTTATGTTGGTCAGACTGGAAGAAGGTTCAAAGACAGAGTGAAGGAATATAGAAGAAGTTTTTTATAAAATGACGGGAAATCTTGTTTCGCTAATCATTTATGCCTCTGTAACCATTTTAGCAATTTTGACAGGCATATTTTACATTGTATTGACAATGGGCTTAAACTAGATTTCATGGAAAAATTCGAAATTGCCAATAGCCCGGGTGGACTTTGTAATGATGTTTTATTTTGTACTGACTCTCCCTTGTTAAAATGCATCCCCATGACGTCAAAACCCTGACCTTCACTCCGATCCACTCGATGTATGTTTTCGTCCTTCACTCACTTGTTCACCAAAACCGTTTCCCCTCCCACTCCCCCACACCTAATTCCACATGCCCCCACCCCCTACCTTGTCTTGGGTATATATACCGAGAGAGTACTGGATTTTTCACTTTGAAAATGACCCTTACGTGTTGAAACCATGGTTGCTTGCTGAGTTGTGACATTAAAAGTGTGGAAATTACCATTGTATTCTTCTTTTTATCATGGATATAAAGAAATTCCACAAAATTGAGCCGGATACGATTTTATACGTAAATTACGGTATCCACAGTAAGCTGTAAAAACCCGGTCAATAAATACTGGAACCTGTTATCCATCGGGTCATATACCCTGGGTAGAAGAATGTGCCTTTTTATATGGAATTTATGAAACACCGAACCGATAAACGTTATTTCGTACTTTCCTTAATAAATTTATTTGTACTAAGGAAATCATGATGTGCAAGTATCTGGAGTTATATTTCTTAAAAAATGAAAATAAATTCTCCAAGATGTAGCTATTCAAATGTAAAATTGAAGTAAAGTTCGATTTTAGTTACAGATAATTCATTTGCACTTTAAGTAATTAGATATTCATAAACTGAAGTCTCCCTTTTTGTGTTCGGTGTTCAGTTGTTTCCTCGCTTCCCCATTCTCTATACTGATCGTCGCACTCGAGCATAATCCTTGCGGAAGTCAATGGCATCAAATGCACAAGGGGGATGCGAGGGCAGAGGGGAGGGGGAGAGCCGTGAAGAGGCGATACGGAAGCGCCTCAGCGTGGAAAGGGCAATGGTGGCCGAATGGAGGAGCCTTTTTAAGTGACTCTTAGCAGGACAGCAAACACTTCACACGAAACTCCACTGGTGTAGTTTATAAGGTCCTGTGAGATGATTTCAGTCCCAAAATCATCTACTGCACAATGCACAAAGTTTTGGCTGGAGTTGCACAAGATAGGTGTGAACATGGTGGAGTAAAGGCGACAGTATGCTTAGTAATGTTTCTACTAGGAATCTGCAAAGCGAAAGCACACAAAACCCAACTGCTTAAGGAGAGATACCTCGAATAGGTGGCATTAACTATACATGTCTCATTGATCACAATGAAGACTAAATTACCAAGGAGAAAAGGTATTCAGAAAATGCGAGAAAGCAATGAATGAATCATCAAAAGGAAATAAAGGAAGGCATATTGTTACGGATATCAATGATAAGCAATATTTATATTTCCTGGTAAAACAGACGCAGGAAAAATTCTCACTGAAATAACTACAACGTATTCAATTGTTTTTGCATTGATTTGGCCAATAGGGACCATCTTTTTTGATGCCGCACACAGAATGATGGATAACGTACCTATATACATGAAAATCATGTCATCACATCATCAATTAGTTAATTCTAACTTTTTATTTTAGCTGCTGAGACATATTCCCTGTCAAGTTTCCTGCGCATGAAAAACATGGTCAGAGACGTTGTAGTAGAGACACTGCTAAAAAGCAGGGGCGGCGGCCTAAAAAGCAGGGAAACCCATCGACGAAATAAACTCTCTCTGTTGATGCTTACGAGTGAATTCGCGGTTCGTGGAACGACTTCCCTTGATGAATTCTTTTGAGTCCGGATGACATTTGGAGTATCCGTCGCTGGGTTTATCTCTTTTCCGGATGAAAAAAGAGAGAGAGAGGGAGAAAATGGACACTCCCCCATGTCAACCCTCGCTCCCTGCAACCCACAGGGACAACGGGGGTGGTTCCGGTGGATGACCCCACTGCCGCCGCCGACGGCAGTAGCATGGGAGCGAGAGTGGACCCACCCCACTCCCATACCCTTAGGGGTAATCTCATCGCTGGATGAATCTGGAAAAATAGGAAGCCACTCCAGCTGTGCGAGAGAAAAGGGACACGGAACAGAAACAGATTATACGTTATGTTGACTCTCTCTCTGCTGCCTGTGATTCACAGAGTGGAAAGCCCGAGGAATGCTTGCGAAGTTAAATCTACCCCATTCTCGATTCCTCTAGGCCCATGTGGCATGACGTTTACTCTGAAGGAGCTTGATTTCAGCAATAGGGCGGATCGGAAAAATCGATTTTGTTCTAATCCATCTGGCCCAGTGAAAAATAGTTGTGGGACCGATCAAAAATAAGGACTACAAATTTTGAGACCTCTAGGTGAACCCCTGACCCTCGCTCAAATGCCATTTGTGGGGGAGGCTCGAATATTTTAATATTTTATGTTCATTCCCTATAGATTTTGCCGAGTTACTGTAATTGAGGACAAAACTTTCGTGCTTTTTGACGTATCTGCCACCGTTAAGCCGCAAAATGCCAAATGTGAGTGCGCGTCCGCGAAGAAAATATTCCAACGCCCACGCAGCGTCACGGATACAAGAGCGGCAGGCCGTCCCATCCCCTCTCCGCTCGCTTCTCCCCCTTCCACGCCCAGAATAAAGTAAAGTTCATCCCGCATGTGCTGCTAGGAGGGCGCTCATCTTTGATAATATCAATCGGGAGATTGTGCAACGTAAAAAAGAATGCGTAGTGAGACGACTTGTCCCTTTTTTGGCGTCTCGTCAGCATTAAACAAATCGACATTTCCAACTTTTAAAGAAGTGAGGAAATATTTTTGTAATGCAGCAGCAGCACACGCTGCTAATCCAGAAATCGTTTTTAACCATTCGGGCGAAATAGGCAGATGGAGTCAGCTCTCTATCGAGTGACGAGAAGTCTCGGATATACAACGAACGTTCTTTTCAGCCTCCGATTGCTCATCAAAATCACCACACAAGCGACAGGCGGGTACTGCGCACGTAGGACGATTGCACGTCCTCCGCACCACACGCTCAAGGCGTTTCTGATCTTAAGTTGTTAGTATACGGTTAGTGACAATCTCATTTACTACACTGCCTCAATGGATTCTCCCGCCAAGAGTGCACTGCAGAGCGACAGCCAGAAAAATCGCCGAATGGCTTCAGCATTGACATGTCTCGACCTTTATGCCGATAATAGAGAATGTTTTAATGCACTGTGGCTAGAGTGTGATACAGTGTGACACATTACACCCATTCCTATTCAAAACAAAAGAGGAGACATGATGACTTCAGGATGTGTTCTAATCCATGGCAACGACCGTCATCTCAGGGCTGATGCAGCCCAACTGCTCCTTGAGCAATTTCAATGGGACATTTCAGATCATCCGCCGTGCAATGTCGACTAGTGCCGTGTGACTTCCATTTTAACACCATAGTGAAGAAGTGGCTAGGATGGAAGGGTTTTCAAACAGACTTTGAGCTTTAGAACTAAGGGAAAATCCATTGGAGGTCACTGGTGGCAGCATATTCTGAAGAGGGTATAATAAAACTTTTACCACAGGCACGACCAATACCTCAATCGACGAGGCGATTATGTCCTAAGGATACCACCAGTGTGCTCAAAATTTAGCTGTGAAATAATTTTTAATAATTTACTTAATTTATATAATATTAATTTATAAATAATAACTTTAATTTGTCTTCTGTTCATGATCCATCGGAGGTTGAAAAAAAACGTCCCTCATAATTGGAATTACGTAATACCTACTGTCTATAAAAGGGAGTCTACTCACAGCTGGAAATGAAAGTGTTGAATTATGGAAGTAATAAACAATAATATCAAGTTAGAGGTTTATTTACTATAGTGCGAAAGTATAGATGATGACTGCAGCAAAGAAGATTGATGGCATGCGAAATGTAGTAATGCACGAGAAAAATCACGATCAAATGTGCAAGTCTCAATAATACGAGTACTAGCAGAGAAATTCTTTGAAAACCTTGAGAATCAGACGGGGCAATTTAGGCGACCACAACATGAGACAACGGCGACAACCATTGAAGGATAAGTGGAAGAGAAATACGGAAAAGTAAGGCTTACAGTACGAAGTGCGTGTGAAGCTGGTGTGAAAGGGCGATGAAGTATTTTATTATTAAAAGACTCTCCGATAAGGATGTGAAGTAAAGTAAAGATTAAAGCATATCTTCGGATCGTGGTCTATTGATGCTGATCGAAGAAAAGTAGGCGCGATTTCTAGAAGCGCTTCTCCCTTTAATCTTTTTTTATATAAAGGCTGAATTACACGATCATTTTTTACGTAATTTTCGAGTGATCACTCCAGCAGTCAGTCGAGTGATCACTCGGAAATGATCGTCGCGCGCAATTGTTTTTCGCTATCACTCCAATGATGAGGATTCCCATCACTTTTTTCATCACTCGTGTGGTCGCTTTTTCCGTCGCTGAAACCGTCACTGAAACCCCATATCAGCCAATTAGAACGCATGCCCGTATGGAGCGATTGCAGCGCAACGTTTGACAATCGCGGGAACAACATATGTAAACATAAACGCACCCTACTGTGACAGGTATACAATAACAAACCAGCTGCACAGAGCACCTCCACTCATAAATACTGTACACTATAATATAAACTCCGTGTCTCCACTGCACAAACGCTCAACAATCCCCTACCGAAACAAATTCGCTCATATAGTAGCCCAATAATACGAATGCGCTCAGCTGGCAGTAGTCATTTTATCATTGCCTGCCATCCAATTTGCAATCCAGTCATTTATCATATATATTTTAATCTCTGAAAATACCTTAATTCCGTATGCACCATATTGATGAGTTCGTGGCCAGTATCTCTTCTTTGTAGCCATTCTCTCGCCCATATTCTACGACGCCGTCGTTCATTTCGTCGCTAATGCATTGTAAGTAACTGCTGCTGCAGCCAACGGTACAGCCCAATATTAGCGCCTTCAGTGCGGTGATTATGCGGTGACAAAAGCAGTCAACGCCGATGTAAATCATCCATTAGTGGCACTCCTAAATTTAAATGCTATCAATTTCAGGATTCAGGCCATAGATTTTCGTGATGCAAGCCCTTCGACAACGAGCTGTGATATCGGAAATGATGCGATAAGTGGCGGCGGGAGGGACCGCGTGATTCAGAAAAATGATCACTCGATCGGCGATCACTTTTCCGGTCCCGAAAAGCGATCGCTCTAGTGATCACTAAGAGGGAAGAAAACAAATGATCGTGTGATTCAGGCTTTAGAATCTTCATTCTTGGGAGAAATTGACGTGTTTTTAAGCAAATGCCACAGAAATAATTGAAAATCGGTCGAGATTGAAAGGGTTGAATAGCGAAAAGAGCGGGGATGAGAGGAAAAGGGTTATTTGAGGGGTGGCGTTGAGGGGGAGGGGGTTGACGGAGGCGAAAAGATGCGATGACTCGGAGAAGACGATGGACGGAACGCAATC
The DNA here is from genome assembly GCF_921293095.1 of Ischnura elegans. Lineage (NCBI taxonomy): Eukaryota > Metazoa > Arthropoda > Insecta > Odonata > Coenagrionidae > Ischnura > Ischnura elegans. The sequence continues at coordinate 2,247,972 of NC_060256.1, forward strand.
TCTCAACGGAAGCGAAGGAAAGGCGCGGAGAGGAGGAGGCGACAGCTTCTTATCACGCTAACCAGCGACACGCAACGCAAGAGCACATTCACGTTTGCAATTTTGTATTTTTTAGATGTTTTATGGAAATAAATTATGCCAGAATACGGAGACATTTAATGTCAGCCTTCTGGAGAATTTATTTTTTCATGCACTATCAGTAGCTCCGAAAAAATTATTTAACCCAAGTTAAGAGTGGAAATTTACTCCATACATGGGGCCAATTGGAAAAATCCCCTGAAACACCACGACACATCTAAAACACTTAGGAATGGCTTATGGAATAGGCTCAAAGTACTATTTATCAGCTGCAAATGAAGGAAATTTTTAATCAAAGAGCTAGACATAAAAATCAAACAATTAGGTAGGCCTAGACATTGAGCAAATGTGTAAGTTTGGCATATTTTTAGGCTTAGAAATCTTAACGTAACTTCGAACAATTTAGTTGCGTTCAATTTGATACAAGAAAAGATTACAACAAGTTTTTAAAAAATCAGTACATTTGTTGGCGGGAGACCTTAAAATAAGGAGGAAAAGGAGTCAGTGCAGGAGGCGTATATCGGTCATGGGCGAGAGAGCATTGGAAGAACTTAAAGAAAGAAAATAACCAAATTCATATAACAACAAACATATCTTTTATGCGGCGTACCCTTACTTTTAAAAAGCTGTTTTTGCTTTATTAATTTTAGTTTTTGCATTTTAACTACTTAGCTTCCAAACTCGGGTGGCATAATGTTGCAAGTGGCATATTCGTGTGTGTTCCACCCGCACGCACGAGGAATGTTGTAGACGCGTCGCCTCACAGTCTGAGATCGAAATTGCAATCGCACTGATGGTGAATCACTTTCGGATGTCGTGTGCGAAATTAAATCATTGGACACGGATAGGGATGTCGAGAGCCGGATCCGAGGGTTTGGTTGAAAGCGCAAATCCCTTCACGCCTTCGCGCTATTTTCCCCACAGAAGTGTTCCCGCGTGCCAATCGAGGAAGACGCGGCAGTGGCAAGGTGCGTGAGGCGAATATCTCAAAAGCTCGTGACTCGCATTTCTCACATCAACCCCATCATTTTATTCGGAATAAAAAGCAGGGTGAACGTGGATGGAATGATTTCGCGCTTTAAAAAGTGCCACCTTGATGACCAATCGCGACTCTGTCCGCTCTCGATGATCTTTTCAAACGCCAGTTTTATTCAATTCATACTTTCGTACTCGCAATCAAAGAAATCTAATTGAAATACACTCTGTAGGTGGTTACATTTACAAAGTGTGCAGTATCTTTGTGTTACATGTTTCAAAATGTGACAAACGCTGAAAACTGTGTGTAGGTAAAACACCAAGTACTTACGCTGAAAAGGAAATAGAAGAATTTATGTTGTCCCACGTATGAAGCTGGTATTTGAGAATGAACCACATTTTAGTTCAATGAAAATAGTATGTTAGGTATAAACGCAGGCATACGAACTTTTCTCTTCGTATGCCTGCGTTTGTGTCTCAAATCAGGATGAAAGCAATCCCACCTCGAATATTCTTATTTTTCTAGCTTTGCCTTTATCAGCGAAGCACACACTTCGAAGAGGCTGAAACAGAGTCTATCATGCGGAAAATAGGTGCGTCGCGCTGTAATCTTAGGCGTCCCTCGGAAACACCACCGAGGCCATTTTCTGTTTATCCACATGTCTCAGGCTCCCAGCGTCCTTCCAAAACCCAATGGCCCCCAATGCATACCTCCCTCACATTCCACGATCCCTCCGCTGCAGCCTCGACCCACGCCGCCCACCATAAAGGTAACAACACCCCTAAACTAGCATCGATTCCCATTGACGATATTTCGCATCTTAGGCGCGGCACAGTACTGCTGTCCCCTCCACAGCTGATGCTAGGAATTGACGAAAAGGGACGTGAAGATTCCTTGCTCCAATAATCACATGAGATTTGCAGCACATCGGTTACCATTGAATTTCGTACTTGAACTCTTTCTGCGATAACCTTACTTATCGGCCTAATTGTGATCGTAAATCAAATTAGTGATCAATTTATTTTCACCGAATTGATTATTGCCTACGGAAATTAGATATTCTGTTGCTTTCTGCTGCTCTTGATTTTCATGACGGAGCTGAGAGACTGTGCAACTGCTGATTTGACTTTTTTGCTCACTTTTAGCTATATAGGTTCGAGGATTGTGATAAATCGGGAATAAAATGTTCATTTACCAAACACAGGAATTCACGAGCATGACCACTAAATGCACACAAAAAACAACTGAATAAAAAATCAAAGGTTTTTAAATAGCCTAGCTAATTTTGGTCTATAAATGCAAAAAAAAGCATTAAGGTTATAAGGCATGCATAACTTGATGCAAAAAATTATTTTGATCAGACGATTTGGTTTATGTATAATTAAACGAACAAAGTGAGGTAAAAGAAAACTGACCCAAGTTCAAGAATTTGAGAACATATTCGCATTCACTATCTGAGAAAGTTAAGAAGCTTGATACTCATGGTAGGGACAGTTAATCTCGAGCGATCCCTCACAAAGACTTGGAAGTATTTCATCACATTCAGCACACAATATCACTCCAGATTTGATTCTCTACCCAAAACCCATTGGAATCCATATCCTTCGGACAAACATCTTTTATTCAACTCTTGTGGGTCACCTCAAATGTGGATTTAAAATAGTATTTATTTTGTAACTACAAGAGTATCCGAAGTAACTCAAAGATACACAACAAAGTGCTAAATGAAATCATTTATTAGCTGCGAGGTTTTGGCAAAAGCATTTCATTGCTACTGGCAACACAGGAATGCATCAACTGCTCTTCGATGAATAGCATAATAAATAAAAAAATAGGCTTTTGGAATGATTTGCACAACATTTGGTTACAAACAATAGTAGTATTAGTACTTATTCTAAAGCTCAGATGCAGAAAAAAACTCGAAAAGTCATGCAATGTTGAGAGCTATGAAACTGTTCACAGAGCAATGAGACCAGTCGTCTGGAGACACCGTCATTTTAGACTCATGCAAAGAAGGCTCTGCCAACGGCTGGCTGCGCATTTCGTGTTAGACTGCATACAATCATTCCGGCTAAAATGTTACTCTGTGCATCGAAACGACTAGTCTCGTTTAACTGCTTAATGACAGGTGAAAATTGTAATTCATTCATATGATGGAAAATTTTCAATACAACATTTGTGACTTAGTAGAGTACTTAAGACCGATGAATAAGTGGGTTAGCTATCATTCCTCGACCGAAGTGCTCAATACTCATGTCATAAGCTCCGTAACTGCTAAGAAAAAAACCGACACGAAAACAAGAAATACGAGCGATCTATGCGTAGCGCGGCCTGCTTCCATATCGCCATTTCTCAGGTCTTTCTTTGGTCTGCCGTAGCGAAGACTTTGGATCGGGCGGGCTGCTGTGCTTTAGACGATCCCTCGAGCGATCCGGGAACAACCAACGCCCTCTCAACCCAACCCTCCCCCTCTCCCTCCCCCCGGAGGGAGGAATGCTTAGCGGAAGAGAAGTGTTTGAATTTTTCGCTGGATGGAGTCGAGGTCTGTGTTTATTTTCCTTGCGAGGGTTTTCTTTCGACAGCGCCGGCGCCTATCTCCCCGGGTGCAAGACGGCAGTCCCCCACCGCCAGCCTTCCCCTCCCACCTGCTCTCGTAAAGGGAACACTACAAGTTCTTATTGGGAGACAATGTCCGGGGCCTTAGCTAGCTGCTCTCTCCGCCTGATACAACTTCTCTTCCACGCTGACAATAACCCCACAATTTCGCTCAATTTCGTGAAAAAGCGGAAACAACCTAGAAAGGGAACCACGCTCTTACCGCAAGTGTTTTTGAGGAAGCGGAGACAAGGGTCCGCGTTCGGAACACATTCGCAACGCAAAGGTGCTTTTGAATCGTAAAATAATATAAATTTGCCGTGGATGCATTTTGTCGAATTTTTGACCTACTTTTCACCTTTCTTCACGAATTTGTATAAGTTGTAAGTAAGAGTTTTTTAATCTCAATTTGTAATATAAAAATTTAATTTTTTCATCTGCAAATATTTACTTCATTTAGAGAAAGGCTATTATTTTTCCTGTTCAAGCACTGCCTTTATAATAGATAATACTAAGATTACAGTTGCCCAGGATAAAAATCCATTAAAATTAGAGAAACCTCCCAGATCTTTAGGATTGCAGATTATTATCATGATTTTGAGAAACCTAAAATTCCTATGACTAATAACGCTTTTTAGTACCAAAATGTATTACCTTTCAATAAAAATTTAACAATAACTTCCATCATAAAAGAGTCTAAAATATTACCGTTTGAATCAAAATGATAGCTTTGAATCATCATGAAGTATTATAATATCATAAAGGAAATATGCATTTGTGGCTTTGGAAATGGGTCACAGACAAGAAAAAAAGACATTGAAAATTTAAAAAGATTAACTACTGGAGGGAAGCACGAAAACTATTAGACATGTGGCGGCATTTACCTCTATTATGTCATAGTCGAGCTAGGATGCACTTCATCCGCTACAAAGGTTATCGGGAAAGCTGCTCTTACCTGAAACGATAAAGTAGAGAGCAGGGGCGGATCCAGGATTTCTTTCTGGGAGGGGCACAAGCAAGGCCGTATCCAGGATTTTGTTCAGGGGGGGGCACAAGGATACCTTGTTATACAAAACGAACGAAATTATAATGGGACCGTATTAAAAATCTATCATATTTTTAAGGGTCTGGGGGGGGGGGGGCACGTGCCCCCGTGCCCCCCCCCCCTGGATCCGCCTATGGTAGAGAGTTAGAATCGTCATATAAAACATTCCACCGTGTAATAAATTAGTGAGAAATGGAATTGCTATGGTGTATTCTCTATGTGCATACAAGCAGAAAATAATCACGCTCAATTCAAGACTTCTTAACATGCAAATATTACATCAGGGATGGAAAAAATATGACTGTGTCGTTTTCCAGGTTGAAATTCAATCGATTAAACCTAGCAATAAAAGAAAGGAGTCTCGAGAATCGTTTTATCCAGATCCAAGAATAAGAAATCATAAAATTCGGGTCATTTAAACATTTCCTACTCACTGCGTAAGCACGAATATCTTGTAATATGGCCGCTTAGCTCCCGATTAAAATCTCTAAGGCAGCTTGTGGGGCAGAATTATTAAGAAATAAGAAAACTTTATACATTTTGCTTAATTCACTGCGTTGCTTCTTGCCTCACAGAAGAAGGCAAAAGCCAACATCAGTTATTTTTTGCCTAGGTGTATGAGATCAATTTCTTGGGATCCATGCATTTTGGGACCATTGCTCTACTTCGATGTTGGCAACTCCGCGGGTAAAAAGTAATTGATCAAATGACGCCTTTTACGTGTTTGCTTTAAGGATAAGTGAGCACGTAAAATTTGGGAATGTATTTCATACAGTTTCAGAAAAAAAGGTTCGGGAAACTAGATGAGAAGGTGTTAAAAGGTTTTTTAGCTCCCTTTCACGCCCCATACTTCCACACTTCTATAATTATTACTAATTTAATGAGTTGCATTTAGAAGAGATTGACTCTATCATCCTTCTAGTCCAGGATTGCCAAGGCTATCGAAAATTTAGTTGCTGTGGCATAAATTTATGATAATAGGAACCTATTATCTATACATGATTCACCTCTTTATTCCTTACGTTATAAACCACACATTTCTTGAAAATGCGATAAATTAGTAGTCTCAGATGCAATTCCAAAGTCATTTCAAATTTCCATTGTAAATTATCCAAGGTCCGTGATGCTCTGTGCTAGGCCCTCACGGTTTGTCCGGATACAACACAACACAAGGGAGAATGAAAATCTCAAAGCCGCACTGAAAGCGGGTGACGCGGAGGATGTGTATGCATATAGTAAACCTATAACCAGACGCCCGAAATTCACATTAATTGCCAAGGAAAAAAAACTCATTTAAAAGATATCTCCGATCTAGTAAGAAAAGCCAAAGACCCGTGATTTTATTCCCGGTCCAAGGAAATATTGGCCTTATTAATTGATGAGGTGGTAGCCTAGTGAACAGACTTAGCGCTCGGCTACCGATCAAAGCGGGATAAAAGCCACGGATGGGCCCTTGGCAAAATCCCGGGGAATGGAGCAGGGAAAGGAATTAGCCCACGCAGAAAAAGTGACAGTCTTGTTTCTAAGACCACTCGGCTATCTAATCCAGTGGCGGATACAGAAAAAACTCAATGGGGGGCTAAAAATATATCTTAAAATGCCTTTACTTTTATCTCAATAAAAATAATCAATTCACATGCAAAGTAAATGTTTGTTTCATTTAAATTAATGATAGACATATTCAAGACAATACCATCGTATCACATAAAACAGTTACATTTATGGTTCTGCAATGTTCGGCAATGCGGTTGGCCCCGCAAGGGGGGGGGGTCGCCCCCGGCGCCCCTTCATTTGAATCCGCCATTGATCCAAACCAACTTCCAGGTTGAAAGTTGGTTTAAATCAGTGGCGGGGAAGGCACGAACATGGCTGATTACGAGATGAAAAAACGTGAGTGGTAAGTAATGTGACTATCGCTACCGGTACTGACTCGACGGTAGGAATTATATTCCTTCGAGTTGAACGGCACCATGTACTCTGTACAGCAATCATGTAATCTGCGTCCCAGTAGCACCTCCTTGAAATCCATGCTTGGAAAACAGGATGCAGGCTGCCGCGATATTTGGGGATTAGAAATTGGAAGGGGGAAATGATAGGGATGGGGGGCATTGCTTTACGACTGAAGAGGCAGAGTGAAGGGAATTCGTTTAAAGAGCGATAAAGCGCCGATGCAGATGTGCTTCCCGCACGGAGGGGAGCTTAATGGGTCGAATGAGGGAGCAAGGGGATGAGGCTGATTGCAGCTGGAGGATGGCTGCTGGAAGGCCGAGACGCTCTGGAGGCATTGCCGCTGGAGTCCAGGAGATGGATGAGAGGCTGCAGGCGAGGAAGCAGCAATTATAAGCGGCGACTCGAGAAAAAAGCCATGGGGGGAGGGCTGCGAATAGATTGATCGTGTTGGAGGATGAAAGGGATACCTTTAAAGGGTTCGTTGGGGAAGGAGGGATAAATGGGGACAGGCATTAAGGGTTACGGCTAAGGAGCAACGGCGGAAATAGTGGAATGGGCAAAGGGTACGTATGTAAGGGATCGAGGTTAGTGTTCGTAGTGGATGACAATGAGCGAGCGGCAGAGATATGATGATGATCACGTGGGTGGGTGGGCAGCGGGGAGCAATTGAGGCGGGGCGAGGTGGTGGGGAACGGGATAAAGAACTGATCGGACGCTATTCCAAGAAACGGATTGTTTGTCTCAGAGATTAAGGGAGTAGGGCAGAGTGTTGGTGCAGAATATAAAGCGGGGTATAAATGAGAAGGGCGGGAGTCGTGAACAGAGAAGTTATTACAGCAAACCCTAGGGTACAATCCCCTCCCGGCACCCCTGCTAATTCTCACTCCTTAACCCAAAGGCACTCCTCACCCCCGCCTCTTTCCCTGCGTCGCTACTTACTCCTTGCCTCTCCATTTCTTACGACTCGCGGCCTCTCATTTTTCCCTATCGCCCCTATTTTACTCTTCTCTACCCCCCCCCCCCCCGTTACCTGTGGTTCTTCCCACGTGTCGTTATTTTACAGTTATGACTAGAGTCCTCCTTCCAACGTGGGTTCTCCACATCCCGTAGTTGTATATTTTCCCACTCTCTCTACTCTGTACAACTGTTCCCAACCCCTTGTTCAAAGATGTCAAATCCTCCCCAACCCCTTTCTCAAGGGTATAAAGGAAATTTTCAAATGTTTTGTAAATTCTTGTACCAGATGATGGATCAGTGAGGCGAAACGCATTGTACGCAGTAAAACATTCTGTGGAAAAGTGCTACGATCTTTTATTTATTTAAATATGTCTAACTTCCACCAATTGAAGCCTGAATCTGTTGAACTTATTTATAATTGATTCATCTACAAAAAAAATCAAAAGTCTTCATAAATTGATGACATCGACAAGACAAAACATGATTAATGTCATAAATAGAATATTCGTTGGATAATAGAGTAGCCATATGAGTTATCGGTATTATTGAAAAAGGAAACTTTGGCAGGAGTCCTTATATTGTCAGACTAATAACTCCCCAGCAAAAAATGAGATATTTTTAAATAACGGTTAAATTTGATAAAATGACTTTTGATAAAACTTGCTAAGGAATCTCATGTTTCGTGACCAGAAATATTGTCGCAAAAGAATAAAATTGTGCAGGGAGTTTGAAGATCCTGAGGAATCCAATTCTAATCATCATAGCAATGAATAATGAATGAGGGATATATTCTACTGAAATGATATCAACGAACTCTGTTCGGTAATATAAGTATGTAATAGTTCACTTTCCTAAGAATCCATATATTTCCAAATAAATTCATAATTTTTTCGGATAGATTGCACAAAAACAACATAGCAGGAGACGACGTGATCACTCACAACATCATATCGATGGCAACAGTCGCTGAGCAGTGGCGGGGATAGAATCGCGAGGGATGGAATTGAGGCAGGGGCATTGCGCATGTGCGTGGTGCATAGGGTCGAATGAGAAATTCTAACAGTTTTAAAGACGGAATAATTAAGAAATGCGAATTAAATGGATATCAAAAAAATTATGATTAACAAACCCCACGAAGAGTTCACGATGATGCTACGAAAAATGAACTGCAATTACATAGAGATATCCAATTGGCTTGAAACTTTTGACTGTTCCTTCAAATTGTCCTACAGCTCTATAATTCTCGATAATTTTTTCCTGAAAATGCTAGGGCACCAATAAATATTTGAATTTTTCATAAAATAAAATGAATGACTTATATGGCTCAGCAAAAACGAAACTGTGAAGGACATCCACGTAAGAAAATTCCTCGGATTCGAGGATCTTCATCATTCACATGGGATTGGGGAACCCGTAACGCGCGAACATCTAAAGAAAACACGTGAACTGAAAAACATTTTGAAGTCATCGTGAGAATATTCCATAGGCACATCAAAACTGAAGTTCATCGGTTGTGATTTAATGTAAATGTTGCTTAGCGACATCAAAGGCTGGCATAAAAATCATATGAAGAGAAATAAAGATATGTTTAAAAGGGATTGGTAACAATTTGGGGTGATTTGCAGATGGGCAGTCTAAAGGAGTGAGAGGAGGTTAAGGCGCAGATAAGCGCAATTTAAACAATCGGGTTGAGACAGTTGAAAGTGCAGGGTGTACCTACACGTGCAGGAAGCAGGAAGAATTCATTCACTTGGAATGGGAGAACCCATTATGTGTACTAACACAGACACATGAGGCAGCTTCAACATAAAGAAAAAATGTGCATATAAACATAAATTGCGAAGTTATCGCGAGCATATCATAGAGGAGATGACAGATGATCGGTTTTGATAAAATGGCAGGGAGGCTTAGAGGTGGAGATGCGAAGAGAGGGGGGCGGGTAACAGATTGGGCAGTTAAGGCGAACGAAGGAAGCGAGCAGGGAGGTTTGAATTATCTTGGAAGTGGAGGGAGAGAGCTAAGAGAGCTCTCAGAAAGCGATTTGCTTTCGGTTTTTCCGGCAATAATGGGCCGGGATGCTTAATTGGGATTAGGAGATTCGCTCGGTGGTATTTGGCTCATAAAAATGGACGTTATTTGAGAAGCGGCTGGTATGGGATTTGAGATATTTGCGGGAGATTTTTTCTCTTTTCCCTGGTGGTCACACAATTCCAGTTTAATAAGTGCCGGCCGGAATAATCCGATAGCCATTCATGTTCCTTCACAGCCAGTCGACCAAGATTTCTTCAGCTGCGGTTTTAAAGACTATTATGACTCAACGTTCAGATATAAGAAGATTACTAAACGCACTCAAAAATTCTCCCCTACTCTGGCTTTCCTCCCCCACTTCCCCCCACCCCACCTTTCCTCCCCTGCCTTCAGTTTCCATGCAGGTAATTCATTTCGGAAGCCACACGAAAGCATTGCCATAAGCATGATACACTCTCTACACCGCACGTTCTAATAATTAAGGTCAACTACTTTTATTCACTGCACATAAAAAGTAAATGATTAACTAATGCCGATAGCTGTTCAAATATTCATACAATATGGGCCCGAAACACGCGTTAATGCGTTGACTTGAATTTTAATTTTAATTTTAATTAAAGTGTGGTGCGCGTAATATAATTAAGTATATATTTATGGACCTAACTTCTTTTATTGCTTAAGCAATCACTCCTAAGTATTAAGCCAAGGATACTTTCAATGAATGATTAGTCCAAGTATATTTGTTCATATCTTATTCAGAAATATATGATTTGAGCAATGGGACATCACCTACTGAAGAGTTTAATGAGGGCATCATAAAAAACGAAGACTATTTTAAGACATAATGGTAAAAAACATTTTACCCTTCCTTTTTCACCATATGGAATAAAATTAATAAGAATTACAGATAAAATAATAAAACAATTTTTTTTCAGATATTTTTTTCAAAGAGCCTAATTCTATAATAAAGTCTGAGCAAAATCCTTCGATGACGGATTCGTCGAACTTCTACGCATGTCGTCGCCGGAATGTGCGCTGTACTGAAGAGTGTACTTTTGTAAATTCTATGCTTTCTATTGCCTATGTGGTGCTAAGGGAAGTGCTGCGAAATAGAGTCTTCGTGGAGATGCTGGAGAAAGCGTGCTTAAAAATGGCATAGCATTTCAGCAATTGGACGGATTTCAAGAAACTGCTAGAACGAAGCATAACCCCTTTATCATTCAAGCCATAATATCGTTTGAAGCAATTGATGCACATTTCATGAATTCATAATTTTAAAGGGAAACGCCTTCATTGCCAGCAACATGATTGGTTGAATGAACGAAACCTAGGCAATACCAATGAGAGAGAATGTTAGATTCAAGAGAATACTCTCAAAACATTAATGAAACCTTGAATTTCCACTCTAAAGTCATTATTTGATTAATCAAAACTTCAAATAGTTCATTAAATTTTATTGACGAGAATTCAACGAAAATAAAGCTTAGAAAAAAAATGCCCGAGGGATTTTATGTTAGGACTCGCTTAGCACGCTGGGGGGGCTCTGCCCCCCCTAGGCCCCCCCGAAAAAGGCCTTCGGCCTGTTATGCTCACTGTGGGAGGTCTTACACTTTTTGTTTGCTACTTGTTACTTAAGGATCGTTTACTTTTAAGCTGGCTAGCTTAGGTATAAGCAATATTTCCACTTTCACGTAAAACGAGCGCATGGTACGTAGGCTACAATGTGAATGTAAATATTTATAAAGAAAAACGTTTTTCTGAGGGGCTAAAAAAGTAAAATAAATTTCTACGAGTTTCTCTAACTTATTCAATTCAAATACAAAAAACGTTGAGACCACGTTCCACTGTAACACCCAATGCATACGTAATATCATAACATAACGACTTTACGTATTACAATGAAAAACACGTTTATTAATTATTTTCCAAAAAAACTCAACCAAATTCTTGACATACGAATAACATGTAACAGCTGTTCCCCTTTGTAAGCGAATTACGTAGGGACTGAATATCAATATCTAGAACAAATGCGCCTTAGTATGAATTGTGGCTAGTATGACGAATTTTATCAAAATATTATTTATCGTGATCGCGAATGATTTCACTTCAGAAATACCTCTATTTAAAGTTTTAATGAATCGGGATACACAAATATCTCAGCTTTGATATCCAACGCAATGCGCAATAACTCTGGTGAGAACGGAGTGAGTAACGGATCACAGCCTTTGGTGTACAAGACATTGTGAATGTCAAGATTTCGATAATTTTCACAGTGGAATAACTTAGTCACTCAAGGAAACGTGATTTTCGCAAGACAAATAATTGAATAAGAAATACCTTTATTTGCACTTATCTTCCATATTGTATTATTCACTTCCTTAGATGCACCAGCTCACGGATAACATTGTACATTAAAAAGGAAATTAACGGAAAAAGGAACGTAAACAAAAATAAAAAGTTATCACCATCACAAAACACGATAATAAAATCATTTTTACCAACCTATATTATGTAAGACTTGTTTAAAAGACTTGTTTTACAATCGTGTATCGCCAGCAAGATACGAACTATAGTCAACAGCACGAATCATATTTCTAATATGGCATTTAGAGCACTTGTTAACTTTGAAATTAATAACCACCACACTCTCGATGTAATATACCAAAAATAACAACTAATTTCTTACCTTACATTTCTCCGCTTTTGATTTGAATGCGCTTTGATTTAAACAGATGTTTGTTCTTGCGGAAAGAAAACGCAAAGAAATAGACACTTCAATTATTACTTTCTTAATTTCCTACCTTATATTTATCAGTTTTTCGTTTCATTTCCTTTATCTTCTTTCCCAGTTTAGCTCCTCTTGTTTGCATAAACAAATATGTTGCTATGATTGTTTGCTTGTATGACTGCCGCGCCGCCATTGGAATTTGGTGGCCATTTTTTAAACTAATCCCCATACACTCAATTTTATATGAATAGACGGATAAATAATTGTAAATTTAGTGTTTTCATAATTTTTCCTGGGGTTTCAGACAATTTTAGAGGGGGTCTTCATTAGACTTTTTGCCGTATCTCGTCTCGTTCGCCCCAAACATTTGTATACGTGAATGAATGAGTGGTCGTAAGTGGTCTTTATAGTAGATAGATAACACAAAAATACGTAACGTTAGTTTGCCGGAAGATAACATTCTGTCAACAAATCTTTCGTAATTTTTTATTAAAAGAACAACTCAATTTTTTAGCGTGTGGATGAAAGAACGATATAATGAAAGAAATAAGAAGGAAAAATAACCTATCCTATGAGAGGAACTAAAAATGAGGCAATAATTATGAAGTGAAGTAAACGTGTAATACAAATTAAACATGTAATATGCAGCATGTAAACATTCAATACGCATCATTTTGGCCGATTCCACGAGGACCGAGAATAGCAAATTTCACCTGTCTACGTGGAAGATTATTTTATATGCTCTCACTCTGAAGCACCTCATTGCACAATTTCCCTTGCATTCTTTTCCCATTTCCCCTTTCTTCAGAAATCTCATGAAACTCCGTGCGCTGTGTTCCAAGGCAGAGAATGCACTCGTCCGCGGAACCATTGCCATGCACCGAGTATTTACGGACAGTGGTAATGTTGCCTCTCCGGCATCCAAAGCGAGAAAGAAGGCAAGTGCGGAGACCGAGCAAGGCACTTAAAGTGTTCGGATGTGCGCGCAATTAGGCGCGTCGGAGGCGGAGGAGGGAAGTTATTACTCCGGAGGGAATGCGGCAGTGGGTGGGGCCACTTGCCCCCTCCGGACACACCGAGGAGGGGGGGAATCAGGGAAGAGTGGAGGAGGCAAGGAGGGAGCGAACGAAAGAGGCCTCGGATGTTAGCAAATGGATGGCACAAAGCAAATGACGGATCACATCATCAACACGCATTGGCGATGATTTCGGCACTATTTTCCATGAACTAAAACCCTCTATATTTATCGATCGGTTATGAAATTGCCATTTATAAATAAAAAAATGATGATCTTTGAAAATTTTTAAAACTATAAACTTCATGGAAACTAATTCAACCCTCCGCCTGGACCAATATTTGAAACGCCGATAAGAGGCGTTATTTTCATGCTGAAGAAAACATGACCTCATTCATAGAATCAATTTTGAAACGATAAGGATATAAACATAAACATTGGGGCAAAGTATATAATTCTTTTGTTTCGATCCCTGTGAAGTTAACTCAAGGTGACGTCATAAATGCCCCGAGCCAGTCCAGCATACAGTTTCGAGATACTATTTAGGAAACGAAGCACTTAAGTGAATTTGTGATTAAGATGTGCTTCACGCAATATTATGGAAACGAGTACATGCAAAGCACAATACTCACAGAGGTATATGTTTTAACACGCTTACACAGAAATACATATCTACGAAATCGCAATGATTTTGGTCGCAACGAGCAACTTAGAACCGTCAAACAACTCCCCGTCGTCAAGGTAAGTGGAATGGTTGAGAAGAGCATAAATAGCTGCTATGCCACGGCTCGTGACAATAGGGAATAATATTAAGCAAGCCAGAGAGGAAGAGAATTATAGGGAGTAGGCGTTATGGTGAATAGAAGAGGGAGATTGGAGGACGGAGAGAGGGGGGCGGATGGGATGTGCAAAATGTAATCATACCTTAAACCGGTGGCGCTCTTTGACAATAATTGAAGTCGACGGCCAAATAAAACTGGCAAAGGAGCCCATTACTCGCTTAGTGTTTCTTTGTTTTTGGCATGTTAAATTAAAATCCTCGAAATCCTGCAACGGTCCAATATATGGCCAACCTAACTTACTCTTTTGTTTTAGACCCTTGAGGTCCCTATATTGCTATTTAGGCAATCGAATTATTGCAGGGCCGGACTTGAGCGCGTTGATTTTGTCAGTGGGAGGGATAGCAACGAGGAAGCAGGAGTGGAGCGGACGAATGGGAGTTGGGTGATGGAGGCGTACAAAGGGCTTCCGTGTGCTGCGATGACGACCGGCGGTGGACATGCCGCGTGGCGCAAGGAGACGCAAATCGATTGCCGGGATATCGTTTTCTGTTGGGCCATGCGATCTCGACGAAAGATCAAAGGCTCCGACGAGGAAATTGAGTCCGCCCAAAGAGGGAGATTTTTATTTCTGCGGACGCAGCAGGTATATTGAGAAGTGCGGGGCCCGCACCTTCACGCCAGCGAGACTTCATCATATCGATCGCGGTAATCGAAAACTCCGACCAGACATTTGCCCACAGCCTGTTTCGCACGGTGTTCGCCATCACACCTACATTGCGGAAGCAATCCCTTCTTATAATATGTACTTGAATGACATTATCCGATGGTAATTTAACAATTAAGTATGGTTTGATTGACACAGTTTGCCTATATAATCAAACTGTGTAAATTAAATTAAATTGTGTAAATACAAATTAAATTAATGTTTGACTCTAATCTTTGAGACTAATCACTTTAAACAAATTAATCTAGTCTCAGGGGACACTCAACGCCTTGAATGCGGAGCGTATATCCCGGAAATTATCTATGTGCTGACGCAGCGAGATCGCTGTTTCCACAATAAAACTATTACTTAATGTTTATTTCTGAAAGTCGGGAATCTTCCAAGAGATAAATAGTTGAAAAAATAGCGCAACGTACAAAGGAATAAGCTAATATTCTCTTCTTTGTCTCACAGTTTTTAAATAAAGTTATTATTAAAGAAATTACTTCATTCGAACTAAGTTTTAAGAAATTAAATTAATCTGTAAGAAGAGCTGCTGTCTTAGAACTTTGGCATAGAAGTCCATGCGCTCCTGCCAAGACAGCCACCGATTTCCAGGGACTTTAGATCTCATCACATTCTTCTCACATCTGGCTCGCTGTTGATTACACTCTATTGAGCGTCTATTCCTTTAAACATTCTTAGTCCATAAATCACGCGACGTCACCAACAAATGAAAAAAATGGACGCTAAGCCACGCTTTTTACTTTATAATTTTGATATAATGATTGAACCTTATATTTCCTTCTATCTGCCTACTTATTTTAATCAAAAACAATTTCACACTGAATTTCATATCTGCGTTCATTTCTGCCACTCAGAGCTCTGCGAAGTCACTCCCTTCGGCACTAATAAATATAATTGGGTTCTTTGCCGTGTACCTAATGGCTAAATTTGGAAAGGAAATGACGGTGAGAGGATGTAAATGTTTTATTGTTTCGTTTAGTAGCAACTAGATCTCTCTCTCAGTGGTTCTACCCGAAGACATGAATTGGTAAGGATAGAGCTGACCCCGGACTAAGTCACAGGCGTGTGTAACCACTCATTTAAAGGCAGCTGGTTCTGCCAGTTCGTTACCGTGGGTTACCTTGCCATTCGTGTATTTTGATTGGAAGGCTTTGAACTCGTGATGAGGAGCCAAGCGCCCTACCCACCAAGCCACTGGACGGTTACAGCAGTGGGGAATTCAAGATGACAGCCATTCGAAATGCTTGTGCTGCAGAAAATTATGAAAATCAGACGGGAAGGCCGAGTGAGCGATGGGGCAGTGTCAAGAGGAGCACGAGACTTGAGACAGGCTTAGCAAGAAGACGAAAGAAAGCAGCCGATTGGCTGCCTTACCTCCCCCCCCCCCGCGCTGCCTTTTGCTCCCGTCCCTCTGATTATACTTTTTTGAATTGCTCACTTGGAATGCGTGTCGCCGTGGATTCTCCGCTGCTGCACTCTGTGAGCAAATAGACGAAGCGCGGAGATAAAGAAGCAAGGGCAGTTGCTTCCCCCCCCCCCCGTCCCCACCTTCCATCCCCGCCCCTCTCTCTCTCTAAGTGCGACGAGGTGCACGGACGGTGACTCGTGGCGTGCAGAATCAACCGCAGTCGCATATTGTTCATGCAGAGAGAGTGATTTTGCATTCAAGGCGTTTCTCCAGCCGGGGGGGTTTATGCAAACAAGGCGCTCCTCCGAGTCGAGGGAAGCTGCGTCGCCGGCAGCAGCGACCGGCTCTTGTCTGATAAGCCTCGCACCCATAATTTGTCGCCCAGAATTCAATGAATAATTAAAGATGAGTTAAGTCCAGTCACCACGGTAATGCGTCTGACACTTGGAGGCAAAGGAATTGTGTGCCGGCTAATTACTTTCACACACTCACCACTTACTTTCGACAGACATATGGTGGCGATGAAACTGAAACTTATCAGTTCAAGGTTGCAATCAAATGTTTGTTAACATATAAAACTCAATAAAATGATTGAAATATGATTTTAATTGAAACAAAACTATTATATTCTATTATTACTATTATTCTACTAAAAGCATGTCGTAACTCCTTATTGTATCCTTTGTATGTTCTTTTCAATATGTCTTTAGAGAAGGGTGTATTCCCAGATCCATTCAAAAATTCATTTGTAGTTCCTGTCCACAAAAAGGGAAACAAGCATGATGTGAGTAACTACAGACCCATAGTAATACAGTCTGAATTGGCTAAAGCCCTTGAAAGCCTAGTCACTGATAAGCTAAGCCCTTTAATAGAAAATATACTAACTAATGAACAGCACGGATTCAGGAAGGGACGCTCAACAGCAACCAACTTAGCTCTATTCCGGCATGATATTACCATGTCTTTACACAACTACTATCAAATAGATACTGTTTACTGCGACTTCTCAAAAGCCGTTGACAGAGTGAATCACTCCATCCTAATTTCCAAATCTGAGGCTTATAGTATTTTTGGTCTTTTATTGTCATGGCTAAAAAGCTACATTTCAGGCAGAATTCTCAGAGTAAAGATTTGTAACTCACAATCTTTTGATTTCGTTGCAACTTCGGGTATACCTCAAGGATCTTACCTTGGACCATTACTTTTTCTCTTATTTATTAACGATGTTTGTCCTTTTATTCACCCGGCAAAATGTCTGTTGTATGCTGACGATCTTAAAATTTACTACCCTATTCATTGCACTGAGAATGTCAAAGAGCTACAACACTCCCTCAACAATTTACTCATTTGGTGTGGTTCTAACCATATGCAATTGAATTTTAATAAGTGCAAGGTAATGACCTTTTGCAAAAATAATTCCCCTTTTCTATGTAATTATGTTTTAGCTGGTACCCCCTTAAAGAGAGTAAATTGCTTCTCTGACTTACGAATATTGTTTGAAAATAATTTAAGCTTTAGAATGCATATTGAACATATAACTATTAATGCATACAAAATGTTGGGGTTTATCAACCGAATTTGTAGGGACTTTAAAAATGTAAATTGCTTATTAATACTTTATACTACACTAGTGAGATCTATTCTGGTGATATGGCACTGTGCTATGGAATCCATATTATGAGAAACATATTAATGTTCTGGGAGGGATTCAGAAGAAATTTCTCAAGTTACTTGAATATAATCTTAAGATAAAGTCACATAATGACCCTAGAATTGAAATTACCAAGCATTTGAATTTGCAATTTCTCTCACTTCGTAGAAGACATATTGGTATGTTCTTCCTTAATAATATTCTGAATAATAAGATTAAATCCCCTGATTTATTGTCCTTAGTAATTTCCGAATCCCAAACATCCATACGAGAAATTCATCTACTTTCTATGTTCCTTTTCAACCATCCAATTATACAAAAAGCTTGATTATCCCTAGGAAGACTGAAAAAAAAATTGTCGCGTAGTAGCCTGACTGGGTCCAATGGACCCTTAAACTTTTTTCCACAATATTACCAGTTAATGATGAATTTAGGCTGAGTTAAGTGATGGTTTTCATCTTATTTAATTCCTCAACGTAATTCTTCACGTCCTTATTGCTATTGAATTATTTTTTGGAAGCTATTACTGCAGCCCTTTCCCTTGGGCTACAACCTTGTCGCGGTGGAAAGGCTTGCGCGCTCCTATGACCCCTAGAGCTGCACTGGCGGGATTAATTCTAAATTATTCCCGGTAGGGCCACCCATGCCAGATAGGTCGAAGGGTAGGAGCCAGACGAAAGGTAGTCCGCGTGATGGTGTCACGTAAAAAACACTGTTGGAATGGAAGTCGGAAACCCTACCAACTATCTCTTCCCTGAACACATGGAGTACAACCAAATGAGCCTCGGAATCTCATCGCCCGGGACCCGTCCGCAAAGGGCGGGTGTCGGGCACGGCAACGAGGTCGGCAAGGTCCTCGGGGTCGCCAACATGCGAAATCCTTGCAGAGACTTATCATCATCAACATCAGTGGCAGCAGCAATGAAGAAAGAAGAAAAGAAGACCAAGAAGATGGAGAAGAATAAGTCTGCTATAAATGTGGGGACGTGGAATGTGAGGACTATGATGAGGGCGGGGAAATTAGAGAATATCAAAAGGGAAATGGATAAAGGGAGAATAGATATCTTAGGATTATGCGAGGTGAGGTGGAGGGATGGGGGGGACTATTGGAGTGACGGGTATAGGGTTATATATAGTGGAGGGGAAGAAAGCCAGCGAGGGGTAGCTTTAGTATTAAACGGGAAGATGGGTAAGCGTGTGGTAGGTATAGACCAGGTAAGCGATAGGATGCCGGTGGTAGAAATTGAGGCGCGGCCCGCCAACCTTGTGGTGGTCCAAGTTTACATGCCCACTAGCAATCATAGGGAGGAAGAAGTAGACGAGGTGTATGAACAGCTCGAGGAAATAATTAGAGACACACCGGGTAAGAAGAATCTGGTAGTGATGGGGGACTGGAACGCCTCAGTCGGGGAAGGGAGGGATGGAAACGAAATAGGAGATTTTGGTCTAGGAATACGGAACGACAGGGGAGAGAAAGCAGCAGAATTTTGTAGGAGAAACAAATTATTCATCACAAACACGTGGTTCAATCATCTTAAAGGGCGAAGGTACACGTGGAAAAGTCCAAGGGATGCGGGGAGATATCAAATAGACTACATTATGGTAAGACAGAGGTTTAGGAACAGTGTGAAAACGCGCGCAGCTTCCCTGCAGCGGATGCGGATTCGGACCACAATCTAGTGCTCATGAAATGCAACGTAAGATTCAAAAGACTTATGAAAGTTAGGAAGGCGAAGAAATAGAACGTAGAAGCCCTGAAGGGGAGTATGAGGAGAGAATATCAGGAGCTAGTGGACATTAGTATACGGGAGATTGAAAGTACCAAGACGGTAGAGGAAAGATGGGATAATATAAAAACGGGAATAGTCAAAGCGGCGGGGAAGTCAATTGGTTACGTTGACAGTAGAAGGATAAAGAAGCCGTGGATAACGGAGGCAATGGTAAATGAAATGGAGGAGAGGAGGAAGTGGAAGAACGTGGACACAAAACAGGGCAAAAGAATGTATAGGGAATTGAATAATCGATTACGACGTGAAACTAAGAGGGCAAGGGAGGCTTGGTGGAAAAGACAGTGCGAGGAAATGGAAAAGTTCCAGAAGGATGGAGAAGTAGGCCCGTTGTACGCCAAAGTTAAATCGCTATCGGGCGGCAAAAGAGGACAAGCCATTTCTAAAATTAAGGCTAAAAATGGGAGGATGCTAACCGAGCGAGAAGAGGTACAGGGTAGGTGGAAGGAATACGTGGAGGACCTGTATGACGGAACGGACAGACCAGAGAGATTGACTCTAGAGGAGGAAAGCGCAGTGGAGGAGGATAATCTTGGGCCGGAGATATTAGGTCAGAAATAGAGAGATCACTCCGTGATATGAAGGCTAGGAAAGCAGTAGGCGTGGACAACATCCCGTGCGAGCTTCTGAAGAATCTAGGGAAGGAAGGTAAGAAAAGGTTTTTCGAACTAGTGCGCAAGATCTATGAGGAGGGATGTTGGCCGGAGGATTTCGTGAAGACGGTTTTAATCCCGCTTCCGAAAAAGAAGAAAGCTGTGGAATGCGGAGATTACAGGACTATCAGCCTAATATCCCATGCGGCTAAAGTAGTGCTGAGGATATTGAACAGACGAATGGAGGCGAGGTCAAACGAGTATTTGGGCAAAGATCAGTTTGGTTTCAGAAAAGGGAAGTCAACTCGTGATGCAATAACAATAATGAGGGCCCTCGTGGAGAGGAACCTAGAATATGAGCAGGACGTATATGTGTGTTTCGTGGATTTTGAAAATGCGTTTGAAAGGGTGAACTGGGTAAAGTTAATGGATATTCTCAAGAGAAAAGGTGTAGACTGGAGGGATAGACGACTGATTTGTAATCTGTATATGGCCAAGACTGCGCAAGTGAGGATAGCGGACGGAGAATCTGGGTGGGCAAGCATTGTCCGAGGTGTGAGGCAAGGCTGTTCTCTATCGCCGCTGCTCTTTAACGTGTACGCTGAGGAGATGGTAAGGGAAGCGTGGGATGAGTTAGAAGCTGGGATAAAAGTGGGAGGAATGATGTTCAAATCAGTGAGATTCGCGGATGACCAGGCGTTGATCAGTCAGTCAGCAAGGGGGCTTCAGGCTCTAGTGGATGCGTTATACGAACGTTGCGAGGAGTTTGGGATGAGGATTAATTACAAGAAAACTAAGGTTATGCGGTTTTGTAAAGCATCACGAGCGAGGAATGTGAGACTCAAGATAAAGGTGGGTGGTGAAAAACTTGAGCAGGTTGAGCAATTCAACTATTTAGGCAGTACGTTAGAGGAAAACGGATACAGTAGTAAGGACATCAGGAAGAGAATAGCATTAGCGAAGGAGGCGTTCATGAGCAGGAAGGAGCTTCTGAGAGGATCGTTGTGTAAGAGTTTAAAGAAAAGGTTAGTGAAGAGTTCGGTTTGGAGTGTAGCTCTCTACGGTGCGGGAACGTGGACACTGAGGAAAGAAGACGAGAGAAGATTGGAGGCGTTCGAGATGTGGGTATGGAGAAGAAAGAAGAGGGTGAAATGGACGGAGAGGAAAAGGAACGAAGAAGTGCTGGATATGGTTGGCGAGGAGAGGCAGCTTTTAGATGAGATACGCAGGAGACAGAAGGTTTGGATGGAGTTAGTGCTTAGCGGTGAGGGGATGTTGAAAATGGTGTTGGAGGGTAGAATGTTTGGGAAGCGAGGGAGGGGAAGGAAAAGAATAGGATTTTTAGATAGATTGAAAGAGAGTAGGCCTTACAGTGAATTAAAGAAGGCAGTGCTGGAAGGAAAGGGAGGCTCCCAGATCACCTCTTTAGTACTCCATGGAAACCTACCTTAATCGGTAGAATACTATAATAATAATTACTGCAGCAGGGTATGATATTATTCGTTCTACCAGAAATATCACTCCACCTTTCCCATTTGTAAAATGAATTTATTTCAATGGTAAATATAATACGTAACAAATTTAATGAAACTAAAGCATGATGCATTTACAAATGTTACTAAAAACTGATATGCTACTACAAGCACTGTTTGCATAAAATTTCTGAATGCTTTTGGTATATATTTTGTGCACATCGTGAAGAAGATATTCGTGTCTTTCTATCCTTTATGTAGTTGCAATTACGACACTTAATTTCCTAGGTTGCTAAGGTTGTCAAGGAGTGTATGACATTTTCTTTTTCATGATGTCAATTCTTCCGATGGCTGATTTTTTTTGGATTCAATGAGATTCATGAGAAACCACTTTGTCAGGAAACCCTGTGGGCTGTATGGCATTTATAGACGTGAGATCGGGTAGAATTCCTCGTTTATTTTACCACATGACCTCTACTATCACTAAACCTTTGGAAAGTAGTAGACGGCCTACTTTCACATATTATGTTTCTGGCTGATTAGTCCCTCAAAAATAGCTGTAACTAATCTTTTCTCTTGATTGACCTCTGGGATTTTGTTAGAGTCTCTACCTGTATATAGTTGGATATTCCACTTGTATGAATCACTACTACCACTTGCAGCCAAAATTTTAATTTTATTCAAAATTTTAATTCCATACTTTCCTGTTTTCGATTAAACAAACTGTCTAAAGCACGGTACAGCGCCCACGGGCATCAATTACTGTTCGTCAACTGTCATGCAGGATTGTGGCACGAATGCATATTTCCAATATTCATTCCGCTAACAAATATCTCTCTAAATATCTGCGACTTACTTTGCCTTTGCTTTTCCTCATATCTGCCGCATTATCAAATCGAATATCCCGCAGTAATGTTTTGACTCTATCCCTCCCTATAATACTGTTGAATATTGGTTGCCCGTCTAGTTTACTCCAAAGTTGTGAAAAATTTTGAATTTTGACTTGTAAAAACGATAAATATTAGCAATCTCAGAACCTTATTTATTGCAGAGTCATTGTTTTCATTCTACAAAGCTTGAAAAACTATATGCCTTTCAATGGTGGTCCATTTTCTAACAACATCAAAGATATTGGCATGAGGTTTTTTTTACCACTCCTCTTTCAGATTGTGTGAAATAAAAATTTTCTCCCGATAGGAATTCCCCATTTTTGTAATTCTATCATCTTCTCAGCAAGATGAAGAAAAATCGCCCACGGTTCAGTTCTTCTCCATCCTCATTCAACATTTTAGGCCTCCTCCTGTCAGCGCAGTATGTTCAGATGCTGAACATGTACTTCTGCAATCTTTAGAATCTACTCCAAATGTGTGTCACTATTAGCAAGCCTGTGAATAAAGTGACAATGAAATTTATCTATTTTTCATTCCAAACTTTACTTAGATATAAATGTAAGATATTATTGCTCGTGCTACTCCTTAGTTGTGAATTGAGGTAAATATTAGCAAAGCACTGTTTCGTATTATGTTTCTGATTTCATCAACCAATTCAAAGAGGTCAATAATTTTACTAGAACAACTAATTTTTATAATGATTATAAAAAATGCTGTTTTTATTATTACCTCAAAAATATCTTGATAGTTATTTTGACTGTAAAATCCAAAGGGTGACGCCGATTTCTTAGCTCCTCAACTACACAATAAATCAATAGTCACTCTTTGAATTCAGTCAAATCAAGACCTCACTACAAAAATTTGGTACCACCAAGCATCCTGTAAAGATAGGAATAATGAAATTGCTGTATATCATA
Source organism: Ischnura elegans (assembly GCF_921293095.1). Classification (NCBI taxonomy): domain Eukaryota; kingdom Metazoa; phylum Arthropoda; class Insecta; order Odonata; family Coenagrionidae; genus Ischnura; species Ischnura elegans. The sequence goes on from NC_060256.1 coordinate 2,271,574, forward strand.
GTAGATGAAAATCAATACACCACTTCATCTAACTAATCCATCTGAGGAGTAAACGATTTGGTAAATGAGGTAAATACTGAAGTAGTGCATTAGAATGAAAGAATATAATCTTTTATGTAACCTATAAAGATTTGTACTTATCATGTACGGCATCAAAATGTAATGATGGAATTCAAATTCTTCCATGTCTTCAGTTAGGTAGTTGGAATAACAGCATATGTCGGCAGGCAGCAAGACCACTCCAGCTTGCCTGCGTAACTTCTGACTGACCACCACGAAATCACCTCAGACGTTAGATGAACGGTCTCACAAATAAAACTGACAGATTATGGGACTGACTGTAGATAATTCACACTGTGTATGCGTCAAACCAGAGAAAGTTGCAAATACTACCCATTGCAAAACGATGTGGGTACATGTTTCTGGCCGTATCTCTCTAAATGTGACGTTGTAAGAGCACATGAAAGGCTTCAAGCCAATCCATAAAAATTGCCCAGTAATTGGTAATTAGTATCGCCTACAACTTTGTTTATAACTCCATACACATTGAATCTCACAAAAATACAAAGTAAATTAGAAAATTGCTGATAAGTTGAAATAAATTACCCAAGGCATTGAAAATAGTCGACTGGGTCCAATGGACCCAGTCCGTCTACTATGTAACTTTGTAGTATACTATAAAATGTAATGAGCCTATTCTCGTTATTTCTTGCTATGCTATAGAGGACATACATTTAGGAAAAGTCACGGCATCAAAATCAGTGTCGTGCATATTTGATATAATTATTAACTTTTAAAACTACCAACTGGGTCCATTGGACCCAGTCCGCCGTTCTAGGGTTATTTTCAGAGCAATGTCAGAAATTAACTTATACTGTTATAACTTCGATCTATTCCATTCATCCTATACTTGTTTTAAGAAATATGTAATAAATAACGTAACAATGTGATACCGTTACATATATATATATGGACATCGTCATCACTCCGTCAGACAAAGGGTCTACGGTGGTCGTGATGAATGCGGCTGGCTACAACAACGAGGCGCTTAGGCAATTGGACGCTTCGGCGTACCAACCCATCCCTGCTGATCCCAATCCCCAATACCGAGAGAAGATTCTTTCTTTCCTCGAGGAAAACGGACCACATGAAGGACTAACAACCCAAGACATCGCATTACTATCACCTTCCAACCCCCGAAGTCCTCATTTTTACATACTACCTAAAATACACAAAGTTAATAATCCCGGCCGCCCGATAGTTTCTTCCATTCAATCTCCCACAGAACGAATTTCCGCTTTTGTTGACCATTACCTCCAACCCATAGTGCACTCTCTTCCCTCATACATTAAAGACACGTATCACTTCCTCCAACGCCTTCACTCGACCACCCTTCCTGGAGACAAAGACGTCATAATGGCGACCATCGACGTCACATCTCTTTACACCTCCATACCGCACACAGAAGGTCTCTCCGCTCTAGAACACTTCCTTGAGCAGCGCTCCACTCCACAGATTCCGAGCACAAAGTTTCTCGTCGACCTCTCCGAGATAATATTGAAACACAATTCATTCTCGTTCAATAACAATCACTACACACAGTCTAGGGGGTGCGCTATGGGGAGCCGGTTCAGTCCGTCCTATGCAAACCTTTTTCTTGGCCGCCTAGAACAGTCTTTTCTCTCCGAATACCCACTCACACCCACCCTTTGGGTCCGATACATAGATGATATCTTTCTTTTGTGGCCACATGGCATGGAATCCCTAATCACTTTCATTTCCTGTCTCAATTCATTTTCATCTGTAAATTTTACTTCATATTCCTCCTCCACTCATGTCACATTCCTTGATGTGGACATCTTTCTCACAAAAAATAAATTTCACACATCTGTACACATTAAAAACACAAACAAACAGCAATATCTACACTACAATAGCTGTCATCCGACACATACAAAACGCTCCCTCCCTTTTTCTCTTTCCATCCGTGGTCACAGAATATGTAATAATCCAGACTCCCTTAATAGATTCCTTTCAAATTTACACCATGCTCTCAGGAGAAGGGGTTACCCGGAACCCCTCCTCCGGAATAAGATCCGAAAAAAATCATATGTTCCGAAAAAACTAGGCGGGGACAATTCGTCGCAGTTCCTTTCTCTCTGTACGACCTTTTTTCCGGGCGTGGACGTATTGCGTAGGACCCTAAAAGACCTTTTCCCCATCCTCTCAGACAACACGGCCACTTCCAGATTTTTCCCGCGATGCCCTTCACTCGTTTTTAAAAGACCGCCAAATCTGGCCAGCATCTTAAAAACAACCAAACCACTGCCCAAACAAAGTACCTATATTAAACCACAGCCCTCGCCCTGCAACCGTGCAAGATGCAAAACTTGTCACATCCTCATCACCGAACCCCTTCCCGATCAATTCCTTGCCTTCCCTCTCCCCTCTGTGTCGGAAATTTCTTGCAAAACAAAAAACATTGTATATATACTGTTGTGCCAGAAATGCCCCGCTTTTTATATCGGCTTATCCACCACTCCCCTTTGCATCCGAATGAACGGGCATCGCTCTTCATGCAATAGCGTTTCTTCTGTTTCTGCTTCCCTTCCAGTCGCCGTTCATGCTTCCTCCCACAAAGCTCTGTTTGACCAATGCTATAAAGTGGGAATATTAGCCTCCCTCCCCCCGTCTACCACCCCCCTAGAACTGAAGGACTTGGAACAGGCATGCATATGGGCTTTCCGTGCGTTTTCTGGTCCAGGAATCAACCGCGCCCATTAGAAAGAACAACCAATCCCCGTCCACCGTTTTTCCTCCCTCCATCTTAGCCCTCTGCCTTGCACCCTTCCTTATGCCCTTTCCTCACTTTCCCTCCTCTTCTCACTTGAGAAAGATGTCCCATGAAATGCGTCCCATCGCAAATTTGTAAAAACAACCTTTCCCCGTAAGTTCCTCACTTTTATTTTATTTTTCGTTTTTCTGTCAATTTCTAAGTTTTTTTGTGTGCCCACCCCAGGGCAAGAAGAAGTTCCTTTACATTATATATATATATATATATATATATATATATATATATATATATATATATAAATATATGGCCGATCGAGGCGATCGAACAAAAATTGTACTACTAAAACATAGACACACGTAAAAAAAGGGACACTCACAAATAAACGTTCAGACGTTTCAGCGGATTGATCCGCTATCCTCAATGCTGAAGCTGAACATTACAATATATATATATATATATCATAAAAAACCCTAGGGTGGGCAGTATCAGAACACACAATAAAGAATAGAAACTAACACTCACTAAATAACTAAATTTTCGGTGGCATTACCACCTTCCTCGGAGTTAGGTTAAAGACTTTAACCTAACTCCGAGGAAGGTGGTAATGCCACCGAAAATTTAGTTATTTAGTGAGTGTTAGTTTCTATTCTTTATTGTGTGTTCTGATACTGCCCACCCTAGGGTTTTTTATGATATTTACCTCGCCGAGGAACATTTCGAAGTGTATATATATATATATATATATATATATATATTCTTCTGTCCGCGTTGAATTCTTCGTTCGTGGCGGGACCTACGCCCAGAGCCATCTCTTGGCCAAATGATAGGGCTAGACCTCGGGGGATTTGGTGTATAAACCCCCGCCGAAAACACTGGAGATTAGATTAGCCTGGATAGCTCGGTGGTCTGAGCATCTGCCCGGAAAGCAGGAGGTCCGTGGTTCGATTCCCGGTTCAGGTGAACTTTTTTCCATGTGTTTTCGGCCTTCATTCCATCTCCACGCCACAGTGTGTCATCGTTCTGTATTTATGTTTCTATCTCTTTGTTTCAATTTCTATTATATGTTATTATGATTGTATATTCGCCTGTGGCGACCTGTGTGAATGTGAATTTGAAATGTATGAGACCTATATGGTTCGTTTCCTCTTCTTGGGATCAGCGTTCCCCGAAACGCATGTGCTATATCTATCCTACTGTGTGTGTGATTGTGACCATCTTTAATTCCATTTCTTCTTCTGTCCGCGTTGAATTCTTCGTTCGTGGCGGGACCTACGCCCAGAGCCATCTCTTGGCCAAATGATAGGGCTAGACCTCGGGGGATTTGGTGTATAAACCCCCGCCGAAAACACTGGAGATTAGATTAGCCTGGATAGCTCGGTGGTCTGAGCATCTGCCCGGAAAGCAGGAGGTCCGTGGTTCGATTCCCGGTTCAGGTGAACTTTTTTCCATGTGTTTTCGGCCTTCATTCCATCTCCACGCCACAGTGTGTCATCGTTCTGTATTTATGTTTCTATCTCTTTGTTTCAATTTCTATTATATGTTATTATGATTGTATATTCGCCTGTGGCGACCTGTGTGAATGTGAATTCGAAATATATATATATATATATATATATATATATGTTACTTATGAAAGACACCACAGGTGATATGACTATAAATAAATGCCATGATAGGCCACAAAACACAGACACAAATAAAAATCGATCGATCGATCGATCAGCACTCAATGAATTCTCCGAACTATCTTTTACCTCTAACCATTCCCCTTCCCGAATAACATTTCTCGATGTTACCATTTCCCTAGAAAATAAAAGTTTCATCACTTCAGTCCACATTAAACCTACTAACAAACAACAATATCTTCACTTCAACAGCTGTCACCCCTCACACACTAAACAATCCCTTCCTTACTCTCTCTCAGTAAGAGGCCACAGAATTTGCAATAATCCCGAATCCTTGGACATTTTTCTTAATAATCTTCACCACTCCCTTCTTCGTAGAGGATATCCTGAGAACCTTCTGCGTAAGAAAATCCTACACAATACTTACAAACCCAAAATTCATACCAAGAAACAAACCACACATCTCTCCCTTTCCACCACATACTTCCCGGGCGTGCAGGCTTTGAACAGAATCATCAAAAGCCTTTTTCCGATTCTTTCTAACAATGTCACTACTGGAAAAATCTTCTCTAGCTGTCCATCCTTATCCTTCCGTCGGCCGCCAAATCTATCTTCCATTCTCAAAACGACTAAACCACTCTCAAGGTTCACCACCCGTACTAGCTCTTTACCTATCCCTTGCCAACGACCCCGGTGCAAAACGTGTGCTATCCTCATTACCCAGCCACTTCCTAACAAATTTCTCACTTTTCCGCTTCCTTCCACTCCATCCCCCACCTGTACAACCAGTAACGTAATTTATATCCTTTTATGTAATTCCTGCCCCGCCTTCTACATTGGTTTAACCACCACCTCACTCAACCTACGGATTAACAACCATCGAGCTTCTTGCAAACCCACTTCCCAATCTGCTTCGCTTCCTGTCCCTACCCACGCCTTTTCCCATAATTTAGAATTTGATGACTGTTTTCACATAGGAATACTTGCCTCTCTCCCACCCTCCGCCTCACCGCTAGAATTAAAAACGCTTGAATTGTCTTCCATTTGGCTACACCAAGCATTCAACCCGCCTGGCCTTAACAGGGCCCACTGATCTCCATAGCCTTCTCCTATCCCCCATTCCCCATCCTCTCCCTTCCCCTATCTTATCCTAATCTCCTCAGCCTTTAGGCATCCTCTGTCCTCGTCCTCAGTCTCTTCTTGCCTCCCTCCCGACGAAGACCCTAAGAGGTCGAAAATTTGAAAGAAACTAACGTGTGAGTCCTTTTTTATTTGTGTCTGTGTTTTGTGGCCTATCATGGCATTTATTTATATATATATATATATATATATATATATGTTACTTATGAAAGACACCACAGGTGATATGAATATAAATAAATGCCATGATAGGCCACAAAAAACACAGACACAAATAAAAGAGGACTCACACGTTAGTTTCTTTCAAATTTTCGACCTCTTAGGGTCTTCGTCGGGAGGGAGGCAAGAAGAGACTCTCTTCTTGCCTCCCTCCCGACGAAGACCCTAAGAGGTCGAAAATTTGAAAGAAACTAACGTGTGAGTCCTCTTTTATTTGTGTCCGTGTTTTTTGTGGCCTATCATGGCATTTATTTATATATATATATATATATATATATATATATATATTGTAATGGTTCAAGCCCCATTAAAGTGCATTTCTACTCGGCGCATTTTCTTCCCTACCAGTTTACCCGCTCGTTCCACGACCTTTCCCAAAACCCCACCCCCAGACCATGGCCCGTGGAGGAAGGCGTGGATGAGTAAGAGGGGATGAATGTGTTTTCGCCGATTTTTTGTATGGTAGCGTGTGAGTGTGTGTGTGTGTGGGAGGAGGGGAGCTCGGGTTTTCCCTGAGTGAGTGGCGTGTTACTCCTCCCTTTCTTCATTGTGCATTACCCCCACCCCAAGTTGAGGTATAATAAAAGGTGGTGCGCGTAAGAGAACCAGAGAATTCCTAAGTGACTGTCGGGCGGAGCCTATGCCCAAAATCAGTGCGACGCACGGCAGGAGGAGACAAGGGGCCCAAACATTATTTCAGAAAGATTGATCTGGAAGAAGAATCCCCCCCTGTCCGAAGGAGCAAAGGACCAGCTGAAGAGGACGCATTACCTCCGTTCCGGATGCAGCTTCCTCCAACAAGGGAGAAAGGAGTGCAGTAAATGGAACGAGAGAGTGTTGGATCCAGCCTGGTCCAGACTCGGACTACGATAAAGAAAGATTGCAGCTATACCCCCCTCCAAAGCCCCCTCGTGTCTCCTGCCAAGCCAAGTTAAGACAAACAGTCACGGAACGCACCCGTTACATTAGTGAAAGTGAAATTAATCACCAAGTACAATTAACGTTCGCACCCCAAATTTACATTCGTCGGGATGGACTATCATTTACCTCCCCAGTCAAGAAACCATTGAATTTGTATCATATTTACGTGTTCACCACCGAACTTTACTTTGTTATCATCATTTTCTATATTGATTTTCATCTAGAAACCAAGGTATATTGTTGTTTTTTTTAAATTATCATTGATGTTTCATAAGTGGCTTTCACCAATTCATATTTCATTTGCGTATAAGAGGGTTCCTTTTGTTTTTGTCATATGCAACCTTATTTGTGTATATTATATTTTGTTTAATTGAAAGTGTTTGAGTAAATGTTTTGTTCTGATTCCTCCACGGGTCACCCCAAGGAAAATATACCTCGCCCTTCCTTTCGCCCCGTCCGTTTTCCTTCCCGTAAATGCGTGTTGGACGAGTGCATCAGCGCCCGAACGTCACCCATCAGTTTGAATCGGGAACCCCCCACCCGCAATCATCTTCACAGAAGGGGAATATTTTTTTTATTTTTGTGAATTACGAGAAGTGAGTGGCATAGTTTTATCCCGTAGGTCCCATGCGGGAGGGATCTTCGCGGATTTGTATATTTCTTTTTATTTTTGTGCGACGTCTCCCCCCGGTTCTATTGTGGTATCCGGGCGAGTCGGGGGTGGGATGCCACAATATATATACTTTGTTATTATATTTCATATATTTTTAAATAAAAAAAAAGTTTCTATGCATCCTTATGTATTTTATGTGTGTATCTTTTCAATTTTTTTTCTTTCTTTGTAAAACTTTTTGTAAACTTAAAAAAGGGAGTAATCCCGTTGAATAAATATTATTATTATTATTATTATTATTATTATTATTATTATTATTATATTATTATATATTATACTTCAAAATTTTCATGCATATCGCAGCAATAGTGATTGATTATATTTTCCAGTTGCTGAGAATTGCCAGTATTAGTGTTTAAGTAATTATACTAATTTCTTAGAGAAGAATTGAAATAAAAAGGGATGCCCATCACCATACGACTGCTGAACGAAAATGAAATGAAAACCTTCCGCAATTACCTCAAATATAGTTAATATTAGGACATATCCTGGTCAATCGTTGCAAACTATAAAATTAAAGCTGTATCCTAAATTATCTCTTTGTCAAGGATTAACTCTTTGGCTAACTTTTGATTTTTGAAAAATTTCTATAATTTTCTCGGTATATGATCACATAGTTCATATATGAATTATTTAAAATGATTGTTTTTATCCAGAAAAAGTGTCGAAAAATTCTGAACTTGGAATCTTTTTTCGAAGATTTTACGACATTTTTCATGTGCCAAGGGGCTTTCCGTTCGCTGCTGAGAAATGAAACTAAACTGACTACTGATTCGTGAAGCCATGAATGCGAACAATTGAAATTATCGCGTGAAGTGAACCGAATGACCTTTCTTGGAAATTAATGCTCAAAAAGAGCCCTCTTTTCCATAACAGACTCTAGACAACCTAATTCTCTTTTCGCTTGACTTCCAAAATCTCTCAAGGTAGGTCTCACCATCATTTTTACGGAGGAAAGAAATAGCGATGAAAAACTTCAAGGCCGACGGGCTCACGGCTAATTTCTCAGTTCGTAAGCAATGAAACTGCAAAAAGACAAGCTATGTGTGAGTATTTAATTGATTATTGTACTTAGAGCAACAAAGTACTTTGAAAATATGAAGTTAGGGATGAGTATTACCAACGGAATGATGTAGACGCGAAAAGAACCGTTGATGTCATTAACGGATGAACTCTGAACTTAAATTAAGCAACTTAAAACGCACTCAATATAACGCATTGGAAATATTAACTTCCATTGCGAAGGAATGAAAAAAAATTGAAAGGTTCATGGGAAATTGAATTGCTCATGGTACTGGGTGTTAGGACCTAGGTAATGGCCATGAGATTTGAGAACCTGGATAGCGTGGTGGTCTGCGCAGTGGCCCGGAAAGCCAAAGGCCCGTGTTTCGATTCCCGGTCCAGGGGAATTTTTTCTCATGGCAAGTCTTGTATATTTCACCGACGCTCACGCGGCAAGGTTATAAGTATTACACAAACTAAGAAATATTTGTCAAACAACGAAAACAATACCGACGGTCGTCAAGATGACAGTAAGCCAAAAACGATAAAATTCAGCATTTTTATGATTTTTTTTTTCAAAATTCATCTTGAATCGCGTGGAAAACATTCTAATGCAGAAAAAATTCATAATTATTTTTCTTCTCAACAGTATAAGATTTCACTGTATGTGACCATTATGATTAATTTGACTACGCAAATGAAAAAAGATCTGCTGGCATTAATAACGAACTGTACTTATATTTATTATGGAAATGATTCAGGGCCCATTCCAGGGCGTCATGGGCCATGTGGAAATAATGAAAAATAGTTTACATCCTATTCTCAGACCTAATCAATACAAACAGAAAATATCATACGATTCGGCCCACACGTTTCATAGGAATTTTGTTAAAAAACTGACAAAATAATTGTATGTATTAGGATTATTTTTCAGACTTTATCACCAAACGTATTAAGGTAATTAAAAAGTGATATTGGTTGTATAAAATTGATTTTAGTAAAAAAAAAAGATATGGTGCTGTTTGGGTTTCGCGAGGTGTCATCCATCACGTCATTAAGAGTGTTACGACTCAGGCGCCAACTAACCTAATCGAGAGTGTCTGAACCGGGAGGAGAGATAATCTACGCCAGCAATCACGAATTCCAAGCAAGCAGGGGAGAGACCCTTGGATCATTGGGGGAGGGCCTGGCATCATCGCCTCCCATGGGGCGCAGCAACGGACAATATCCACTGGTAGAAACGAGAACCAACCTGCGGCTACGAAACCCTCGATTGGCGACACCCGGTATTTTAGGATGCCAATTCGGCCTTTCTGATAATGCATGGTATGCTGCAGTCCATACTCTTTAGTAGCTTCCTGTTTCAAGCTTCTCCTACTCTGAATGAACTTAAAATTTACTTCGCGTAAGCATTTGCGCTCTCTGAGTCCCTCGTGCAGCTCAAACCACCACACAATTCTCTCATTTGCCCTACGATCGATGGAATGCGAAATATAATAATGACTTGCATCAGACTTTAAATGCAAATGCGGAGTTTTTGAGTTGCCTCGAACCTGAGTTTGGTGTTTTCTTGCAAGTAAACATAATGGCACACTTGATTATCTTCTTGCGAATTTACGGAATTTTGGTCTTATTGTTAGATAAATTAAAAAAAATCAACATCCTACTTTCGAAATGAAAATGAGCGGTATAAATCTTCATATCTTTAGTTGAAAACGCTGGGAGCATTGAGAAATCCAAATACCTTGCAGCTACAAATATAATCGAAGCAGAGTAATAGATCACGAGCGGAAATTTTACCATTGACGTGATATTCTCTCAACTTTCGTAGCTAATTGCCCACTTAAATATTACACTATAATATTGCAAGTATTACTAATTGAACCCCCCTTGATTACGAATTGAATGTATCTCGTAACCTTAAAAATTAAAAAAATGGACTTCGAGGAAAACATTTTAGTAAAGTTTAGTATGTGAATATAAATGAATATTAAATAGAGCGATCTACAGTTGAAGCCTCTATAAATTCCAGATATTTATTTACGTAGGCGGTAACAGGTGATAAGTAACGAGGAAAGGCTCATATAGCAGGATTCTACCCAAAAGAATTGGGCGAATTAAAAGTATTGTGGCATTTTTTAGTGTCCCCCCCCCCAAAAAATTCCTCGAACTTCCTCGAACTTCCTCCGAACTTATCCGCAGAACTTCTCCCGCCAAGAACTTTTCGCGCTAAGGTTTTTTCGCGCAAAGGATTTTTCGCGCAAAAGGCCCTCGTAGCAAAATGCCCTGTGTCGCAAAATCCTGTCTCTGGAAAATCCTGTCTCTGAGAACCCTGCCTCTGGAAACTCAGCCTCTGGAATCAGCCTCTGAAACAGCCCCGAAACAACCCCGAACCAACCCCGAGCCAACCTACCTGCAATGCAAGACTTATATAGGACTACTGCGGAGAAATACTTACTCCTTGGCAAGCAAGGGGAAATCGGTGCTAAGGCCTTAGTATTGTACTTGGAGTGAGAAGTTTTACCATTGTCCTATCACAACTCTCTCTCCCTCCAACACCTCACCCAGTATCTCCTTCCCCTCCATGTGTTCCAATGAATTATCCCGCTGATTCGACTGATGTCTCAAACCCAGAAGTTGAGGGGAAAATTCTGGCTGGTATGCTGTTGTCTCAAAACCAGGGAATGTTGTTTTGCGGAGCGGCCGTTTCTGCAGGGGCAGTGACGCATCAGTGGAGCAGTAGTTGAATTCGCCTGGCTACCCCTCCACTCCCTGGAAGAATCCCTCCCCTCAAATCCTGTCTTGTCCTGAACAGGCAGTCTCTCTTCTGCTCGTGGCCTGGTTGGCGACACATGTCTAGTGAGACATGGCAAATTTAGAGCAATTATTCTGCTGGTATTTAGCTGGTAATGTTTCCTCTGGGATCATGAATTACTATCATTGTTTTCTGTAATACTTCTGATTTTTAATACTCTATTTTGAATAGATATCGAACGGTAATAACTCGTAAATTATTTTTTGCTACCTTTTCCTTGTGAGCTGTTTTTCTTGTTTGTGGAGTCTTTCCCTGATCCAGCTTGTGACCGACGGTTGGAGTATTTCCCTTGTCTGGACTTACGTGAACAATCAACTAGATTTACGACGTAACGTCACAGTATTAAAAATCCACCACTGTTTCTCACTACACACCTGTCGGCTGCCTTTCGTAAGCTTAATAACTGGCTGTAAATACACTGCATTCAACTGCTCTGGCCATATTAGAACTGCTCATTCCGATAGCAGATCTCAGCAAACGACACCACTTGCGATGAGAGGCCGGTTTTCGGCTTAAAGGGACTTTCAGGCTGGGCCTCCGCTCCACGGAGACAGCGGTGCCAGGAAACCCGCAGGCTCGTGCGATTGGGCGGGGCACGATGAGTGCAAGGAGGGCGTGATGCTGTCTTCCCTCGACTCATCGATTCTAATGACTGTGATCGATGGGTATTCGGAACACCTACGTAAGCATTGCATGCATGGATTTAAAGTAACGAGGAAGCCATGATATAATTACCTACAGCTTACATTCAGTCTTGGAAATAAAATGGGTGCACTCCAGCTCACCATTATTTCCTTTCCAAATCTATTTCCCTCGGCTGTTCTTCCTTTCATAGACTGCCGCCCCCTACTCCTCTAGTCCCTGTCCCCCCTCACGTAATCGTTGTGTCCTGTGACGTGGCCTACCCACACCCCGCCTCCCACTCCTCCCCCCCCCCCTTCTCTCCCCGCCTCCTGATGGATCGCTCGAGACGGACTCACTGACATTCGCACGCCTTGCTTCTCTGCACTCACGAGCACTTTTCTCCTCTTCTCTCTCTCCGTCCACCAATCGAATGCCTCCAGTCTTTTCTCGTCCTTGTTTCTCAGCTTCACGCTCCCATATATTATTTTTAGGATGTAGAGTGTCAGTCTGTCTGCGTCTCGTTAGCATCCGACCATTTCCCGGTCCTTTTTAACGTTAACTGCTCTCCTGATCATCATATTGTTAACCTCCGGCAAAGAACCAACTTCAATAAATTTACCCGACTCCTTGGAGAAAATTGTCACGGGCTCCGAGACTTCCAATTAAAAACCAGGACTGGCGCAGACAACTTCGTGCACCAGCTCACCAGTCTCATTCAAGATTCGGAAAAGGATTCCCAATTCTCACCTCCACCGGAAATTCCTCCGGATGCAGCACCACCAAGCATCTTAAAAGCCATTTGAAGGCAGAATGTTGCTCGGAAACTTAGGCAACAAACAAGACTTGGGAAAGACCGAATGTCATCCAACGCGCTTCGCATGAGAGGTCAACGCCTCCTTCACGGCCACAAACGAGAATCCTGGGATAGAAAATTAAACTCCATAGGTGATGGTGACGGGTCAATTTGGCCAGTTGCTAAGGCATTGAAAAAGCCTCGCAGAGAACTTCCCTCCTTAATCACTCCCACTACGGGCAGAGCACATACGAATCAAGAAAGAGCAAATGTTTACGCTAAGATGCTCAGATCACGATTCACCAAGTCCCTTGAATCAGATCTTGAAGAAACCTGCACCGAAATTTGGTTAAGTCTTCAATACCATCCCATTTTCAAACCTCATTTCATCACCGTTGCAGATTACTATCCCGTATCAAGTATTATTCTTACTGTAAGAATATTTTCCTGAGACTACCTTTCCTGTCGGATCTCCTCTTATATTAAGAAAACACTCAAGACTGCTATTTAAGAAATGCTTACACGTTTATCATGCCAGCAGCTTCTGGATTTATAATTTTTTTTTCATTTTAATTGATGGATATTCTGATAAGTGAGTTTTAATAACATTATATTTACTTCTCCTCGTTAAAATGAACCAAGTCACGCGAATTTAAGCCGATGAGAAGGAGGCTTTAGTCACGCCGGCAAGAGTGAGTCACGGCAACGTGTTCGTGCGCTAAAATGAGCAGAGGTAATTTCCGCCCCAGTCCCCCAGGGCCCTCTCTGCTGTAGATCATCGAGAGAGGCGTCCAGACAAACATCCCACGATTGCTTCTCGCTTCCTCTCGAAAATGTCTCCAGGGGATGGGAAAATGGAGGACGCCTCAAGCCACTCGTGTCTTCGAAACGGAGAAATCGCTGTAAAGAGGACTCCCCACTCCGCTTCAATGGTCGTATTTTGTCTGTTTAATGGCCTATCGTTTGCGAGAGAATTATTCAATAGTGTGACCATTTTCAGGATAAAGAGTCGGCATTATTCAACATTATCTTGTATATTTCCTTGAATCACCTCGAGAAAAAAATACCCTAGCCGGGCATTAAACCGCGGACCCTTGGCTTGCCGGGCCATTGCGCAGAACTCTCTCTCCAATCCAGGTACCGGAATGCATTCCCGCTGGGGTGACGCCAATTTTTCCTAACGGCAAGGCGTGTAAGTATCACGCGCTGGCTCGCATTACAGCGCATCTGAAATACACAGAAGAGCAACGAGCCACAGTGCACAGACGGAAAACTCGCCCTCTCACTTCGGCGCTCGCTCCACCTCTACTGCACTTCGAAGAGAGCCGGAGGAGTGGGAATGACGCGTCGTCTTAAACAGATTGTATGAGGTATAACATTATGGTCAAAGTTTCTTCTCCTGACCTTCCTTATTATAACAACAATGTAATGTTTATGCTCTTGGAGTATAGGTCATGATAAATCAAACTCACATTTGGCCAACGTTTCGGAGATTTATTCTCCTTCCTCAGGGCTCTTAATTATAATGAATGTTTACAAAGAAAATAAAGAAAATAAATTAATTAAGTGGTTACAAAAATTTGAATACACTTGTGCAGTACAAATTCATTGGTAAATTAAAAATTGTGTACAGAATTAAACAACATACCTGTGATAGAAAAGTTTCGTTACTAGGCTAATCATGGTTACTTATAAATATTGATTCATTTGTTAACAAATGGTATCTAAATTATACTAAACAATTTTAATTTCGATGAATTAAATAATAATAAATTTTGCTTAGGTGTTCGATGTCTGATCTTTTATTGCAACTGTTATTTGATTTTGATATGTAAACCATTTCTTTAAATTGCAGAAAGGTTTCTCGGGTTTTCCACCGGTTGATGTCGTCCATGTCTCCCGACGTTTCGATCTGCGACTTGCTGATCATCCTCAGGGGATCTTCCGAATGCCGTTCTTCAAAAATTTTCAAACCGGTGGAAAACCCGAGAAACCTTTCTGCAACTGATACGCCGGGAAAATCTAAGATCATACATTTCTTTAAATAATCTTTTCTTAAAATTGGTTTCTATGTCTAAAATTTTGGTGTTCTCGAAATCAAAATGATGGTTATAGTCTAGACTGTGATTTGCAAGAGCAGAAAGAGTGATTTTATTTTTTATTGATGATTTGTGCTGGGATATTCGGTTTTTTAAATATTGAGAAGTTTGACCAATGTAACAACTATTACAATCGAGGCATGGTATGTGGTATATTATGTTACTTTTTAGTTTTTTTGGGGTTTCTGATTTTATTTTTGTGTACAGAAGTCTGCTTTGCGTGTTAGAAATTTTGTGTGCAATTTTATAATCTAATTTTTTGAAAACTCTAGTAAGTTGTTCAGATAATTTATTTATATAAGTGATTCCACGGAATGGGGACGTTATTGTGTTTGTTAAAGCTAATTTATTTGGTGAATTCTGTGTTTGTGGACATATAGCGTTGTTTTTTTTGTAGTATACATTGAATGAGTCTTATTGGAAAATTGTTTTTTATTAGAATGCCCTCGATTATTTTAAAGTTTTTTTTGTGAAAAATTTTATCGCTCAGATTTAGCGCTCTAAATTTTAGTGCATTGGCTATATTTATTTTATGTCGTAGAGGATGATGAGACTGAAAATTTAGATATCTGTCTGATTTATGCGATTTCTTCCACCAATCCACACTTATGGATCCATCTTGATTTCTTATTGTCAACATATCAAGGAATGGAAGTGTGTTATTATTTTCAAATTCTATTGTGAATTGTAATTTAGGATGGAAGCAATTGAAATAATTTAAAATTGTGTTCTCGTGTATATCACTGGGTAATGCAAGATATAAATCATTAACAAATTTATAAATGAAGGGAATATTAAATGGTAATTTAGCGATAATATTGTCTAGGAGGTGATTCATGGTTAGGTCAGCTAATATGGTCGCCACTGGGGAACCCATAGGTACTCCATCATTCATTCGATATTGACGATCCTTATACTGCAAATAGCCTTGATTAACAGCAATATCAAATAATTCAGTTAATTCTTCTTTGTTTAGAAGTGTATGATTGGATATTACTTCCCAATTATCTATCACAATGTTGTTTAATAAATCTAGTGGTATGTTCGTAAATAATGATTTTACATCAAGTGAGCATATTATATAATTTAGGGGAATTCTTTGTTGTTTAATTTTATTGAAAAAATGGAAGGAGTCTTTAATGTTGTATTTGTCTGAGGATAGACGTGCAAGAATTTTTGCAATAAATTTGGCGCATTCATATGTAGGACTATTTACAAAACTTACCACTTTTGGTTTATGATCTTTCACTAAACCATACAGTTTAGGTGGAGTGCCATTGTTTTTTATTAGTGTGCATTTCGTTTTAAAGTCTATTTTCTTTTCTTTAAAAAGCTTTTTTTTAGCTCCTTTATTTAATTCATCGAAATTAAAATTGTTTAGTATAATTTAGATACCATTTGTTAACAAATGAATCAATATTTATAAGTAACCATGATTAGCCTAGTAACGAAACTTTTCTATCACAGGTATGTTGTTTAATTCTGTACACAATTTTTAATTTGCCAATGAATTTGTACTGCACAGGTGTATTCAAATTTTCGTAACCACTTAATTAATTTATTTTCTTTATTTTCTTTGTAAACATTCATTATAATTAAGAGCCCTGAGGAAGGAGAATAAATCTCCGAAACGTTGGCCAAATGTGAGTTTAATTTATCATGACCTATACTCCAAGAGCATAAACATTACATTGTTATTATGGTCAAATTATTTCAGTCTTCTTCATAGTTTCCAACTTTTTAGAATTACGATAGAAGGGAACATAATGCACTCTCACATCCCACACTGACAATTCATTACATACCTTAAAATAATATTACACTACATCAGGCATCACTTCATGGAAATATGAATGAATAACTTTATTTGTACTTTCCACTAGACTTAAATATCTGTGAAATATGATTAGCGGTGAAACATGTTGCATAGATCCATGGTAATATATAAACTACAAATGGTAGTTTCCACTTTTTAAAATGAAACTACACTACCGACCGACCCACTTCGTCATTGTATGCCATTTTTTAATTGACACAACAAGCACTCTCTCGTGTATTTCTACCAGAGCAAAGGTAGAAGAAGGAATATGGAAATGGCTTGATGAGACACGAATGTCGAAACTATGGTCGGTAGTGCAGTTTCATCTTAAAGTTTGGAAATTACCATTTGTAGTTTAAATTTTTCATCATCGTGGATAGTAAATCGCAATTCCACCACGTCAATCCTGAGAAGATTTCATAAATGGATATAGATTAAAAAAACTTTAGTGGAAAAGTACGAATATAATTATGCATTGTTTCGACTCTTTCATCATTATTAACCGAATACGTAACAGAATGAGGAGCATACTTCGATAATGAATTAATGCCGATATGACGATAGGGAATGCAAGTTTAGCGTGAAGCGTATAAATTGAGTTTCATTTTTCTTACTGTAGTCTTGTCACCCTGCTCCTTTATGCACAGGATCCTATAAAATTCCCTCTCCCCACCAATAAGCCCTGATGCGGGCGAACGAACGAAGGGCCCGGCGGCTCAGTAAGGGGGGGGGCGCTGGGCTTAACTAATTTGCCGGCGCTTAAAGAGGCTCTTACGAGGAGGAGATATAGGAGCAGATGAGGCATGCCGGGGAATGGCGAGAAGAAGAGGCGCTCAAATCGCTGGCAGAGGAGCGCTAGTAAGAAGGTCGGGCAATATTGGGAACATTTAAAAGTGACGTCGTTCAGAATGCAGCGGCGTTTAAAGCAAGGGAGGCAATTGGAAGGGGTTGGGCCGGAAATCACCAAACCTCTAATTCACAGTGGAATAGAAGCTAGGGGGAGGGTGGCGTTAAATATTTTTGGTTTCCAAGAGGGATTATGCTAATCTTCCTATCGTCAGAGGTCGGTAGAATTGTTTTCTGATAAGAGTTGAATATGATCATTTCAAAATTAAATTTTGGTTTCATTTTTCATTTTCATAATCAAAATCTAATGACGCAATAGAGAATAAAGCAAATTTATCATTTGAAAACAGATTTATGAACAAAAAGAAGGCACTGATTACAGCAGGGTACATGCTTAGTGGCTATAAAAACAATTAAAGTGTTTTGTACTTTGTACCTCTGAATTTATTTGAATGGCTTACTCTTAAGGCGTCGTGTAAATGAATGAAGACATTAATGAACATTTTTGAGCAAAAATTGTTTATCTGATGATTATTAAAAAAAGAAGTCAGTACTTCCGTTAATGAAGAGCACAAAGAGGAAGCGGCACAGAGAAATAAGATACCTGGCTTCGGATATAGAGACCAATAGCTAGCATTGCAATAGGCGTTATACCAAGGGTGGGCGAAGCTCGTGCTGAATATATCCATGTGAATCGACCGGATTCAAACCCGGACCTCTCAATTGACGGTCAGGTGAACTACCACCTACGCTACCAAGTTACTTTCACATTGGGTTTTCCGAACTCGGAGAAGTTCAAGTGCAAACTGTGGCACGTGGCAGGGATTTCGTGATTACGAAGCCAACGTCGCAGAGAGAGAAAATCCCTCTTTGCAACTATAATCACGCGACGGACATGTTTAAGTACTGCTTGAAGCTTTTAAAGCAGTCAAGGATGGTGTAGAACTGCTACATGCAGAATAAATTTGCCATGAAAAATCATTTTTGCAATCCTGATTCTAAGCAAAATGATTATTTTGGGATTTGGAGTAGTAGTTTTAGCTCTCGAGCCGAGTTGAAAACTACTCACGAGTATCTAGTCGAGTCGTGTCGAATATGGCAAACTCAGAGCTAGGCAATGCAACAATCCATGCTTCAACATATTGTCATTTTTCCAATCCCCTAAGGAATGATCTATTCTAAATGCTTACTTTGGTGTAATAAGGAAAAGATAATGAGGAAAATTGATGGTAATTTTGTGACAATTAGGAGATGAATGAAAATAAATGTGTCTTTAACAGTTTCAGAAGAACAATTGAAATAAATTAACCTCTAGTAGTATGCCGTCAATTTAATAAATGTATCTATCCAAACTGCTCAAAAAATCCCTCAATAAAGGTATTCATAAAATTTTAATAACGATTATATATGCAAATTATTCATGTAATATTTGATAATTTCAAATTCTCCTTTAAAAAAAACAAATGTTCTACGTGCTCAGGCAGTAAGTTGCGGCGTCTCCATATTACAGTATTACTGCCTGCAGGAAATTGTGTTTCGCAGCACACTTGTGTGGTTGGACAAGTACTTTCTTGCCAAAGGTGCTATATTTGGGAGACTTGGTAATTTTATTAAAGGTTATATCAGTGATTATTATGGATCTTGAATCTTCATGAAATTTAAGTGAACAAACTAGATATAGAACTTAGCTTTAGCTTTTTAGAACAAACATTTTTTTCTTTATGTCTCACTTCATTCAATCCACCCAGTAACTCTTATTTTGTTAGTTCAAGAAAGAAACTAAGCGCAACAAAGTAATATATAAAAATTAACATCGGACCTACTCAAAAAGGTTACAAGAAAACACTATTTGTGACCTAAAATAACGGGAAAAATCGGCATATTCCGCTAGAGCCTAATAGTTATATTTTCCCAAAGAAATCCTAACGACTGTTAAGCATTCTCTTGGCGTTGAGTACAGAAAGTATGGTAGGGCATAATAGTATCGCATAAGAAAGCATGAGCGATGCAGCGGTCCACTCCGATTACGCGTCCGTCGTGTACTTTGGGTGGCCGCGGCAGATGAAAAGGTATTCGTGGACAACTATAGTGGTTGACTGCTACGTATACTCCTAGACTATGGTACTAGAGCGAATTGTCTACTTAAAAAACGGAATTATTACATGAGTTTCATTATAACGCCTCTTGTCGGCAGGTGTGCTTTAGCTTCGTTTATTCGATTGCTGACGCCGATTTACTTGTTGGAAATAATGCATAAAAACCGCGCAAAGAGTGAACTCTATGAATAAAGAACCATAACAATGTTTATTGCGAACCTTTCTTTAAGAGCAATGCCTACGAACAATTCTTTGCTTAAAGTGCCGCGACACTACGGAATGATTTTTCAACCGATTCCTTCGGAATCAAAATTTTATAATTGGTTTAAAATATTTACTATAATTACTTGTTAAATATAACCTAATAAGAAATTGCATTCGTATTTTATATTTTATTTTTATTACCTACTGCATTCTAATTATATAGCTTTCAGTTTTTTTGCTGAAGAAAACAATTGTACTGCAGTAATTGTAACGCCTTTTAACAATAAATCCTTTAGTATAAAGTTATTCATACATGCGTATTTATAGTGCACATAATTTAATTTATTCTGGTCTAAAGATGTGTTAAAAATGAGGCTATTCAAATTATTATCACATTTGAAACTAATTTCATGTTGACTACAGTAGTTTTTCAGTATTCTGTCGTCCTTGCATATTACTGAGTTGCCATAAAACAAAATTAAATGTATTAAAATTATTTGATACTGCCAGGAAAACTCAAAATGGGACATATTTTTGGATGGAACACCTTCCTCTTGAAATATTTCCCGGACCTCCAGCGCCGCGAATGAGTGAATCCAAGGAGCAGTGCGGTCTGCGAGCCTCGGGGAAGGTGGCGCCAGGTGGGCAGCAATGATAAAACAAATGCGCGGCGTCTTGATTAGCACCGCGAGATTGGGTATCGAGGGTCCAGATCCCTCTTTATCATAGTCGCCCCATGGAGCTGAACTCAATTGGAGTGGGAAGAGGCGAGTGAAGGCGTAGGCGGTCGGAGGCCTGTCGCACAAAAGAGAGAAGGCCGCGAAAGGGAATCCGTTGAGCGATGGAAGATGATTGGATGAGCGGCGCATAGGCTCAACCAATCACAAGTTATGCCGCAAGGAAATTTCAAATTTAAATTGAGAGCAGGATAACACACAACCAATATCAACAAGTTTGCACCGACGAGGAATATTTTGTACGAAATCAGGACTTGACCCATATCGCTCTAACACGAACGCGAGTGCGGCATTGGGAACAGACGTCCTTCGGTGTGTCACACACTTTCAGTGATTTAGTCCGATCGTTGGTTTGGATAGGTGAGAGTAGAACACTCCCATAATAAGCCACGGGCGTGTTAACAGTCCGGCAACTGTGACCCATCCCTTTGCCTAGGTCAGCTGGCACTTGGCACTGGATTTTTGTGTAAGGTGTTCGAAGGGATCTGCCGCCTTTAAATCCATCGCCCGGAAGCCAAACAGTGAAACCACGGAGCCACCACGCTACTTCAGTGCGACGCAAGTGATACCGTTTTAAAGCTCTGACAAGTCAGCGACGGCGAAATACGATAAATACCTTCCTGAACAGATGGACATGGTAATTTGCATTTTTTAAGGACGGAAGCTTAGTCAAAATATTATGCTTTCTATAAGAGAAAATAATGCTCGGGGTGGCTTGTGAAACGGGAGGGAATATGCTGAAGTTAACGTTTTGCTCGAAATAAATTAACGGAATTGGGCAGATTATGCTTGGTTGTATTGCAAATTGGTGCATAATATAAGGGGTCGAATGCGACTCCTGCATGAGACCTTATTTGAATGAAAAATATAATATAATCGTAAATATCCCCAAACATAATGAAAAAAGCTTCCGTGCATTAAAGAAAGAACTTAAGGGAATAGTTCAACTAAAGCTATAGTGTAACACATAACACTCAATAAACAATAGCTGTCATCTAGGCATTAATTTTGTTAGCATGTCGAACTTTAAATCTCCCGGTTGCCAGGGAAAAACAATATCATTTCCACGACCAAGCCATATGCAATGGCCGACCTAAATATATTTAAATATCAAAATAAAATCTTGGTGTACGGCTTGCGATTAAGAAACGCAGGTAAAATAAAATCCTGATTATGTTCAGGGACTTGGAATGAATTCGGCCCATTTTTCTGATAGACATTTTTATTATTCTGATAATATCTGAATGGAAATACGGTTTACCGGGCCTAAATATCTCAGAATTCCACGCCTTACTCCATCGCCTCCCCATTACCTTCTCCAAGGAGATTGCCAAATTTTTGGGGTTGGCAAATTTGCATGATAATGTTCGCGCCCATCCCTTCTTCCTTTCCCTTGCCGCGTCTTCATCACAATCCTCAGTCCAAACAACGCCTATAGACCACCATAAACTTGATGCGACGCTATAGCAGGAAAATATGGATGAGTGAATACTAAGAACAAAACTCAGAGAATGCCAGCTTACACATTCTGCGTTCTACTCCTCGACATAATTCTTGCGAGGACACATCAAAACTTCTCGGTAAGTGTTTTTCGTGACGCAAAACGTAATTAAAACTCATAATCTTGAAATAATCAGGGAATTAAGAGCAAACCGTTGTTGATACGTTTAGGAAAACAAAATTCACTTTGCATGTTCAAATCTGAGTACTTCTTATCATGATTGAGACTCCGTTATATTAATAACAAGGTCACATCAAGATTTAATAGTAAAGATCTTATGCTATCCTGGCGTGTAGGAAGGCTTCTCAGGTTTCCCAAAGGGTCCAAGGGCTGATATCCTCCGACTCTGGGGGGGCATAGTCTTCCATCGTCTTCTGGGTGATCGTGAAACGTCGAAACAAATCAATCCTAAGATCCAGAGGAAAACCCGGTGAACTTCCGGAACTAAGATTTGAACATTATCACATGCAACGTTGGTATTAACAAATATCCTGTGTGGATTGTAAAAAGTGAATTTTATGTCCCTATATATTACGCAAAGTTAAACCGGAAACTTTAAATATTCATTGAATCCCAATTTTGAAAAACATCTCATTAAATTCCCGAGCGTCAAATTTTCATCTTTTAAGATACATGAGGCAAATATTAACAAGATTGTACTACAATGGGTCTAGACTCAGGTGTCTACTAATGCTGTATGAGGTTCCCCTTAAAATTTGAGTATTACGGAAAGTAGAAAACGAGACTTAAAAAAAAGGCAAAATACTGGCGGCTCAGAGAAAGCGATGCGCCTTCTTAATAGAGGAGCTTGGTGGCCCAGATGATGGCGCGTTGTGAAGCTAATCCAAAAGCCCAAGTTGGGATCACAGTTGAAACCAACGGACTACATATTTTCCCTTTATTAAAGACCTCAACAAATAGGAACATTTCTTTCACAAAAAAAACGAATTTTGCAAATTATGAGGGTATTTCAAGACTAAACTCGTATCAGATGTAAATAGCTTCTTTGGGTTAATACTTGAATACATAGGTTACTAGGAATATAGTTCGGTAGAATACTAGGGTATAGTACTAGAGTATACTACTAGAGTATAGTTAATACAATACTATGAATACGTTTTTAAAAATTTTAGCAAAGAGAAAATCAAATTTTTCCGCAATAGGTATGTTTTGATAGGCACCAAATTAGGGTTTAACTGTCTCTCCCAAGATTTTTCACAGGATTTGAGAATCAGCAGTGGAGCAGTTTCCCCGATACGCTTTCTCAGCTGTTTGGCACAAAAGCTGAATTCCTATGAGTGGACCAATGATAAGGAACGAAGAAGGTGTAACAATCACAAATCCTCCAATCATCGACGAATGGGGAAGACCTCTGACCATCACCACATTCGTATCTGGGATTAAAGGCGACACTGTGCCAATGCTTCCCACCCTACCCATCCATCCCGGCTCTTGTCCCCTCCCCCCCCCCCCCCAAATGCGAAGCGACAGAAAATACCGTGGTGGATACTCCTATCTCTCATAGGTATGGACCGAGAAAACGTTCAGAGGTATTTTCACATTTTCATTGAAAATCAATAACTGTGGGTCATCCCACGTGTTTTCAGCGCGGATTGATGCAAGAAAACTCGGATGAAAATGTTAACGCGTATTTGTCTTCCCAAATCAAAAGTTGCCATTGCATGCTAAATGCAAAAACCATATAGACAGCTAGCAATGTCTATTTTCAAAACGGTGGTTTTTCGCGAATACGGCATTCGATGTCACATATTTTGAGAAGGAAGGAATTAACGTGGAAAGAATTCTATGAAATCTGATCAAGCATTAATGGAAAAAGTTTTGCAAAAAGCAGGGACACCTCAAAGAAATGTTTGTAGGGATATAATGCAATGAAGCTGAAATTAGAAGGGTAGATTCATTGAAGGTTTTAGATCACTGCAAGTCCACTTACAACAAGTGATAGTATATTCCCTTCCCCGGACAATGCGTTTCGCGCACAGCCAAAACGGTCCCGGCGGGACAGCGCACAGGGACACTCCTCTCATTTGTCGAGGCGCCTCTGAGCCATCATCCTCCCACGTCACTTCCCGAGCGCCGTCATTCGCCCGCTCGCAGCGGCCCTCTCTCTAATTCGCAAACACTCCCGGCATGCTTTGCGCTCCATTTTGAGATCTTCTGCTCAACGTCATCCTCCCTTCTCAACTCGTCTTCCATTAATTTCTTTGCTCTGCGATTTTGGATAAAACACGCCAACTGCCAAAAGCAACTCGAATGATGAAGCATAGCACATGAATTTTCAGTAGGTAGGTATACGCTTTTAGCAGAGTCGCAGCCAAGTGTAGGTTTGGGTGTTGAAATACCCTGAAAAGTCTGATTGCCATATTAAATCGGAGTTACCATTAAAATACTTTCATTTGAACTATTACATCGACTATAATGAATCATATATTACAAAACTAACTATTATAATTGAAGTTTTTCGGCCGATTTTCTTTTTCAGTGCGCAATCTCATGCGAGCCTGAATCACAACACATTTGAGACATAAGATGCGAGTGTGAGGGTTGCGCGGTTTTACTCTTGCGCTACACTTCAATTCCGCTGCTCATTGGTCCATCTCCGCGGAGCAAAACACGTCTACAGTCAAAAGCAACTCAGACGGAGGGGCACAGACACGACAAATCTTCAGTCACTTCACTAGTAGCACTATCCAGGAATGAGATGGGGGTGAAAATCATGGGAAAATCAAGGTCCTCGTTTTTTCGATCCGAAACCTGCTTCTGCTCGAGCGACGATAAATCGACGCGATTTACGCTTTACCATCAAGTATGACCCCTTCATGAGTTCTCTCCAGCATTATTTTAGGGCTATGTCAGTCCTGCAAGCGGACGCCAAAATGTGACTCTGAAGATCTCGATACAATACGAGGTAAAATCTCAACCTTCAAGTTTTCCACCCTCGCAATGCTGCTCTCTGCCTGGGAGATGCCAGCGAGAACAAGCGACGAGAACTGCTATTTTCCGAAGAAGACAATAAAAAAGCAATACTTCTAACCTCCTTAGGGCCAAAATCGCATGTAGTTGGTTAATTCTAGATGCCCCTGCCTCCTACAAGCAGGGAAAAGTATTAAAATGTCCCCCTCATGAATGCCTGCATAGTTCTCGATGGTTCCCCATTATCACTGATATAATATCCTGAGGTTGGCTTGTTGATCGGCTCAATTCACATGTAGGCTGAGTCACTAACTTGGGGTGACTTTTTTTTACCGCTTTCGTTCATTTATTCCATCCAAGGGGCCTTGGATGGAATAAATGAACGCAGCCCTCAGCCGAATAAAACCCTCAGCCCAAAATACGAACATTCCCAGACGAAGCTTACGTATACCAAAAGGAACGTATTTCCCGTACTAGGACCTTCTTCTTAAATACAAGGCTTTGCATAGTTATCGAATGGAAAATTTAAGAGGTGCAACTGCTGGTGAACGACAGATTAAAACGGCACGGCGTATCTCGACCTAGCGATATAATACACTATCATAGAAAAATTAAAATGTATCTTGAAAATAGAGAATTGCACGGAAGATAGAGGGATGTGCGCAAGCAAATGTTCGGCTGCTGCTCCATCCCCGAGTTCAAATCCTGGGTGAGGCCGTGAGAGATAGCTAATAGAAATGCGAGGTGGAAAGGAACTCGGGCCCTACCCGGAAAGTGTGACAATCACACCGCTTTACTTAATCTAGGGAGAGCTCTTCCCTCACCTATCCAAACGAACCTTGGGGTGAAGCGACAAGTGAGGGAGGGTAACGCCTATTAAACGGCCCATTAAGAACCGAAAGCCATATAAAATTGACTTCATGTTTGATCCACGATATGGAATTTGATTGGTGGGATACACGAGTTACTTATTGGTATAGTCAGTATACCTACGCCAATTTAAGATGCTGTGAACACTGCTCATTGGACAGGGCTTCAGATTTCATGAATTGCATGCTTGAAATTCCACCGCATTTTTCATGCTCACGCTGCAATGCCTTCAATTACATTTCGCAAGCGCCATCTAAACTTCATCGACTCGCTCTCTCGGATGACAAAGAGCGAGGAACACCATCAGCCTCTTCTTCCTGCCAAATCGCTCCGCCGTCGTCTGCTGAATAGGGCGGTGATGGGACACGCCTTCTGAGAGACAAGAGGCGACGAATTTCCTGGGAAACACCATCGTCAAACAGTATTCTCAATCAGGAATACGCCCCGAGAGAGAGAGAGAGAGAGAGAGAGAGAGAGAGAGAGAGCAAACACGTCTCAGAGGCACCGTCCACATTGCGCACCGATCTACGGCAAAACAGCTTCCGAGGCTTGGTAATGAATCAGCTACTGGAGAAAAGAACAGTGCCATCATATTAAACGTGTGGAAAAACGACTACGCTTACATTGATCTTAAGGGTAAAAAACTACGACAAAAAATTTCTTTAGTGAAAGCTACTACGAAATATTGACACTATCGGCTCGTCTACCAAATCCTTCAACTTCATTGATGATGACCAGGTGCATGTATTGAAAATTTACTGTCTGCGAAAAATTGAGTTTGTATTACATTCTCTCTCATGGATTCGTTATCCAGTAAATGAGGGCAGTACCTATATTTCGCAACATACTTAAGGCAAGAAGATTTAGCACGATATTATGGAATAAATTTTACGCTCACTTTCTTTGCCATTTGACGTAAATAGGTAAACAATACCAAGCAGCAATGTGCCTCGTGAGGTGAGGTTACTTGATTTATATTAGAGTAATATGAATCAAGTAACCTCACCACCCTTGGAAGAACTTCTGAAGGAAAGCCTTGCATATGATTATTTAAATGCCTAAATAAAAACAAAGTGGTGAATTGATGCAACCTAAGCTATGCTAAACATATTAATAGCAAGTAATAGCAATATTACTAGGACAAATCTAGTGAAAGGCTGTACAGATCAGTAGCTAAAAAGGTACGTTTTCTTCTAAAAGGTTAAAAATCAGAGAAATTATTGAGTCAACCGTCGATTATTTGTTTTCCGTAGTATAAAAAAGTAAACATGTGTTAACGTTCAAAGAAAGAAAATGAGCGAGTAACAAGGAAATCGAATAAGGAATGTATATAAAGTTGTAATATATCTTTAACGAGAACTTAAATGGTCCTCGCAGCTAGCCTAAAAGGTTCCTTCAACTGTCCTATCTTCCATAGTGTCGGTAGCATTCAGTGTTAGCAGAGGCCTTCACAATTTTCACCTCCCCGTCTTCCTTTAGCGATGGCTTGTATTTTTTTCAGAGCGACGCTGCTAAGAGTGCCGTGCAAGCAGCGGATGTTCTATTGTCAAGAGTTTCATAGGAAGTGGAGAGGGTGTCCAAGGCTGGATGGGGAGGGGGTTTGCTCGGAAATGGACATTTAGCCGCGCCATCCAGCAGACAGACAAAGGACGCTCGATCGGAGAACGTTGAAAAGACACTTTTCCGGTCGCTGCGTGTTCGGAATGGACAAAATAAGGACTCACTCGTATCCAGGACGTAACTGGGCACCACTAAGGTGCCAGGCGTGGAATTTGAGAAGTATTTCCATCATTTCTCTCAGTTAAATAAAATTCAAAACATCAATTGGATTTTGATTTAATAGAAAATTATATTTTTGAACCCGCTCTAAGTATAAATATTTGCCTTGGTTGAAATCAATCCCCATTATCTCGGACGTCGAGCGCACAAATTTGCCTCCTGACATTTGTAATTTCAACACCGAATTGCCGTTGTTTTTACCGACTTCTGTTGAAAATAAAGCATTTCGATATGAAAGAGACCGAATAAAACAAAGCAGTAGCAAATAAAATTATAATTGGCCCGGTAGTTTTATTTCCACATGCAGATGCTCATCGAGGCGTGGGACTCCTGAAGTCGGACGTGCAAATATAATTAAATTTTGTGTGGATACTCGATCGCATTATAATTTCAGATTCACTTAACAAATATTCCCCCAACGGCACCCACTCATTTAAATCGGTTGAATTCTTAATTATCATTTAGGAAGAAGCGCTGGAGTCCTGCCCAAGTAAAATGGAGCCAAATCCCGAGGCAAGGAGTCAAAGGCAAAAAGGGTGCGTTTTGAAAGCAATGCAATTGATTTTCCTGCATCGCTCCAATCGGATTAAAGTGGGATTAGAGTACTTGGAGTAGATGGGGAGAAGCCTCACAACGATATTAGTTTCAAATGCTCTCCAAGCTGTGGAAGCGGCAAAAAGAAGGACGTCAATTATTTTAAACCTCTGCGCGCCGATCGTGTCACGAAAAAATGGAATCGAGCAAAGCTTAATTTTCATTCTAAACTAAAAATATTTCTCAGGAGACAAAAAGTGATCATTGAGGCTTACGGTGACTCTACTTTGTCCTACTCACAAGTTTTAGGTGGTTAATGGCCTTTAAGATTAAAGGGCCGGGAAGTGCCCAAAATGGCAAGAATGAGCAAATAAAAAATGAAATCAGAGCGCATCGTCTTTTTAGATAGCAAAGGAATTTATTTCTCAAGGAAAGACAGTTAATGCTGCCCTTATTATATGTAAGTGCTGAAAATACTCAGAAAATGGGACATCAGGGCGAGGAAAGACATCTCCGCTAACTGGTTACTCCATCTTGACAAAGAACAACGCTCTGGGAGTCTGCAAGTTCCTGGCAAAATACGAGGTTAAAACGCTGTCCCAGCCCTATATAATCTAGAAATCACCCCAGCAGACTTCTTTCTGCTGTCTAGGATCAAGGTGGCCCTGAAATGTCCCCATTTTTCATTCTTAGAAGAGAGTGCATCAGTTGAGAAGAGGACCTTGCGAGAGATCCACGAAGAAGCCTTCCTGGGCGCATATCACTTGTGCCCGATTAGCTCGAAAATAATATGTAGAACCCCAACTTTGAAGAATTTAAAATATGCTTAATACGTTTCCTTTAAAAAAAATAATTGCATTACTTTGGGAATGCGCCCTGTCTATTAAACAGACATGTACAAGTAACTCTAGAATGACGGAATTTACGGACGAGCCCGGTAGCCGTGACAACAATATTAACAAAAAACGGCGCCGCGTGGCTTACTTCCTTTTACCACGTTACATAGATTAAGCCGTAAAAAATATGAATGAGTTATTTTGTGCGCGCATTTGGATCGAAGCCTCTACTCGGGATATGAACACTAGACCCTCCAGTGGAACACAGTCCCGCCAGGATTTTGAAATGGAGGGGAGTTTACGGGCTCAAGGGGGAGGGGGGTGTTTTAAACCCTCCCCCCCCATGGCTACGCGACTGGTCCCTTCCATCACTTGCCCTGAGCTCTACACAATCGGCCACCGCGCTCCCCAAAGCCACACGCACATCCAATATTTATTCACTTTAAGGGTTGAGAAATTAATTAGATAAATAAAACAGGTATAATAGCGTATAATATAAGATTAATGACTCATTTTAATGGGCAAATTAACGAATAAGCTACATAGTTTAACAACAATTTAAACTGCTTAATAGTGAAGCCAGTAAGGGCAAAAAGACGAATGATTTAGAAAAATTCGTTCTTTTTTAAATCCAATGGTAATATTAATCTGATGACTACCCGCCAACATTCTATTCCAGACACAAAGAACCTATTCTTCCGCAAATTCACTGCAAGTAATACTGTTGACTGAAGTTACTTGAGTAAGAACGGACATATTTCCGTGTAAAGTGATGTGTTGTTTGATACAAATGCACTGAGACTTCGCAAAAATATTTTTAGGTACATTTTACAATCAATTAAACCTAAACACAATAAAGTAGAAATAAAAAATACATCTAAAATTCGAAGAATCAAGCGAGATGGAGTGGAATTGATTCATAATGAAAAACTGACTTGCAAATTTCCACAAAAATAAAATTTAATTCGACTCGAGTTTCGATGTTACTACTTCATTTT